>NC_083384.1:25391000-25703000 GCF_031755915.1 Ziziphus jujuba
GGAAACCACATTGATTTTTGAAAATGAGGCTTGGATGTGTAGCCATCTCATTCATTTAACAATATAAGCTTGAAATTATAAGTAGTTCACACATGCCAAGCATGTGAGCTTACAAAATGAGTAAAACATTTGAAATTTAAAAAGTAAAACGGTCAATACCTAACTTTTCATATACAAAAGAGGTAAAAACCAGTTGCAACATGGCTATTCCAAATATAGCAAAAAGTGAGACATGGTTTGAACTAAGTTCCTTTTGTTTAACTAATTTTGGTAAACAACCAAACTAGCTTCACCTACTTAGTTCCCCTTTGTATTTGCTTATGAAACTATGGTTTAAAGCATCCTTGGTCATCAATAAATATTTTTCCAAGAGCTAAGAAGGTTCTAAAACCAGATCATGGGCCAAGCAGCTCCAAAACTGACCCATACTCTGCATACTGGGCCCATAAGATACAGTAATATGTTTGGAATAGAAAATGGACTTCCCCATGTCATTTTAATCTGAATTTTGGACCATAGTCTTCTATATATGTCTATAGAGATCTTTCAAAATTTCAGCCAAAAAATGTTTTTGCAGCTTGAGATATAACATAAATAGTGGACCTATGTTACTGGACATTATAAATCCAGCACCATAGCCATTTCAAGCATAGTATTCCTACTCTTTTGTGCATAGTTTTGCCTATACTTTTGCAAAAATAACTTAGGCATAAAACATCATCAAAATATACCTTTAATCAATTAAAAAGATACAAGAAAATATAAACTCATAAAAGGAAAGGAGGTGATACCAAGGTGTGCATGCTAGCCGGGTAATAAGTGCACCATCAAGTGGCAAAATTGCGACACTTCAACACTCTTTCTAGGCAATTTTGTATGAGATATTGAGAAGTCCTCTCAATATCTCAAATCTTTTCTTTCCCAATGGTTTGGTGAAGATATCCGCCAAGTTCTTCTCGGAAGTCACATACTTTAACTTCACTTCATTACTTGCTTCAAATTCCCTTAAGGATTGATACTTGATCGGTGTGTGCTTGGTCCTCCCATGTTGGACTGGATTTTGTGCAATTGCTATTGCTGAAGTATTATCACATAATATCATCATGGCTTCCTCTTGCTTCAAGCTCAAGTCCTCCAACAATTTCCTAAGCCAAACACTTTGATTAACACAACTTGAGCAAGCAATATACTCGGCTTTCATGATGCTTTGTACAACCGTTTGTTGCTTCTTGGAATTCCATGAGAAAGGACCATTTCCAAAAGTATAAATGTAGCTCGATGTGCTCTTTCTATCATCCAAAGAACCACCCCAATCACTATCACTATAACCAAGCAAAGCTTCATTCATGCCACCCTTGTACCATACACCAAAATCACTTGTACCTTTCAAATACCTTAGGATTCTTTTTGCATAAGTAAGATAATTTTACGATGGATTATGCATAAATCATGACAAAACAGCCACACTAAACATGATATCTGGTCTAGTAGAGCATACATATAAAAGGCTACCAATCAAACTTCTATAGATGGAACGATTTACCTTTGGAGAATCATCATCCTTCACCAACTTGGTGCCTTCATTCATAGGTGTGGCAACATTATTGCATTCCTCCATCTCAAACTTCTTGAGCTACGAAGATTCCCTTGGATGATTGGGCAACTTCAATTCCAAGAAAGTATTTTATCTCTCCAAGGCAAGACATCTCAAAGTTCAATTTTAACTCACTTTTGAAATTGCTCACTTCTTTCTCATTACCACCTATCACTAGGAGATCATCAACATAAAGAGATATAAACACCATGCAACCATGAGTCCTAATATATAATATGGGTTAATTAGGACTCCTCCTAAATCCATGCTTTGTCAAAAAATGATCTATCTTGGCATACCATGCCCTAATAGCTCGTTTAAGGCCGTACAAGGCCTTGTATAGCTTGTATACCTTCTCTTCACTTCCTTTCTTCACAAAACCTTCGGGTTGCATAACATAGACCTCCTCCTTCAATACTCCATTCAAGAAGGCCAACTTCACATCAAGGTGATATACTTTCTAAGACTTTTGTGGAAAAATTGCGAGGAGAAGTCTTATGGTTTCCATCCTTGCAGCCGGTGCAAAAGTCTTTCCATAATCCACACCGGCTTGTTGTGCATATCCTTTGACAACAAGCCTTACCTTGTGCTAGTTCATGAACCCATCCAGATTGTACTTGGTCCTAAAGATCCACTTCACCCCAATAGCATTCTTTCCCTTCGGTTTTGTTATCAAGCTTCAAGTGTCATTCTTGTTTATCACATCGATTTCATCTTGCATGGCTTGTCTCCGCTCTTTTCTTTCCATAGCTTCTTGTACATTGATTGGATCACTTAATGCTACATTATACTTTTCATAAATCTTATTAAGAGGTCTTGTGTCTCTCACAGCATCACTAATATCCAAATCATCCCCTATGGAGATTTCTAACTCATTCTCATCATATTCATCATCATGGGCAGCACCTTCATCATTTCCTTGTTCCTCATTTGTCATGACTTCAAGCCAATTGTCTTCATCCATGCTAGCCAACTCCTCCTTACTACAAACCCATTTAGCTTCCTCATCAACTTTCAGATCTCAACTAATCACAAGTTCATTGGTTTCCAAGTTGTACACCCTATATCCCTTGGTCACATCACTATAGCCAACCAAGACACCAACTTGTGACATTTCATCAAGCTTTCCTCTCTTCTCTTGTGGTACTAGAATGTAACAAATACTTCAAAATACCCTTAGATGGTCAAGAGAAGGCTTATATTCAAACCAAAGCTCAAATGGGGTTTTACTCTTCAAAGACTTGGAGTAAAGCCTATTTTGGATGTAAATGGATGTATTAACTCCTTTGGCCCAAAACTTCTATGGCAAGCCACTTTCAAACAACAAACATTTAGCCATCTCCATGATGGTACGGTTATTCCTTTCACATACACCATTTTGTTGTGGTGTGTATGGTGTAGGGAATTGAAGAACTATACCATGATCCTTACAAAGTTGTTTGAAAGACTCACTTGTGTATTCACCACCATTGTCCGTCCTTAACACCTTTATAGTGCAACCGGATTGATTTTGTACTAACTTCATAAATTTTATAAACTTCTCTAAAGCTTGTGACTTTCTTTCAAGGAAATACACCCAATACATTCTTGAGTAATCATCAATAAAATTTATGAAATACTTGCTGTAATTTAAGGATGGAACACTCATAGGACCACAAATATCCGAATGTATAAGTTCTAGCTTCTCCTTTGATCTCCAAGAACTAGATTCAAATGCTTTTCTAATATGCTTTCCTTTTTGACACACTTCACACACATGTTCTTGCTTCTCCACCAATGGCATGTCTCTAACAAGTTCATGTGCACCTACCAATGACTTAAAGCTAGCATGGCCTAGTCTTTTATGCTAAAGTTGAGAAGTGTTCTCAACTTTGGTGTTCAATGCAACCGATGCACCATTTTCATCCATATTCAACCTAAAATTCTTGTTCTTCATTCGAACACATATCAATTCATTTCCATGAGTATCAACAATAGTGCATGTCATGTTTGATAAGTGTAATGCATATTTGTTCTCAAGCATTTGACCTACACTAAGCAAGTTCTCACATAAAGAAGGTACATAAAGAACATCATAGATAGTTTTGATACCTTTGGTGGTGTGTATCACCACATCTCCTTTGCCTTTCACTTCCATCAAGGCTCCATTTCCAATTTTAACCTGTCGTGGCTGCTCCTATCCAAGTTTATGAACCACTCATGCTTGTGAGACATATGGTGTGTTGCTCCACTATCAATGATCCATCCTTCATCATTCTTAATGCTACTAAAACAAGTAGCAAAAAACAACTCTTCAAATTCACTATCACTTGCATTATCTTTAGCAATATTTACTTGTTGCTTATCCTTCTTGTTAGCCTTGCATACTCTCTCCACACGACCCTTTTGTTGGCATTTATGGCAAAATGCATCTAGCCTCCACCAACACTTTCTTGGATGATGACCTTTCTTCTTGCAATGGTGACAAGGTTCATAAGACTTCCTCTTGGGTTTTCTAGTTTCACCTTTTTCCTTTATGACCTTCGGCTTGTTCTTCTTTTGATTTTGTCTTTTGATGTTGTTTAGACACAAATGCAGCCTCCATTGATTCTTCATGTCTAATCCTCCTCCTTTGCTCCGTAGCTTGCAAGGCATTTACCAACTCGGTCAAGGAAATTTCATTTAGGTTCCTTGACTCCTCCAATGAAGATATCTTGGCTTCAAAACTCTCAGGCAAGAAGACCAACACCTTCTCCACAATCCGTTGGTCACTTAATCTCTCACCGAGCACCTTAATTTGATTCACCACATTAAGAAGCCTTGTGGTGAACTTCTTAACCGTTTCTTTATCTTTCATCTTGATAGTCTCAAACTTTCTCCTTAGGTTAAGGATTTGCATTTGCCTTGTCCTTGCACTCCCTTGGAACTCATCTTGAAGTTTTTCCTAAGCTTCCTTGGCATTGTCACATGCCATTATCCATGTGAAAATGGTGTCACTAACACAAGAATGAATGGCGGTGAGAGCCTTGAAACCTTTAGCTAACTCCTCCTCATGGTGCTTGATTTGGTTGACCGTTGCTCCCTATCTCAAAAACTCGAGTTCTTGGGGATTTATGGTGACCTCCCACAGACCATAAGCCTTTAAGTAAGCTTGCATCTTGATACTCCAAATGTTGTAGTTCTCCCCATTGAAGATAGGAGGAGAAGGAGATGAAAAACTTGAAGAAGCCATGTGAATGTTACTCTCAGATATGAAGGAATATGAAAATACATTTATGCTTTCAAGTGTCTCTTCACTCTTAAGGAACGAACCAGCCCAAAAACCTCACAAATCTCATAAAAAATATGCCTTGCTCTGATACCACTTCGTTGGAGTGAGAAGGTTATGACCAAGAGCAAACTAGTTTGAAGTGTTAGTAACAAGCATGCTTTTGGTGATGCTCTTGGGAATGGTTGTGTGTGAGTTGTGCTTTTAGGTTTTGGTTATGGTGTTTTCTATTTTTTAGGATTCCTAAAGTGTTCTAAGATGTTGAAGAAGAGACAAGGATAAGGAGGCCATGTAGGTTTTTGAAAATGAGGCTTGGATGTGTAGCCATCTCATTCATTTAATAATATAAGCTTGAAATTACAACTAGTTCACAAATTTTCATGCACAAAAGAGGTAAAAATCAGCTGCTACATGTCTATTCCAAATATAGTAAAAAGTGGCACATGATTTGAACTAAGTTCTTATTGTTTAACTAGTTTGGGTAAACAACCAAACTAGCTTCACCTACTTAGTTCCCCTTTGTATCTGCTTATGAAACTTGGTTTGAAGCATCCTTGGTCATCAATAAATATTTTTCCAAGAGCTAGGAAGGTTCTGGAACTGGATCATGGGCCAAATAGTTCCAAAACTGACCTATACTCTGCATACTGGGCCCATCAGATATAGCAATCTTTGGAATAGAAAATGGACTTTCCCATGTTATTTTAACCTGAAATTTGGACTATAGTCTTTTATATATGTCTATAGATATCCCTCAAAATTTCAGCCCAAAAATATTTTTGCAGCCTGAGATATAACATAAACAGTGGACCTATGTTGTTGGAAATTATGAATCCACCACCATAGGCATTTTAAGCATAATGTTCCTACTCTTTTGTGCATAGTTTTGCCTATGCTTTTGCATAAACTATCTTAAGCACAAAACATCATCAAAATATACCTTGCATCAATTAAAAACATATAAGAAAATATAAACTCATAAAAGAAAAGGAGGTGATACTAAGGTGTGCATGCTAGTCGGGTAATACATGCACCATCGAGTGGCATAATTACCACACTTCAACAATATCAAGTGTCACATATTAATATTTTATTAGTTGACATGGTATTATATACAACCTAGTTATGGATAGGTGAACCATTTAATGGATAAGTGTACCTAAATATAATTTAATCAAATATTGACAAAAAACACTTGATACATAATTAGTGAGCATTTTACTTACTAATCTACACAATTTAAGCTTAATTTTTTTTTAATTTCTTAAGCTTTTAGTTGTTCTATATATGTTTCATTATTTTTTTTTTACAGGAAAAGCTTCAATTGAGATTTTTAAAGATTATTTACTAAAAATTGAAATTTTAGAGCATAAATAAGTTATTTATTAAAAGCTAAGTAAGAGAGATGAAGCTAATATACTTGAGATTGATCTTTGGGCATTCACAATTCAATTTTTGAAGTGCACACACCACTTTTTGATCTCTGAAGAGGTAGAGACAATAGCCATAGTGTGGCCATTTGCTTTCCTAAAAAGTAACGGCCAATTTAACGAATGAAGGAAGAGGAAGTGGCATGCCTACTTGATTTCTTGAGGTGTCCATGCCAAAATCCCCTCATTTCTCATGTGTGGACCCTTTGTGGAGCCCAATTTTAGCTAAGTGTAGATTCATGAAGTTTAAGACTTGGTCATTAATGATACATGTGATTTTCATGTATTTATTTTAGTGATAGTTTTGTAATAAAGATCAAATGGTGGAGATTAATCTTTGAAGGGTAAGGATTAAGAAAAGCTCTTGAAAAGGTGATTGTTTATCATCCAAAAATCAAGACTTAGAGAGGAGGGTCTGTAATGGTATCCATTGTTTATTGATTAGAAACACCATAATTTGGAGTGAGAAAGTGTGACGAGTCGTCCCAAAATTAGAAATTAGAATTTAAATTTTATTTGATTTAATTGGGATTGATTAGATGGATTATTAATGGGCCCTAAGTTTGACTTTTTACTAGCCAATAATTTTGGTTTTACAGTACATCGTAGAATAGAACTCGTCGATTTGAGTTCGTAAACCAGCAGCATGCCTAATTCTAAGTTATGTTGATAAAATTATGGTTCTACGAAGTTTGTAAATATAATTATTTATCGTGTCCAAACTAGTTCAGGTTTTTGCCTTTTAATGCACCCAAGGTTTTTATATACATCAAGAACCTTGTTCTCAGTAAACAAATTTAAAAATACCAAAAAAGTCCTTAACTATAGACTCGTGGAACCCAAAACTAGGTTAATCAAACCTGTTTAAGCCACAAAACTGGGTAGGTCGACTTTCACTCTTTTTTGGCATCCATTATTCACATGCATCGCCCATCATGATAGAGCACTGAATGGTGATCAAAATCACCAAATTTCACAGCTTAACTCCATTGGACGAGCTCAGATCGAGCCAATTAAGTTGCAACGGCACTGTTGCAGGTTGCCAGTGGGTTGGCTAGATTTTTGGCCATTTCAAATTGATTCATACCCCTTATCTACCATTTTTTGATCCTCTAAAGTCATTTCCAACCTCCATTTGTCTGGATTTCTTATCAAAACTGGGTCAAATTTTCAACGTGTTTTTCAGCCCCTAGCGATACCAGCAATATTTTTACATGAAGATCAGCTGAGATTCTTGTTACATATTCCACAAGCTTTCCACTAATTTAAAATTTATAAATTTTGGACATTGTTTGATTATTTTTCTATTTTTGGGTTAATTAATTTAATATCAGATAAATTAAGATTGTGTTTGGATATAATTGGATAAATTGGACAAAATAGAAGTTGGATTAGTGTAATTAGGAGTTAATGAGATCCAATAGAATGTTTAATTTCAATAAATTGGCTCAAAGTGAAAAACTCTAATTTCAAGTATCGAGTATTTAGAGCTCACAGTATAATTGGACTGTTCGATATTCAATTTTAGAAATTTTAGAGTTATTAAAGTTATTTTGTAACATTGGTATGCATACAATGTTTTTGGTTTAATTTTTAGAGCCTAAAAATTATTTTATTATTATTTTAGATACCTAAACTAATATTGGAGGCGATCTAGTGGGAAAGCTGGTTTGAACTATGATCCGTCAATGAACTTTATTTTTTGAAATGGTTTTGAAAATGATATGTTTGATTATATGTGATATATAAATTGCTCTATTATTATTATTTCTAGAATTATTTGAATTATATACTTTATGACATGCTATGAAATAATTATTTAACTTATCATATTATAATATATATATAAAAAGTATGTTTTGACTTAAATAAATTGTAGTTTATGATTATACAAATATATATATATATATATATACACAGATTTAATATAGTAAGGATATAATGAGGACACTAAAGTAAGGATATCCTATATGAGAGTCATGTCAATTAAAAATATGTATACATCATTAATAACCAATTTAAAAGAATTATAACCCATTTAAAAATATCTGGAGCCTTGACAAAATTGCTTTTTTTTTTTTTTTGAACCTAAAATATAAAATAGCAGGTGATATAAATCTTAATCACTTCTTAGCCTCTCGAAGCCACTCTTCATTCTTCAACTCCATCTGCAAAAAGGAGATGATATCATATTCGGTTCAGTTTCTTTGAGCTCCAAGTGTTTGAAACTGGACTCCAACTGTTTGAAATATTGACTGTGAGAAACTTCCATAAGAGAGCTGTAAGAACATGATTCCGAAGCAAATGCGCACGAATCCTGGGTGGAATTTTCACTCTCAATCTTGTTTCAACGGCAAATTGCCACCACACCTTAACTTATCACTTACTGTCTTTGCATTATGGAAGGACATGTCTATAATAACTATTATATATATATATATATATATAATTAAGCAGGCTTCTTTCTATTGTAACCTAAAAGAAGTGACCAAGTATATATATAAGTTTGCTTTTTCTACATTTTGCAATTGGTAAAAGATATTAATCTTCCTCTTTTAGTTGCATGCATTTGTTCCTCTTCAATCTCTTCAAATTCACTTATCATTTGTTATTGATTCAATTTTTTCACTTTGTTAATCTTCACCTTTCTGTACTTATAATTTGTTTCCTAATTTTCTTGTGAGTTTCCTTTTAAATCTTACCTTAACTTGTTGATACATAGTCGTAGACAATGTAAGAGTACAAGATACTTGTGTTATATATAGATTCAAGGAAATACTCAGTTTGTTAGCCATATAGGCTATTATTTAACTAAATCTGGAAGATTGGGTTGAGGGGACTGTTTCCTAGCCAGTAACTTTAGCTTTCTATCAGGTCATGAAAGATATATATTTTAAAAGTTAATCTTAATTAGGATGTGTGTTAATCAATTAAATTGTGGATAATTCCAGAATATTTGATTAATGAACATGTCATCTACAGATTGATGTATATTGCATGGGGCAGAAGTTGGTGCATACACAAAGCTTGAAGCAAGTAAGAGATGTGTGGCTGCCAAGATTGGTAGAATCAGTAAATTCACCTGCTGGTGCTGATGAAAGAACAACGGCAGATTGCCACCACACCTTAACTTATCATTTACTGTCTTTGCATTATGGAAGAACATGTCTATTATAACTATTATATATATATAGATAATCAACCACGCGTCTTTCTTTTACTTATTTATTTGATTTGAGTATGTATATGCCAAGTTAATTTGATGGTGAGAGGTTTAAACCTCTCTACGTAATTCACTTGACAATTCAGGAAAGGTTCCACTTTTGTGCTCCGTACCTTTACCTTATATGTACCAGCCATGGAAACAACAAAAGTTTGAATACTAAAAATTTAAGCCATTGAAATTTTGGTTCTGCTTCATACGGAGGCAAGTAAATTCAAAAGTGAATATCTAAAAATGCTTTTCCAGTGAAAAAACTCATAGATCATCAGTAATGTTGTCAAACATGGCGTTGCACAAACACTGGTTAGAGAAGCTAGCTAGGTAACCTAGCTTCATGAGATAAACATGACCAAACGCTCAGGAGATAAAGATTCACTAGTCTTGACAAAGGTGGTCAAATAGGATATGCCCAACTGTGGTTTTATTTTATTTTTCCCTTCTTTTTTTTTTTTTTTTTTTGAAGGGAAGGGTATGACCAAGTGTTTGATGGCAACTGGTAAGCATACAATTACACGTAAGAAGGATATGGCCAAGGAATAGGCCTATCCATTTACAGAGTTTTTCTGAGGCTTCTGTAAATTTACCATCCTATTTTGATTATTTAAAGAAAAAGAAATAAGAAAATCAGTTTTGAAATCGCTTGGAAACACCATGATCAATCAGGCATGCGGATCTTCTAGTATCACTCTATTTAAGCATTAATTATCTTAAACTAGAAGAATTTACTGGATGCTTCAGTTGTTATAGGTAAATTTTCAAATATATTTTTTAAAGAATACGATCAAACCAAACTCTGAACTCTGTGTCATCCCGGTGTATCAACATCATAAATTAAAGAAATTAGTATATGTGCATATAAATGGAAACATAGTTGAATTCATATATAACTACATTAGATGAAATGGCATGAAAATAAATATTAGCAGATAGCAAAATGTCGATTCTTACATACAATATAACTACAAAATTACTAGAAAGTAACTAAAACAACATTGCTCTACTTAGCCATGATATCTGAAAGATGACTCCACAAATATGTTTCACCTCTGTTTTCTTTGCAAAATTGACTTTCATTGTTTCACCTCTGTTTTATTTACAAAAACTCAAACAAATTGTAACCTAAAATAACTTAAAACTACATTAAGTATATTGTAAGAAAGACATTAACGAAAACCTGAAAACTTCATCTGTCTTGTATTAAAAATAAAAACAACTGAAAATACTTTATTGCATCGATAATATTCTTTTACAAATAAACTTTGATTGTCCCGACTATCCATATTTTTGCACTGCTTGAAGGCTTGCTTCTAACAATATTCTTTTAAAAATAAATGGTTGATTGTCTAGACTATCCATATTTTCCCACCGCTTGAAAGACTTGTTTCTAGTAATTTCAATTTTAATAACCTGCAACAAATACATTTTATTTAAAAAAAAAAAAAAGACTACTTTACAAGATATACAAAAATAGAAAGCAAAAACAAAAACTTACACTCAATGTTATCTTTCTCTACCCAATTTGAGAACAATCATTAGAAGTAAAATGTTCAGCATTTGAAATATTATTCTCCTCATTCATGATTGACCTAAAGGGGGAAAAAAGAGCAAACATCATTAGTATTTTTTTTTTTTTTTAAATATAGGAATCTAGCAGAAATTGAATAAAAAATATTAAGAAATATCACTTTTCAAGTAATTTTGGACAATTTCACTCATCATGTGTTTGTCCATGGTGCCATCAACCATGACAAAATCTCCCTTTTGTACTTGTAATCTCTGTTACAGATTTGATTCCTTTCCACATCCTTTTGCATGAACATTAGAAGGATTACTTACACTCTGAGTTTCTCTAGTACTTTAACCACTTGTTGAATTTTGAATGACACCAATATCAAGATTAATCAAATTAATTTTATTGTGCAATGACTCCAAATCATCCAATAGAGGTTGGTTCCCTCCTAAGTGAAAGATGCATCATCTACAACAAGAGAAGATATTTGAGACAATTTTGTATGTCTTGTCATCAAAGACTTATTGTATGTTTCATTGATTTCACAACCATTATTATCACATACTATTCCAACTTTTGCACTTCTTGTCTATCTTTGTAGGATGTATTGGTTGGTAATTGAAATACTTGCTTGATACGAAAAAAAGCCAACATATGTCGACATGGGATTCCTTTGAATTCAAATTATCTACAAGTACATGATACATAATCAGAGTGTTTATTATAAGTAAGCCTTCAAGACCTTGATGATGAACCTTAGTCAACCTTATTAATAGTATAAGTCACCAGCTCTTCATCTTCATGGATGGAATTTACACAATAAGAATGACTTTCAAATATCTCAATCCAAAGAGTGTAAAAATGTTTTTAGTATATATCTTCACCATTTGTGCTTCCATTGCCCATGAAGTTCTTAGTCTTGGTTTTTCATTAATATCAATATGGTTAGCAACCAACTCTTCATACTGTTGATGACTAAGTGCTCTATTAAAACGAGTGATAAAATCCATTAATGAATTTTTATCTGAAATATACCTCTTAAAAAATGCATCTGAACTTCTGCTCTTTGACTATTTGATATTCCTATACCAAAATTTTGATTCACATATACAGGACCCCATTTGTTGCGAATTTCATAGAATTCGTATGACCAGTCATTACCTTCCAATTTAGCTATTGCAGCACATGAGCCCAATTTTCTTCAAACTCTTCAATACTCTCAGAATTGAAAATAACATTTTTGAACAAATGATAATGATCATGATAAACTACTGCATCAATTTTGATAGAAATTTGTTCAAAATATGCCAAACACAATAACGGTGATATGTTTTTGGAAAAACTTCTAAAATGGCTTTTGTCTAGCTGGATCTTGATTAGTAATAATTACTTAAGATGCACCCCTTGGCATAGTATCCAACAATTTGCTAAACAACCAAATGGAAGACTCTGTTTTCTTATTGCTTAAAAAACCACATCCAAATATGATTATTTGTCCATGATGATTTACCCCAGTAAGTGGAGCAAATATCATACCATATTTGTTTGTGTTATATGTTGTGTCAAAAATTATAACATCACCAAAGAATTTATATGATCTCCTAGCAAATGAGTCCACCCAAAACCATTTTACAAATTTGTTATTTTCATCAGTTTCATATTCAAAATAAAATGAAGGATTTTTTTTTTCTTTTTCTAAAGAAAAAAATTCTATCAATGACTTAGCATCAATATCCTCAACTTCATTTTTCCAAATTCTTTCCAAAATTTCTAATATCCCTCTTTGTGCACCCAATGTTTTAAGGACCACCTGATTCAATTTCCATCACTCTGACTTGTTGACATACTAGCACATTTGCTTCAGATGATTGTTGACTCAGAACTTTTTTTGCAACTTATACCTTTCTATGAGATCTTAATAGATGAACTTTAGATGGAGTTGAAAGAACATGATTATGTCCTTCCACAAATTGAGTTTCAACTCAATTTAATCCTTGCTTAACCACTGTTAACTAAGCCTTACAACCCACCCTATGTAGACCCCTATGTCTTTCACCTGATCGTGTTTTTGAATGTTTCCACCTTTTCTGATAATCTTCATTTGTTTTCCCCTCTTTAAAATAAACAAATTGTTTCCAAGTTCATTTGTCCTTGTTCTTTTTTTGCTACTACTCATTCCTGCATAAACCCACATTCTCTTGCATATGAATTATAAAAATCAAAGGCTTCTTCAATTAACTGAAACTCTTGGGCAAGTTTAGGTTTTCGTTCCTCGCCAACATGTGTAGTATATAATTGAATAGGAGATTCCCTAGGCATATTACTATAAACAAGTTATGAGTATACATATAAAAACTATTACTAATTTTAATCACATAAAAAAATATATTTATATAAATATGCAAATAAATATTGATAGTTATCGAACAAAAGATTCAAATTCTAAAATTTTTCATAAAAGATATAATCCCTAAATTAAAAAATCATGTTCTTATAGCTCTCTTGTTGAAGTTTCTCACAGTTGATTTTTCAAACAGTTGGAGTGCAATTTCGCACAAGCTCAGGGCTCACTTGGAACAAGTGGAAAAGTAAAGTTAATAATTTACAACGGAGCTCAAAGACACTGAACCAAATTTAATAACATCTCCTTTTTGCAGATGGAGTTGAAGAATGAAGGGTGGGTTTGAGAGGCTAAAAACTAATTATGATTTATACCAACTGCTTTTTTATATTATAGGAAAAAGAAAACCAAAAAAAAAAAAGAAAAAAAAAAGAAGAAAGCATTTTCCATTTTTCTGTTTTGTAATTTCGGTGGACATACTTAATAACAGAATATTTATTTTTATTAGAACATTATTAATGCAAAAATTTGATAGTTTACAAGTTAAAAGTTTTATAGTAATATGAACAGCCATATATTGGGAGAACGAGCTACATTGCTATACCACAATGATTATATTCCCTAAACCAGCAATGCTAAAAAATCGACAACCATAAATAACAAAGATAATAGTAATGCTTATACCACAATGATTATATTAAAACCAACAATGGTCTATATTCCCTAAACCCTAAATTAAAAAACAACAATGATCATAATAAATAACAAAATCTAACCTGGAATTAGCAGCCATAAATTGGAAGAAGATGCCAATAGTGGGTAGAAGAAGATACCAACAGTCACTTGCTGAAGCAACCGTCAAGGCCACAGATAGGTGGACTACGAGAAACTTTGCCGGTGTTTTTTTTTTTTTTGGCTACTTACCTAGTGTTTCTTAATTGTATGTGGTTAAATGGGTTATAATTCTTTTAAATTGATTATTAATGATGTGTACACATTTTTAATTGACATGGAAGCCATGTAGGATATACTTACTATAGTGTCCTTATTGTGTCATTACTATATCTAATCCATATATATATATATATGTTTATATTGGTATATATGGGAGCATTTTAATACGATGTTTATAAGTATTATTTAAATAGTTATATAAATATATTGGATTGTGGATTATTGTGTATAATACTATACCTTGGACATACGTTTGTTGGACTATGGTTCCACGCACTTATTTGACCATCCCTTACTTGATCATGTGATTCTTGAGGTTGATGGGAGGTCCCATTTTGTAATGCCTTTAGGATGCTAAGGATTACATTGATAGTTTTCCTCTTCTCTAGTAGTCGACGACACACTAGATGCTAGTATGGTTGGGGAATAAGTTATGGTAATGAATATGGTACATACAGTTATTGTTACTCTCAGTTACAAGATATGGTCATTTCTATTTTTGATTATCGATAGTTATAATTCATAACTCATAAAAATATTATTTTATTGTAAGCTTAATGATATTATCTTATTTTAATTTTATATCCTACAATTTATGAAATTGTTATGTTGGGGATAATAAAGGATTTTGTAAAAATTATTTGTCAAAATAGGAGAACTTTCAAAAAGTGAAAATGAGATCTTGAAAGAAATGATTTTTAAGAATAATATTTGTATTCATAATACTGTAATTATTTACTCACTGAGTTCATCTCATAGTTTTGTATCTTTTTTAAAACTGTTTCACTTTGGCCTCAGCTGACAGTTAGTGTATATTACGTTTAGGCATGGTTTCATCATCATCGCCTTCGTATATTTCATCGTTATCACATGTTCACATTTAACATCTTTTTGCTGCTGATGTATTTTCTCTTTTCTGCTTACTTATGAAACTATTATATATTTTGTTTTATTTAAATTTGGACTCATTTACTTTCTTTTAGTATGCTCTAATTAATTGATTGACCCAATATATATGCTTATTTATATTCTTCTTTCTCTTTAGTTGGAATCCTCAGTGGGTATGACTATGATTTCAAAAATCTTATTAAAAGCAGTTATTTTTCTCTTTTATGCTATCGTTATATCCAATTTATGAGGAGGTCTCATTGAACTCTCAGTACTGGTTCAATGGGTTTCCCTAGGCAAGGCCATCTTGGGTGTGCAGAAAGGAATTCGAGAGCAGTCCTATCAGAAAAACATTTTAAGAGGAAGAAGTTCTAGGGATTGGAGTTCTTGAAGATCCCATGACTTTGGGTTTGCCTGAATTAACCTTCACATATTAAGAGTTTTCTTTATCTGTACTCTCAACTCTAAATTTCTAGATATTCCTAATAGAATTCTTGAATTTTTGTCAGTTGCCAAACTACGAAGCATGTTGCCCAAAGTTTGATTTACCACCTCTGTTTGCACTTCGATTTGAGGGTGATAGGCATTACTATACTGGAGTTTACTTTCAAATTTTAGCCAAAGCATTTTCCAAAAATGACTGATGAATTTAACATCAGAATCAGAGTAATGGTCTTGGGTATACCATGTAGTCTTACAATTTCATTGAAAAGAAATTATGCTATATAGCTAGCATCCACAGCCTTTTTATAAGGAATAAAATGAGCCATTTTTTAGAACCTATCAACCATAACACATATAGAATCAAACCTTCTTTGTGTCATAGGTAAATCATGGACAAGTCCATGGAAAGATCCTCCCAAATTGTGATGGGAAATGGTAGTGGGGTGTAAAGCCCTGTGTTTTGTGAGATCCATATTGCTGTTTGACAAGTTGGACAATGGCGAACAACTTTTGCAGCATCGAATTTAATATGCGGCTAAAAGAATCTAATAGTGAGGAGAGTGATAGTCTTGTCTCAGCCAACATGTATAGCAAGGCCTCTAGCATGCAAATCTACAATTAGTTACTTTCTAAGGGATGTTTCTCGTATGCAAAGCTAATTGCCTTTGAAAAGCAAGCCTTTCGGGATGCAGAAATCTTCAGCATATTGTCAGTTTTGACATTTTTATCACCAAAATTAGCATATGTAGGATAAATTTCCCGCAAATGATCAAATTCCGAGAGTTCAATGTGTAAAGCTGTGAGAAGCATAGGATTTCAAATGAGAGCATCTGCAATTTTGTTATGATTGCCAGCCTTGAATTGAAAAGGGTAATGAAACTTATGTAGAGATTGTAATCAATGAGCATGGAGGCCTAAAAGCTTCTTTTGTGAAGTGAGAAACTTCAAAGGTTGATGGTCACTATGCAAGATGAACTCCTTTGTAATCAGGTAGTATTCCCAATGGTTTAGTACTCAAATCACAGCATAAAGTTCTTGCTCATAGCTGCTCCATTTTTGTCACGCTTCACAAAGCTTCTCATTAAAATAGTCTAGTGGTCTACCTCTTGTGATAAGACAGCTTCTATGCCAATTTTTGAAGCATCAGTCTCTACTTCGAATACCTTGTTAAAATTAGGTAAAGCTAGCACGAGGGCTTGAGTTAGCCTTTGTTTAAGGAGCTTGAAACTTTGTTCTTGCTCTGATTACCAATTAAATTTCGTCTTTTTCAAACATTCAGTCAAAAGAGCTACTAGAGCACTAAAATTCTTGATGAACCTTTTATAGAAGGTCGCTAGATGATGAAAACTCCTCAATTCGGCTACTGTGGTTGTGGACTTCCATTTAAGAACGACTTATACCTTCTTAGGATTGGTGTACATTCCTTGCTGATTATAAACCTCAAAAAGAGTAGTTGGTCCATTATGAGTTTATACCTCTTAATGTTTAAGTACAATTTGTGGTCCTTAAGAGGTCGGAAAACCTATTTTAAATGCCCCAGATGTTGTTGTTCATTCATACTAAAAATTAGTATGTTGTTAAATTATACAATAATGAAGGGAAATGGTTTGAGCACTTAATTCATGAGCCTCATAATGTATTTGAAGTGTTACATAGCCTGAACGACATTACAAGCCATTCATACAAGCCCTCTCTAGTTTTAAGGGCCATTTTCCACTCGTCTCCTGGCCTTACTCGAATTTGGTGGTAGCCACTGAAGAGATCCAGCTTTGAGGAAATATAAGAACCTCCCAATTTGTCCAAACTTTCTTTTAGTTGAGGAATGGGAAAGCTGTATTTGACTGTAATTTTATTTATTGCCCTAATATCGACACACATGCGCCAAATTTTGTCCTTCTTCGGTATTAACAAATCTGGGATAGCACATGGACTAAAGCCTCCCTTATCAGCTTCTTCTCCAACAGATCATCCATAATTCCTTGAAGTATTTCATGTTCTTTTGGACTCATTCGGTAATAAAGTAAGATTAGAATACTAGCACCAGGTTGGAGATCAATGTTATGTTGTATATCTCTCATTGATGGAAGCTCTGCTGGTAATTCAAAAGGGACAAGGTCTTGACAATCCTTAAGAAGTGGCTATAGGGACTTTGAGACACCTAAGTCATCAAGTTTGGGGTTGGAGATAATGAATTCCATGAGATAATTGGGAGATGAAACTAGGGAATGACTAGGTTGCTGTTTAGATGTTGGAAACAAAGGTGTGAGCTGCTATTCAGTTTCCACTGAATGTGTTTGAGGTTCATTGTGAAGAGGGTTAGAAGTGAATGGCAAGAGGACGATTTTTTTATGATGCCATTGAAATGTAGAGGTGTTTGGCTTGCCTCCATCCTGTACATCTCAGTCAAATTGCCATGGCCCTCCCAAAAAGAGGTGGCATGCATCCATGTCCACCACATCACATGTAACTTCATCTTTATAGTGTTTCCCAATAGAAAAGCGTATAGTGTACACTTAATTGATGATCATTTCACTTCATTTTTTAATTTATCCAATCTTGTAAGGTTAAGGGTGTGCTGTCACAAAGAGTTGTAGAGCTTTCACTAAGGATTTGGAGACCACATTCTCATAGCTGCCACTATCTATGATCACTTCACAAATATTTCCTTTAATGGTGCACTTAGTTTTGAAGATAGCATTCCTTTAAGTTTATGGGGGCTATTTGGCAGACATTAGGACCCTTTGGAGGATGCAAACAAGTTGTTCACCGGTGTCTCCATCAAGAAACATAAATTTTTCTTCATTCTCTTCATCAGGAATGATTTAAGTCTCTTTATAGTCATCTACTTTCTCTTGAATGTTCAATATTTTCCTTAATGGATAGTCACTTGACCTATGGCCAACTTGGTTACACTTAAAACACTTATAAGCCACTGGTTTTGCATAGGGATTTGACGGTTTCATATTGGTTTTTGATAGCTTTCCAGCTAGTTTGCTATAAGGGTCAAGGTTGGTTTTAGGGTTATTATTGGTGGAGACGTGGTTAGGAGTGGAATGGGGGTTGGAGAAGTAATGTGGTTTTGACTTTTCATGGTAAAAGGAAGAAAGAGGCTTCCATTTTTTAGGTTGTTCAAGGTAAAAGGAAGAAAGAGGCTTCCATTTTTGAGGTTGTTCACCCCAAGTGTTTTGCTGTCTTTCTATAATGTGGGCCTCATTCACTGTTTCATTAAGTGTATTCACAGAATTACATTCTACTTTCTTTTGAATGGATCCATTCGAACCACAAATAGACCTAGTGATTTGTTGTCTCTCAGTTTCATTCAAGTTATTCCTTGAGCTAAGCGTGAAAATTTTATCTCCATACTCATTTACAGTCCTACGTCCTTGTTGACAATGGTGGAATTGGTAGTACATATTTAGTCATAATCATGAGGGAGAAATCTAGCCTTTAATAACTATTTCATCCTATGCCATGTTTGAACACTATCTTTTCCTTCCCTCCTTCGGTTTAACAAAACCCAATCCCACCAAGCAGAGGCTCCTCCTTTATACTTATAGGTGACCAATTTCACCTAATGTTGCTCAGGAATGTTCATATAATCCAAGAATTTTTCAACAGTTTCCAACCAAACCAAGAAGTTTTCAATATTTAGATGCCCATCAAAAATAGGGATATCAATTTTCATCTTGTATTCAGAGGTCTCATGGTTCTATCCATACCTGTTTGGCATCCTAAAATGGTGCCTCACACATGGTTCTCCATACATGGGTCTGATTTGTTTTGGCATCCCTAGCTGAATTGCAGCCTCAACCTCATCGTCAGAGTCCAAACTCACTGATTGTCTTTAGTGAGTTTCGGTGTTCCTGAGTTGAAATGTTGAGGGAATTGAGGACAGATGCATGGCGATGGGGGCCGAGCAATATCTCGGTCACGTTGTCCAGCAACATCAGGAGGAAATGGAATGGGTGAAACCTTGTGAGGTTGGCTTTGGTGCAATTCAAGAGTGAGAGCTTCAATTTTCTGCTCTAGTCCTCGAATTGCTACCCAGATTGTTTGGTTTGACTGCTCATTTTCTGCAGCTCAGCTACTTCCTTCATCATAGTTGGCAATCAAGCTTCACAAGATCCAACGCTCTAACACCAATTTGATGCAACAAACAAAAAACTAACAAATTTCAAAGATTCCAGTGGAGGAAACAATGATGTTTTCCATTATAGAAACTTGAGCTTCAAGCTCTGTTTACAACTGCCAGAAAGAAACTAATATCTCTTTCAAAGAAAATGGCTAGGCTTTTAAACCTCAATCTCAAAACAAAGAAAGGCAAAATGGGGTCGTATTGTTCTAGTATTATTTTTGTTCAAATCACATGCTAGCTAGTATTCATTATATAATAAAATAAAAGTAAATGAAACAATGAGTTTTAAGGGGATGTATTCAATCTAGAATTTGAAAGATTTTAAAAGTATTTAAAAGTTTGGAGGTATTTGATTTTGATTTTAAAGGAGCCTATACAAATCCAATGATATTCAATTCAGATTTTAACGGATTTTATAAAAGTCCATTAAAATCTAGGTGTATTCAATTAGGACTTTATATAATTTTTTTGAAATCTAATAGTTTTCAAAAAGTCATTGATCTTAAAGGATTTTAGAAAATGATAGATTTTAATGGATTTGAAAGGATTTTAACAATAAAATTGTGAAGAAAATTGTCAATATGAAATCCAATCTTAATTCCAAAGATTTCGTTGGATTCTTATAAATTTTTTATAAAATCTATAAAATTCCATTACAATCCATCAGATTTTTTAAAATCTATAATTCATTGAAAAATTGCTGGTGTAGAAAACAAGTTGCTGATGTGTATGCTAAATGACCGGTGAAGTGGCTAAACAGAAACATCTAAGCTTATTGACTTTTAAAATTTGATAAAAGTTTTTTTTAAGTTCATACACCAAAATTAATTAAATACTTCATCACTTTATAGACTTTTAAGAGTCAGTATGACAACAAGACTTTTATTATAAGGCGTGTAAAAGTCTATATTAAATAAACTAATACCTTTTAACTCCATAAGATACATCCCTCTTAAACACTGACATATTTGTAAGAAGCAAATTAGTTGATCCCAATATCAAACCAAAAATATATATATAGTTAATCTTCAAATATATAACTAGAGACGCATTTCTGGTACTACTCTTGGAAACGAACAACTTCTTTCAGCTGACAGCCACGGGAATGGCAATGAGAGGTATTGCTTTCTGCAAAGTAATTCCAAATTTGTCATCCATGTCTATATCTTCTGGTTCCATTCCATTAGGAAGCTTCCAATCAAAAAGGTGAACCAGAGAACCCAAAGACATACTCAACATTCTCACAGCCAACGACAAGCCAGGGCAAATCCTCCGTCCAGCTCCGAATGGAGTGTAAGATAGATCTGTTCCTCTAAACTCCACATTCGAAACCAGAAACCTCTCTGGTACGAACTCGGTTGGCCGATCCGGCCAGTACATGGGGTCTCGGGATATAGCCCAAGAATTCACAAAAACTTGAGTGCCTTCGGGAATGTTATACCCACAAACCTCTACATCCATTTGAGCTTGATGGGGTAAAAGAAGTGGTGCTGCTGGATGAAGCCGCATTGTCTCTTTCAATACGGCTTGTAGATAGGGAAGCTTTGAGATGTATTTTTCTTCCATGCTTTGGCCTTGACCTATTGTTTCAGCAAGTTCTTGCTTTAATTTCTGCATCATCTTTGGATTCTTTAGGAGCTCAGTCATTGCCCACTCTACTGTTGTGCTTGATGTATCCGTTCCTCCAAGGAACAAGTCCTGATCATGTTTAATTGACATAGTAATTATTATCAAATAATTACTTGACGGAATTTCTAGTTGAACATAAATGGTACAGCCTTATTTTCACAGAAAGCCATTTTGATAATTTCTGTTTTAATTATGTCTTTTCAAATCTTAATTTTGAAGCAATTAAAAGTTGATAAAATATAAAAGATACAGATACTCTAATAATCTAAGTTTTACCTATGCTTTCCTATATTTCATGATATGTGACAATTAACAATTGTATGGTTCAGATTAATTTATTGTTATTTTTCATTTTCACTCACTTCTAAATATGAATACTTTGTCCCAGCTAAAGGTTCTTTTCAATAAAAAAAATGACAGAAAATAATAAATAAATCTAACTGTTTCTTCTTAATTTTTTTCGCAATTTAGTATACTTTATATTACTTTTGCGGTTAGAAATGTTATATCATATATTAAAATTTTTATTCGACCAAAATAAATATTAATTTTTTTTTTAAAAAAAAATATCTCTATTCCCTATAAAAAAAAAATTGTATTTATACTGTTTAATTGAGTTACAGGTTTTTAGTTTAGGTTGGTCATCCAAATAAAATAAAAAATAAGTGTGTGGTCTGGGTCGTGGTGGGCGTTTACCACCGCTACTTCGGGTATGTGTTTCTTTCTTTCTTTCCTTTTTTTTTTTTTTTTTTTTTTTTTTTTTTGGGGAAAAGAAATGTATCATTTGAACAAGAGCAGTAAGCCACAATGACTCCTCCTCTATCCAAATTTTCAAATCCTTATAAGTCAATGCAACTTTTGCTATTTCATATGCAACTTTATTGCAAGTTTTAGGAATAAAAAGAAATAATATTAAAGAAAACCCGCTAGATATATAATATTTACAC
The DNA here is from genome assembly GCF_031755915.1 of Ziziphus jujuba. Lineage (NCBI taxonomy): Eukaryota > Viridiplantae > Streptophyta > Magnoliopsida > Rosales > Rhamnaceae > Ziziphus > Ziziphus jujuba. The sequence continues at coordinate 25,413,343 of NC_083384.1, forward strand.
AAAGTGGTTATTCGAACATTGGTTATGTTATCACTTCGTGGTTTTGCATAGTATTTTTAGATTAAAAAAAAAAAATTAAGAAACAGGGAATACATATATATTGTTTCTTTATTACATAGTTATTATATATATAATCACTTAATATTTCATATATATATATATATATATATACTGAAGGGGTAAATGCACCCAAAAGGGATGGAAAAACCAAAATGTTAATGTTCTCTTTTGAGTATTATTTTTTCCCACATTTTTTATATCTTCTTCAACAACATTTCTCTATGAAAAAGAGCAATTCAAAATAAAACAATTTGTAATTCTTTTTTTTTTTTTTGGAAAAAAATATTTTTAATTATATTCTTAATTAGTACTGTACAATTTTAAAAAAAAAAACTTTTTTATTCTATCCTTCAAAATTTTTTAAAATATTTTAATTCCTCAAAGTGTGCATTTTCTTCTTAGCTTGTTTTGTATTTGTCCAAAATTTTAAAAATTTCCATTCAAGGTTATGTTTCTAAAGAAGTCAATCTTCATAAAATAGAAAAAGGACAATAAATGAATATAAATGTTGAAAAATTAAATAATGACGTTTTATTTGTAATTGTTACATCTCATTAAATGTTGAAAAGCTTTTTAAATTAGATGTAGAAAAATTTAGATAAAGCTTAAATTAGAAGAGTATCCACATCCAAACATAAAACCATTATAGTGTATTATGATGGAAAAAAGTTACTGACATTGTTTATAAATATCATCTTGGTCTTTGGGACATATGGGGAAGACACATATGATAGTGTATAAATCGCAAATGCATATGATAGTGTATAAATTATGACTTTTAACTACCATAACATTTATATTGCTTATATACCCCACCAGATGTACGTGTTTAAGGAGATGATTTCTCAAAAAATATATATGAATTACCTAGGTTATAGAATACTTTCCCATATTTATATAATAGGGGTTTTTGCATTTTGATACTCCTAGTTTAATTAAGAAACGCACTTCAATCCTCAATTTTAAAATTCATTATTTTAAACCTTCTATTTTTTATTTGATGAAATTTAGTCCAATTTATTTTTAACTAATGGGCTGCTCATGGTAGTTATGCGGGTGTCAACGTGTAATTCTTTAAAAAACAATAAGAGTTATGAAGACTCAAAATCTTAAACTAGAAAGTACTAAAATGCGTTTGGATGTATTTTAGCACTTTCTAATTTCGAAATGTGGCACTTTAATGGTTTCTAGTTTGGGATATATGCCTTTGAACTCTGCTTATGTTATAAATGTTTAGTTCTTCCAATTAGTCAAAAATATATTGGACTAGATTTCTTCACAATCGAAAATTAGGAGTCTAAAATGGTAAGTTTTGAAGGTAAGGACCAAGTATACAAAATCGTAAAAATACATCATATGAAGATGCAGTTAACTATATAATAAGATTAAGATGGAGGGTAACTTGCAGTTTAGTACCTTCTAGTTTGAAAAAATTATACTTTTGTCTCTCCTGAATTTAAAATACTCTAATTTAAATCCTTAAGTTTTAATTTGTTTCATTTTGATCTAACTGTATTTTAACAAATGGTGGTTAACGACTTAAGGGAGTTAAATTGCAATTTTTTAAAACAATAAAGTAAATCAAAACAAATAAAAACTAGAGCGTCTAAATTGCAACAACTTATATTTTAATATTGATTAAATACCATTAGTAAAAAATTCAATCAGAAATGTAAAATTTGAATGTTTTAAATTTTGGGGACTCAATGCAACTTTTCCAAACTAAATGGTATAAAATGTAAAATTAACCCTACGATTAATTAGTTTATGCACAAAAGTTGTATGAGAGAGAGAAAGCTACCGTTAGCAAGGTTTTGATATCCGAACGACTGAGCTCCCGCGAACCATGTTCCTGGCTATTATCAAGAAGGATATCCAAAAAATCACCATAACCCGGCAATCCGGATGCTCTACGGCTCAAACGTTTATCAATAATCATATCAATCATAGAATGCAAACGATCATAGGAAACCTTAGTCTCCTTTTTTATACCTTGTGGATCGAATGGTCTTAAAAAAGGAAAACAATCTGTAAGATTGGGTTTTCCCGCAAGCACCATTATTCTCCCAATAAGCTCCTTAAGTTCTTTTATGACGTTAGACTTCGGATCAATTATGTCCACAGAAAACATGTTGTTGGACAATAAATTCAAGGATGTTCCGAACACTAACCTCCCAATGTTAATGGATTCGCCAGCTTCGCTTGCTTCAGTCACACGCATAATCATACCTTCCATCATTTGGCGGCGGAAGTCTTGCAGTGCTTCGAGACGCTGCGTTGTGAAAATTTGAGTGTTGCATAGTTTTCTTAGACTCCTCCATTTTGGTCCACCTGATAACCAAGCCATAGCATCTTGGTAATCTTCTTGCGCGGTGACTGCTTGTGGGATAGGTCTTCCCAAGAAGGCCTGGTCATTCTTTATGAGTAATTCCCTCGCCATTTCTACGGAAGAAGCAACTACTGTGGTGTTGAAACCAAGTTGAATAGTCATGAGTGGGCCATGAATTTTGGCCATTTTAGCTAAGGACTTATGGGGACTATGACCCATTGTAATGAGGTTCCCTACAATAGGAATCCCAGTTGGTCCTGGTGGGAGTTTTCTCTTTACAAATTTCCATCTTTTAAGGTTCAGGAAAATGTGGAGACAGATCAAGAGGAGCAGAGAGAGAAGAAGAAAACCGTAAGACTCCATTATGGGATTTGAGCTCAGAAATGGAAATGTATGCCTAGCTGCAGATGCATGTGCTCCTATTTGTAGACATCTTTGGAAGGAACAAGACTTTGTATTTTTGCTACCTACCCCTAAAAAAAATATATTATCCTATATGTATATATATATATAGAGCTGTCTTGTTAAAGAAATATATATATACATATTAGGTGATGCGAACATGCGTGTAGATCCTGAATGAAGCAGAAAAATGTAAAGAACAGTTTTATATTTTTCCTTCGGTATTTTCTTTTTGACGGGTTATTCAATCATGTTGTTTAAATTATTACGGCAAAAAGTGTATACAAACTATTGTTCACACTGAGTAAATAATGGCCTCTCCACATGGTTATGTTCCCCGTTCATAGATGTATATTATTTTTGGCATGGTACTGCTGGCATGCAAGATTACCAAAAAAAAGTATTTAAAAAAATAAAAATAAAAAGCATAGAGTTGACCAAAACTATTTAAAAAAAATTAAAAAAAAAACAAAAATATTAAAAAATCTATACGTATATTTAATAACATATAGGAAAAAAGAAACGTTATTGCATGATATAGATTTTAACAATACATATTGGTTATAGTAGCTGACTATTTTTATTATTATTACATATATTAGCCGACCATATTAAAAATTTAGTCACATATTTAATATAATATATTATTAAAAATTCATAGAAACTTGATCATTTTTTCATAATCACCATATATTAAAGAAATATAATACAATAACATCATGCAATATTTTAAGCCAAACTTCTTTACCTTATTTGATGGGAAACTAAAGGAATATATTCTAAATTAAAGGAGTCCACAGAGATCTAATTGAACCTAAAATTTTAAATTAAAGGAGTTCACAGAGATCTAATTGAACCTAAAACTTTTAGGTTTATTCTTGGTTTTTCTGACATTGGACAAACCTTTTTTATTTTGAAATAAAAAGATTTTATTAAGAACTCATAATATTACTATAAAGAACACAAGATAACCACTCAATATTCTTAATTTTATACCAATCCATTCAGGATTCAAATGACTGGAGAGAGCATATCTAGCTAAACATTAAGCAACTCTACTTGTCTCTTCTTGGAGCAAAAGAACAGCAAAACTCCTTAACAAAACCTTAATATCTTCAACAAGAAAATAATTTAAACCTAAAAACCTTAATATCTTCGACAAGAAAATAATTAAAAACTAACTATTATTAGATAAAACCGAATATATTAATATTTTTCGATTTATTGATAATGCATATCATACATATTTATCTTTTATTATTTGTGATAGTTGGGATATATATTATAGGATTCTTATCAACACTGGTACTTAGCCCATTGTACACGTGTAATAGTTACACAAGTAATAGTACTGATCATATATCTTGTATTGTTATATATATCTTTAGGGAATTTATAGTTAAACTACCATTTGGACTTTAAAGAAGTTCAAAAGTATAAGATTGAGAATCTTAAAGATGTTTAAAAGTTTATGATTAAACATTATACAATAAAAAAAAAAAAAAGTTCAAAAATAGTACAAAACTGAACTACTTTAAAACATTCAATAGTACACGACTGAACATTTCCAAAGTTGTTTAGAAGTATACTACCAAGCATCCAATCACCATTACCTCCATTGTTCATTGGTTTTTCACTTTCAAATAAATAACATTTTATGTCATTAAAAAAGTGAGGGAAAAAAAAAAGGAAAAAGAAATCAACCTTAATTCATAATGAGAAAGAAAAAAGTAGAGTATTTTAGTGAGAGACTGTATATAGTTTGTTTAGAATTGTAAAAAGAATTTTTGTTTATAAGAGATATGTAATTTTAGGACGGTATGAATTAGAAATGTTTTAGGAATAAATAATATTGTATTGAATAATTTTATATTTGTTATATATTTATATAGTAATATATAAAGAATGGAACTATAAAAAGTCATTTTAGAATTGTAAAATGAATCACTCATATCTTTAACTGTAAATGGTAAAAGTACGACTTCTAGTATAAACCCTTGCCTTGTTATTTTCACTTACAAGATAACAAAGCTTTAGTGGATAATTCCCTAAAATGTCGATTGTTCCTTCAAACATAGAAATAACAATTGCCAGCCTAGATCAAATTAGCCTACGCATATATACCTTTCATTTCAAACTTATTGGTGGCAATCATATCATCTAGAAGGCACACGTTCAATCAATCATCATTGGAGGCAACTTGGAAGACTTTACAAATGAGGTCATTCAAGAACCAGCAAAGTTGATTGTCAAACCAATGGGCACCAATAGTGAATCAACCATTATTGCACCTAACCTAGATTTTTTTCTCTAGAGAAGAATCAGTTAGGCCTCGTTTTCTTGGATCTTCATCCATCACTCTTGAGATACATGCACGAATGTCAAAATCTCAAACATCTTATCAATTATGGATCTCTCCAGGCAAGCTCTTTGGAAGTCAATCACGTGCCAAGCTTATGCTATTAAAGGTACTGAATGCACAGATGGATGGTAATTATATGTCCATTTTTGGTAATCTTTCGTGCACATTATGCAATGGTGCTTGTGACTTGACTTGCAAGGCTTGTTCTAATATTGCTAAACGAAAGTCATGTGCAGTTGATGTTGTTAAAGAAAAGCCAATGCTATTTGTTAGAATCCATCCAGAATTTCTTACCGGAATCCTAGATAAGTTCTGATCCCAGAATAATATTGGACCATCCTATGGAGAATCTGATAGCATCTCCCCTAAGGGTTGGACATACCCCAAAAATTACCTGCACAAGAATACACTTCTATACAGTACCACCTTATCCATCCCACCTTACTACAATAGATTCCATAAATTTTCAGAACTTCCATTTAAAAAATAGTACAGGTATATAGACAGAAATAATAATTTAATAAAACACAATTACCTTTATATTTCGTGTCCGCCCAACCACCCACTACGTACAATTTTATAGCTTTATATTGCTCTATGAATATACCAAATGCAATAATATAGAAAGAATGGTAAGAAAACAACGATCATAATAAGAATAACAATGATTATCATATTAATGACAATAATAATATTAGTACAACTTGCTCGAGTGCTACCATATAACCATACTTATCTGAGGACTACCATTCCTACTCGAAGGCTACCATTTGTTCAAGAGTTATCATATAACCATACCTGCCCAAGGGCTATCATACTTAGGCCAATTTTATAACTCTTTATTGCTTTATTAATATACCAAATGCAATAATATAGAAAGAAGGGTAACAAAACAACAACCACAATAACAATAATAATGATTATTATATTAATGATAATAATGATAATAATAATATGGAATATTGGCAGCTATACATCCCGAACTTTATCAGGATTAATACATTGCATCCTAAACTTTTTTTTTTTCTGGCATTATGCACCCTAAACTTCCTTTTCCCTTGCACCATTGGTTCTTCTATCAAAAATGCTTAACGGAATGACCACGTGCTACACACGTGATCATCAAGCAAGAGTATATCAGGTCATTTTTTACTATCCTCATCACGTGCCTCTCATGCGTTTGGTTAGGGATTAGAAACCAGTCTCCTTAGATAGGGATTTTAGTATTCTAATTATTTTCCCTATTCACTAAAGTGCATGAATTTCCTTCTTCAACAGCAACAAAGTGAAACTCAAAGGTAAAAAGAAACTATTTTTACTTAGCATTCAAAGTTTAAAGTTTTGCTTGACTTTATTGATTTTTGTTTTTTTGGGTTTTATGTGCAGAGCTGCGGCAGCTTTGATGATGGGTGCTGATGATTTGCACAAGTTCGGAAGATCTCGCCTTGAAAGGAATGATTTTTTGATGAATGGTAGTGCTGGAATGGTGAATCCAGCTTCCAGGCCAATTTATTTGACTTTCCCAGCTGACAGCACTTTCAGAGAGGAAAATGTTTCAAATTATTTCAAGTTCTATTGTCTTAAAATGGATTTGTGGGTTCTTTTTTTCTTTTTTGCTTCAATGGATTATTATTCAATATGCTGATTTTTTATTTTTATTTTTCAATTAAAGCATTTATGGACCAGTTCAAGATGTGAGAATCCCATACCAGTAGAAGAGAATGTTTGGATTTGTGACGTTTGTCTACCCAGAAACCATGAAGCTTATCCTGGCTAAAGGAAACCTTCATTTTATGTGTGATGCTAGAGTTCTCGTTAAGCCTTACAAAGAGAAAGGCAGAGTCCAGGACAAGTACAGGTAGATTCTGAAAAGCTTTTGATTTTTTTTTTCCCTCTTTTATGTTGTCAGCAAAATAGTAAACTTTTTTGTTGTAAAAGCTAATTTCTTTTTTCTTTTTCTTTTTTTTTTTTGTTTTGTTTTTTCTCTTGTGATTTTCCAGGAAATAGCAATAGCAACAAGTTGAAAGAGAAGATTTTTCACCCTGTGGTACCCCAACTGGTTTGGATTCTAGAGACCCATATGATCTTTAACTTGGTAAGTGAAAACCCAGAAAAAGAATTAAATCCTCTGTCTGTTTACAGCATTTGAAAGTGGATTTTTTTTCTTAACTCATGGTTTTCTATATTTATGAGAAGAATGCCATTCAAACCATTTTTGACACGATCTACCCTTGCTTGATGATCATGTGCTCAGCACGTGATCATTCTGTTAAGCATTTTTGACAGAAGAATCAACGGCGCTAGGGAACAAGAAGTTTGGGATGCATAATGCCAGGAAAAGAAGTTTAGGGTGCAATGTGTTAATCCCCGATAAAGTTCGGGATGCATAGTTGCCAATATCCCTAATAATGTTAGTACAACCTGCTCGAGTGCTACTATATAACCATACTTACCCGAGGATTACTATTCCTGCTCAAAGGCTACGATTTGTTCAAGAGTTATCATATAACCATACCTATCCAAGGGCTACCAGACTTACCCGATGGCTATCGGTCTTACCCATAAACTGTGATACTTACTTGAAAGCTACCGTACAATAATAATAATGATGATGATGATGGCAAATCACAGTACTATTAGAAATCAAATCATGTATAGGTAAGATAATGTAAAGTAAAATAAATTTTTAAAATTCATACATTAACTAAGAAATATGCATACTCGTATCGAAGGTATATATGATACCATATAACTGCTATGCGATCCACAATATCAGTTGTCGTCGGTGTCGTGCTACCAATATAGCCCGAGATGGCTGCCTATAATGGCCATCCGACTCCTTGGACTCATAGGCAACATAGTTACGAGGCTAAGCTATCATGGACCGAACCGAATTGTTGCCCCATATGGTGTGAAACATACAAGTATAACGTAATATATATATATATACATATATATATGTATATATGAAAAAGAAACTTGATGCACAATACGATATACCAGTGGTGCCAGACAGTACTTAGCATTCCACGTACTACCTGATGGGAGGTTAAAGAAAGAATCTGCAAATGGTCACCTTGACGTTCCAACGGCACAGATGCTAACAACAATCATCCTGGCCACGAAAAGGGACAGCTGATGCTTACTACGCATTATACTCTGCCGACCCTTAGATTCATAGCATCCCATAAGAAAATTTTATATACTTGCGAGCTAACAGATACAGTACAAAACACCGGTATTATATGGTGCATCTAAAAATATAACAATCTGACACACCACACCATATACCAATGGTCTCAGGTGATAGCCAACATCCCAAGAACCACTCTAATGGAGAGGTTAAAGAAAGAACATGCAAATGGTCACCTTGGCATCCCAGCAGCTCTGATACTGACATCAATCATCCTGACCATGAAGGGGGCTGCTCATGCTCACTATGCATTATATCCTGCCAACCCTCATGTCCATGGCATCCTATAGGATGACCATACAAAACTTGCATGCTAATCAATAATACAGTACAGAACATCAATACTATATGGTGCATTTAAAATCAAATAACCATGAATAAATATAATAATATACAAATAAAGATTGTTCACAGTTCAGTTTTAAAACAATAAATAAATATCTTTTATAAAACATGATAACTTATGTAAAGAAGTTATCATTAGCAATTTAATTTCCTTAATTTATATATACATATGTAGCCACATGAGAACAAGTAAATAAATTAAAATAAAGCAAATATAATTGCACATAATCAAGCACTTCTCCAAAATCACAAATATGCATATTTATAAATAAACATAATTCGACAATATATGCCATATTCAGATCAAATTTAATGATAAATATTTTGCAAACTCTCAAATATGATTTAAGAGATGATATACTGCCCACATCTAAATAACACACATATATATAGAAATATAGAAATATAGTCCATAAAATAACTAAAACATTTTGAAAGTCATATATATAAGTAATGATAATACTCTTTAATTCCAAAACTAACCCAAATAAATAAATATAAGTATTCTCCATAACCAATTCACAATATATATAGAATAATGGAACAATTTATAGAAAGAAAAAAAATTAATATCTAAGCCTCAAATCTATCAAGTAATTAATATTTTAACACCCCGATTCGGAAAAAAAATGCTCCAAGTTTGATTTTTTGATCTAGTTTGACCAAGATTGTCCAAGATTGATCAAGTGGATCCTATAGTTAACTTTTATTGTAGGAGGAATTGTGTGTTGACCGATATACATTGAGAAATTACTTTTCGATGTGAGTTCGTAAGCTAGTAGTACTCCAAAATCGGAGCTGTGATTGCAAAGTTATAGTCAAAAGAGTTTTAAAGGCATTTTAGTCATTTGACAATTAGTTCCACATCTTTAAGTATTATAATATTTTATTATTAAATTAGTATTTTTGGGTAAATTAAAGCCCATAACTGATCACATAATTTGTATTATATATTATACATTATTTTAGCAATATTTTATTATCTATTTTGTCTTTTCCTTATATATTTATTTAATCTTACCCCCCCCCCCCCAAAAAAACAATTTTGACTACCTTCCACCACCTTCTACCCATTAGGCCCGAAAGAAAGACAATAAAAAACAGTAGCCACCATTTTCACCATTTCACCGTCGACCATGGCACCCAAATTCTTTTTTAAAATAGCTTTCAAATTTTAGCCACCCATCATAAATTACTTATACCAAATTGAAACCCACGCTATCAGGAACCCATATCCACGTCTATCTTGCCATGAAATGGCCTAGGCTCGCTAGAAAGCCATGAAAACTGGTGAAGGTTGCATTTTTCGATCACTATTTTTTGATGAGCATGACCTCGAATGGGTGGTCCTTTCCTGCAAATTCAAACCCCTAAGTTCATTTCCAAGCTTGGATTGGCTCAAAACTCGCACATTCAGGAGATATGACAAAACCCATTTCGACAGCAACGCCCCAGCGGGATTCCGACCACCTTCGACAGTGGTTGGACTAGTTGAAGTTATATACCTGATATTCTCATTGTAAGCTTCTATTTAGTATCTAGGATGTGAGTTATATTTGAGTACTTAGGAAGTTTCCATTGATGGAGTTAGGATTTATATTTATGTTGAAATTTACTAGGAATTCGACAGATCTTTGGCCAATTGTCTTTGCAATTAGGTTCCTAATGATCATTCAGAGCTAAAAGGGTGATTAATGTAAATTAATTGTTAAAATGCTGAAAAACACCAAATTTTGAGTTTAGGCCAATTGGGTGTACAATATTGGTAATATTTAAGTCATGGAATAAAATTGGGACTCCAAAAACTTAGTTGTGTTACATTTGTTTCTATGGAAGCCCAAATAATATTTTCATAATATTTTAGACATCCAACACTGAGCTAGCATGTATGTTGTGCATATTTATTGTGCATGTTGATTTATTATGTTTGATTAGGATTACTTTATGAAATTTAAAGCTAGCATGTGTGTAGATTTGTATATATATATACATATATTATGAACACATGAATATATATGTATATATATATATATTTGTTAAAATGTTATGTATATTTTGTGTTAATTAAATATTTGAAAAATAAGTTTTATGTGTTGACTATTTAATAAATTTTTTATTTAAATTTATGATGAAAAATTCATGTGGAATTAAATATGTATGGCATTGAATTTATACATTTGAAGTTAAGAAAACTGAAATTTTAAATTGTTGTTTGATTATTGTTAATTTTATTGTTGAGGTTATGATGAATAATAAATGAATTCGTATGTGTTTAATCATATATGAAATTTTATATGGTTTAAATGAAGTTTTTGGCATAAATTGATTTTAAAGATTTGAGAAAATAACTATATTAAATTACCATGATCAAAAATATATTTATGTATTTAATTATTTATTTAGTCATTCATGGAATTGATTTTATGGTGGTAGAAATTGAATATATGAATTGATGGATTTGTGATGATGGTTTAAAAGAGAATATGAAATTTTATGAATTTGGTGAATGTGCACACCTCGATTGTATTTATCAAAATTTGATATTTATAATATTATAAAGTTTTATAGTTTTTAGACGCACCATACAGTATTAGTGTTTTTTACTGTGTTGAGCGCACAAGTTTGTATGACCATCCTGTAGACACCGTTTATTATGGCTATTATGTGGGTACCATGGACTTGAAGGCTGGCAAGGACATTTATGCAATGAGCACTTAGGCGCCCCCCTCCTTGGTCGCAGATTGCTATCATAGATTAGCGTGCAAATTATATACAAGATCGTCCCTATAAGGGTAGGCAGGTATAATATAGAGCAAGCACCAATAGTCTCCTCTCTGGCTGTATGATAGCAATTATTATGGATGAGTGAGTATATATATATGTATGGCCATCTTATAAGGGTTATGGGTCCGAAGTATGGCAAGTATAGTGCATAGTGAGTATAATATCACGGGCCTAACTTTTCCAACGCTCCCGTGTGGCACTTAGCACCACCTTTGCTAAGTAAGCCTTGCCCACAAACCAACATAATGCGGAAGCTAAGAATAGTAGAGTAAGAAGTAGGAGAGTTTGAGAGAATATGGAGAATACTTATATTGCTTGAATTCTTAGATATGTTACAAATGAGAGTCCAACCCTTTATATAGAGGGCTTAGCATGTATCACAAGAATACAAAGTTCTAGATATGTACATATGTCACCTATCCAGTTAAGGTTCTAGATTATTCTAGGATTATGTACAAGATATTTACATGGAGTATTCCAGAGAGATTCCTTCCTACCATGGTCTAGGTTTCTCTTGAGTTCTCTGGAATATTCTGGGCTCCTCTTCTGTTGTGTTAAATTCTCAAATATCTTCAGGAAGAGTGTAGAACCTTTTAGCTTAGTATTACGTTCCATGCAACAAGGGTGAAATCCTTGAGGTTTAGCCGGAAGGTTCTCCACTCTCCATGAAGATTCAAAAGAAACCCGAAAGATTTTAGAAGATTTAAGAGAAACCTAGACTAATGTAGATAGGAATCTCATAGAATAATCCTTGTAAATATCTAATAGAATACTCTAAAACCTCATTTAGATATATGCCATGTGTACATATCTAAAACATTGTATTCTTATTATACGTATCAAGCCCTCTATATAAAGAGTTGAACTCTCATTTGTGATATATCTAAGAAGTCAAGCGATACAAGTATTCTCCATATTCTCTCAAACTCTCATACTTCCTATTCTACTATTCTTAGCTTCTGCATTGTGCTGACTTATGGGCAAGACTTACTTAGCAAAGGAGGTGCTAAGTGCGGCATGGGAGCGTTGGAAAAGTTAGGCCCGTGACAGTTGGTATCAAAGCCAATTGCTACCCAAGCATACCATTGGCATAACGTGGAAGTAGGTAAGATAGCTGGTTCAGATGTTACCATCAATGTGACGGAGCTACCAAAGTGCGAGGTCGTGAAAAGCAACGCAATCCCAATGCTGGGAGGCAGAGGCACAAGTCTAAGTTTAAGGACGTGATGACTAGCGTGGAGTTACACATGGAGGAGCATGCGGCTCGAGTGCATGAACGGTTTTGGGGTGATGGAGAATAGCCTAGATAGGCTAGAGTCGGAGGACGTTACCATCAATCAAGCCGTGAAAAGGTTACTCAATCGGCTAGACGATGCCTTAATGAGGGAGCTTCGCTCAACACGCGACCAATGCAAGGGGGAGATAGCATACCTTCATGCGATGTTGGAGAGAGAATTGGATGCTATCCGCGCACAAATGGAGGAAGTACGGGCTGATTGGGCCCTTTGCAAAAGGGCGGTGGCGTCGAGGACAACCATCATACGCGAGAGGCCATGAATCAATGTGCCAAAGCCCAATCCTACTTTGGGGCCTGGAATGCAAGGGAGCTCAAGAATTGTGGACGATGCTTCAAAGATTGGGGCCTAGAGCGAAGTACGTGCACTTTCCACACCTTTGATGACCTTGGAAAGGATCTAAAAAGGCAATTTTATCCAGAAAATGTCAAAGATAAGACAAGGAATCACCTGTGACAACTCAAGCAAATGGGCCATGTCCAAGAATACATCAAGGAGTTCACTAATTTGGTGTAAGAGATCCCAGACCTATCGGATACAGACTTCCTTTTCTACTTCATGGATGGGCTACAACCTTGGGTAAAGACGGATTAAAGAGGCATGGAGTACAAGATCTAGATGGTGCCATTGCAAATGCCAAGAGCTTTATTGACTACTCAATTCAAAAGTACTCTTTGAAGCCAATGGAGAAGAAGACCAACTATGGAAAAGGTGGGGGAGAATCAAGCAAGCCTAAACAAAGCAGAAAAGAGGAAGGTGCATATAAACCTCAAACCTCAAAATGGAGGTCGCCTAAAGAAGGTAAGGATGCTTCCAAACCTAATAACTCTCGTTTCTTGTGCCATGGTCCACATTGGGTTAGAGATTGCCCAAGAAGAAAGGCATTGAATGCCATGACCACTCAATATGAGAAGAGGAAAGAGGAAAAAGCTAATATGAGCTCCTTGCAAGTGTTGAATGCTATTAAGGCCGCTCCTAAGGACTTAAAGAAAGGTGGCCTAATGTTTATAGAAGCAAAGACCAATGGAATGCTCACAAAAGTGTAGGTGGATACGGGTGCTACACACAACTTCCTATCGATAGAAGAGGCACAACGACTTAGGGTGAAGGCCGTGAAAGAGGGTGGATCGATGAAGATGGTAAACTCGATTGCAAAGCTTATCCATGGGGTTGCAAAAGGTGTACAAGCCACCATTAAAGAATGGATGGGCCAACTAAACCTATCGATGGTGCTCATGGATGACTTCAAGATTGCTCTAGGCATTGAGTTCCTAAACCAAGAGAAAGTCTTTCCACTCTCATTTGCAAATTCTATGTGCATTATAGATGGAGAATTGACTTGCATGATGCCTATGGAAAGGACTAGTAAGATGGAGGCCAAGCTTTGTCAGCCATGCAATTTAAAAAGGGCATTAAGAAGGAGCAAAGCTATCTAGTTGTTGTTCAAGAGCTCGATGGACATAAGGACGTCCTAATTTCTTCCAAGGTGCAAGAAGTGCTAAAGGAGTTTAAGGACGTGATGCCTAAGGAGCTGCCCAAGAAACTACCACTTAGGAGGGAGGTGGATCACAAAATCGAGTTAGAACCGGGGTCCAAGCCACCCACCATGAGCCCTAATCGCATGGTACCACAAGAATTGGAAGAGACTAGAAGACAGCTCAAGGACCTTGTTGATGCGGTTACATAAGGCCTTCGAAAGCTGCATATGGTGCACCGGTGTTGTTCCAAAAGAAGAAAGATGAGTCCCTACGGATGTGTATCCACTATCGAGCCCTAAACAATATCACCATTAAGAACAAGTACCCCATCCCTCTCATTGCTGATCTCTTCGATCAACTTAGCAAGGCAATGTACTTCACCAAGCTTGACCTTCGCTGCGGGTACTATCAAGTGCACATAGCCGAAAGTGATGAGGTCAAGACCACATGCATCACGAGGTACAAATCCTATGAATTTCTAGTGATGCTTTTTGGTTTGACAAATGCACCTACAATGTTTTGCACTTTGATGAACAAGCTATTCCACCCATATCTTGATCGCTTTGTAGTAGTATACTTGGATGATATTGTCATATATAGCGACACTATAGAAGAACACTTATAACACCTTAGACAAGTCTTCCAAGTGCTACAAGACAACAAGTTATACATCAAGCTAGAGAAGTACTCATTTGTACAAGAAGAAGTCATGTTCTTGGGGCATAAGATCAAGTATAGGAAGCTTATGATGGATGAGGCGAAGGTGCAAGCTATACGAGGATGGAAACCACCAACCAAGGTGCATGAGCTAAGATCCTTCCTAGGCCTTGTCAACTATTTTCGACGTTTATCAAGGGCTACTCGGCGAGGGTTACTCCATTGACCAACATGCTAAAGAACAACCAAGCTTGGAGTTGGATGGAGAGGTGACAACAAGCCTTTGAAGATCTAAAGAAAGCAATCACGGAGGAACAGCTGTTGTGCTTGCCCAACCACTCTAGACCATTCGAGATGCACACGGATGCATCAGATTTTGCCATAGGCGGCGTGCTAATGCAAAATGGGCATCCAATTGCATTCGAAAGTAGAAAGCTCAATGACACGGAGTGGCGCTATACGGTGCAAGAGAAGGAGATGAGGGCAGTCGTCCATTGCTTTCGCACGTGGAGGCATTACCTTCTAGAGAGCTTCTTTACCATCATGATAGATAATATCGCCATTAGTTACTTCCAAACCCAAAAGAAGCTCACCCCCAAGCAAGATTGATGACAAGACTTCTTAGCAGAGTTTCATTACAAGATGGAGTACAAGCCGAGGAAAAGGAACGTGGTGGCAGATGCACTTAGTAGGAAGGCCGAACTTGCATCGATAAGCCGACCCAAGTGCACCTTGCTGCATCGCATCAAGGAATGACTCCCACAAGACCCCATAGCAAAGAGCATCATGGTCCTAGTCAACGACGAAATAGCTAGGCGATTTTGGGTAAGAGATGGTTTGCTGTATAATACGGGGGACCACATATATGTGCCAAAGAAGGATAACCTAAGGAAGAAATTGATCAAGGAGTGCCACGACACCAAATGGGCTAGTTATCCGGGCATTCAATATACCCTAACCTTAATGGAGCTACATATTATTGGCCCCATATGAAGGATGATGTGGAGGTCTACGTGAAGATATGTCCTATGCGCCAACAAGATAAGATAGAGCAAAAGGAACAAGGAGAATTGCTAAATCCGTTGCCCATTCCGAATAAACCATAGGAGAGCGTCTCGATAGATTTCATCACATGCTTACCTAAGTCGGAAAGCTATGGTAGTATTATCATTGTAGTGGATCGATTTAGCAAGTATGCTACCTTTATCATTGCACCTACAGATTGCACAGCGAAGAAAACAACTCGATTATTTCTAAAGCATGTGGTGAAGCTGTGGAGAGTGCCTAGCGACATAGTGAGTGATCGAAACCGTCGATTCAACGGAAGGTTTTAGACAGAGCTCTTCAAACTTTTTGGTTCGGATTTGAACTTCTCCACAAGCTTCCACCTACAAAGTGATGGGCAAACGGAGCGCACTAATGCTTTATTGGAGCTCTACTTGAGGTATTATGTGAGTGCTAACCAAAAAGATTGGGCTAAATTGCTTGATGTGACTCAATTCTCCTACAACTTACAAAAAAGTGAATCGACTAGTAGGAATCCATTTGAGATCATGATGGGGAGACAACCTGTGACTCCTAATGCCTTAGCCTCGAGCTATGGATACAAAAGCCCTGTTACGAACAAGTTTGCCAAGTCTTGGGAGGAACAAGCCAATTTGGCTAGAACATACTTGGATAAAGCATACAAGAAGATGAAGAAGTGGACAGACACAAAGAGAAGGCATGTGAAATTCGAAGAAGGAGATTTAGTCATAGTAAAAATATTACCCCAGCAATTCAAGGTGGTACAAAAGATATATAAAGGGTTGGTACGATACTATGATATATCATTTCCTATTGTGAGGAAGGTGGGTAAGGTTTTCTATCAACTACAAATTTCTTCTAAGTTGAAGATTCATTCTATTTTCCATGTGTCTCTTGAAACTATATCATCAAAACATGGAAGACCCCGTAGAGGTGAATCAAAAAGGGCACCTACGGTGGTTATGACTTCATTTGACAAAGATGTACAGGCTATACTTGCGAATCGGGTCATACGACGCAGGAAGTGCCTAACTATATCGAGTAGCTTGTGAAATGGAAGAGCCTACCGGATAGTGAAGCTAGTTGGGAGCATGAAGAGGATTTATGGCAATTCAAAGACCATATTCAGAGGTTTAAGGAAGAAGATGCGACGAGAACGTCGCGAGATTAGGTGGGGAATGGTGTCACATTCCATGCAAAATGGGTGAAATCCTTGAGGTTTAGCCGGAAGGTTCTACACTCTCTATGAAGATTCAAGAGAAATCCGAAAGATTCTACAAGATTCAAAAGAAACCTAAACCAATATATATAAGAATCTCTTAGAATAATCCTTGTAAATATCTAGTAGAATACTCTATAGCCTCATTTAGATATATAGCATGTCTACATATCTAGAATATTGTATTCCTGTAATACGTGCCAAGCCCTCTATATAAAAGGTTGGACTCTCATTTGTAACATATCTAAGAATTCAAGCAATACAAATATTCTTCACATTCTCTCAAACTCTCTCAAGCTCTCCTTCTTCTTTGTTCACCGAATGTGAGCTTTGAGTTGTCGTTGTGTATCTTCGTGCTCACAAGCCAACACAATGCGGAAACTAAAAATAGTAGAGTAAGAAGTAGGAGAGCTTGAGAGAGTTTGAGAGAATGTGGAAAATACTTGTATTGCTTGAATTCTTGGATATCTTACAAATGAGAATCCAACCCTTTATATAGAGGACTTAACACATATCACAAAAATATAACGTTCTAGATATGTACACATGGTATACATCTAAATGAGGTTTTAAAGTATTCTACTAGATATTTATAAGGATTATTCTAGAAAGATTTTTAACTACATTAATCTATGTTTCTCTTGAATCTTCTAGAATTTTCCGGGTTTCTCTTAAATCTTCATAGAGAGTGTAGAACCTTCCGGCTAAACCTCAAAGATTTCACCCCTTTTGCACAGAACATTACACTCTCCCCCACCTAATCTCGCGATGCCCTCGTCGTATTTTCTTCCTTGAACCTCTGAATGTGATATTTGAATTGCCATAAAGCCTCTTCATGCTCCTAATTAGCTTCAGTATTCGGTAGGTCCTTCCATTTCACAAGGTACTTGGTATAGTTAGACACTCCTCTACGTTGTATGATCCAATCCACAAGTATAGCATCTACGTCCTCATCAAATGAAGTCACAACCGCCGTAGGTGCCCTTTTCAATTCACCTCTACCAGGCTCTTTCATGTCCTTATCAAAAGACTTCCATGGAAAATAAGATGAATCTTCAACTTAAGAGGAAGTTGTAGTTGACAGAAAACCTTACCCACCTTACTCACAATAGGAAATGGCCCTTCATAGCGTCGTACAAAACCCTTATATACCTTTCGTAGCACTTTGAATTGCTGGGGTAGTAGTTTTATCATGACCAAATCTCCTTCTTCGAATTCCACATGCCTTCTCTTGATATCTGCCCACTTTTTCATCTTCTTGGATGCTTTGTCCAAGTATGCTCTAACCAAATCGGCTTGTTCCTCTCAAGACTTGGCAAACTTATAGGCAGTAAGGCTCTTGCATCCATAGCTCGAGGCTAAGGCATTAGGAGTCATAGGTTGTCTCCCTGTCACGATCTCAAATGAACTCCTATTAGTTGATTCACTTCTTTGTAAGTTGTAGGATAATTAAGCCACATCAAGCAACTTAGCCTAATCTTTTTGGTTAGCACTCACATAGTGCCTCAAGTATAGCTCTAATAAAGCATTAGTGCGCTTTATTTGCCCATCACTTTGCGGGTGGAAGCTTGTAGAGAAGTTCAAATACGAACCAAGGAGTTTGAAAAGCTCCATCCAAAATCTTCCGGTGAATCGAGGGTCTCGATCACTCACTATGTCGCTAGGCAGTCCCCATAGCTTCACCATATGCTTTAGAAATAGTTGAGCTATCTCCTCCGCTGTGCAATCTGTAGGTGCAGGGATAAAGGTGACATACTTGCTAAATCGATTCACCACAATGATAATACTACCATAGCCCTCCGACTTAGGTAAGCACGTGATGAAATCTATCGAGACGCTCTCCCATGGTCCATTCGAAATTGGCAACGGATCTAGCAACCCTCCTTGTTGCTTTTACTCTATCTTGTCTTGTTGGTATACAAGACATATCTTCACGTAGACCTGCACATCATCCCTCATATTGGACCAATAATATGTAGCTTCTATTAAGGCTAGGCTACGTCGAACGCATAGGTGGCCAGCCCACTTGGTGTCGTAGAACTCCTTGCTCAATTCCTTCCTTAAGTTATCCTTCTTTGCAACTTATATGTGATCCCTCATAGTATACAGCAAGCCATCTCTTACCCAAAATTGCCTACTCTTTTCCTCGTTGACTAGGACCATGATGTTCTTTGCCATGGAATTTTGTGGGAGTCATTCCTTGATGCGATCCAACAAGGTGCACTCGGACCGACTTATCGATGCAAATTCGACCTTCCTATTAAGTGCGTGCGCCACCACATTCCCCTTCCCCGGCTTGTACTTCATCTTGTAATGAAACTCTACTAAGAAGTTTTAACATCGAGCTTGCTTGGAGATAAGCTTCTTTTAGGTTCGGAAATAATAGTAGTGATGTTATTCATCATGATAGTAAAGAAGCTCCCTGGAAGATAATGCATCCACGTGCATAGGCAATAGAAGACCGCCATCATCTCCTTCTCTTACACTGTATAGCGCCGCTCTGTATCATTGAGTTTCCTACTTTCTAACGTGATCAGATACCCATCTTGAATTAGCACACCACCTATGGCATAGTCCGATGCATCCATATGCACCTCGAATAGTTTAGAGTAGTCAGGCAAGCACAACACCGGCTCCTCTGTGATTGCTTTCTTTACGTCTTCAAATGGTTGTTGGCACTTCTCCATCCAACTCTAAGCTTGGTTCTTCTTCCACATGTTGGTCAATGGAGTAGCCTTCACCGAGTAGCCCTTCATAAACCGTCGATAATAGTTGACAATGCCCAAGAAAGATCTTAGTTTATCCACCTTTGTTGGTGGCTCCCATTCTTATATAGCTTACACCTTTGCTTCATCCAACATAAGTTTCTCATCCTTGATCTTATACCCCAATAACAGAATTTCTTCTTGTGCAAAGGAGCACTTCTCTAGCTTGATATATAATTCATTGTCTCGTAGTACTTGGAAGACTTATCTAAGATGTTGTAAATGTTCTTCCATAATGTCGCTATATATGACAATATCATCCAAGTATACTACTACAAAGCGATTAAGATATAGATGGAATAGCTTGTTCATCAAGATGCAAAACATTGCAGGAACATTTGTCAAACCAACAGATATCACTAAAAATTCGTACGAACCATACCTCATGATGCATGTGATCTTGGCCTCATCACTTGCGGCTATGCGCACTTGATCGTACCCGAAGCGAAGGACAAGCTTGGTGAAATACTTTGTCTTGCCAAGTTGATCGAAGAAATCTGCAATGAGAGGGATTGGGTACTTGTTCTTGATGGTGATCTTGTTTAGAACTTAATAGTCGATACACATCCACAGCGACCCATCCTTCTTCTTTTAAAACAACACTGGTGCACCATATGGAACTTTTAAAGATCTTATGTAACCAGTTTCGACAAGGTCCTTGAGCTGTCTCCTAAGTTCTTCCAATTCTAGCGATGCCATGTGATAGGGGCTCATAGCGGGTGCTTGGACCCTAGTTCCAACTCAATTTTGTAATCCACCTCCCTCCTAGGTGGTAGTTTCTTGGGCAGCTCCTTAGGTATCACATCCTCAAACTTCTTTAGCACTTTTTACACCTTGGAAGATATTGGAACGTCCTTATGGCCATCGAGCTCTTAAACAACAGCTAGATAGCTTTGGTCTTTCTTCTTAATGTCCTTTTTAAATTACATGGCAGATAAAGCTTTGGTCTTGATTTTGCTAGTCCTTTCTGTAAGCACTATGCAAATCAATCCTCCATCCATAATGCATATAGAATTTGTAAATAAGAGAGGGAAGCCTTCACTTGGTCTAGGAACTCCATGCCTAGAACAACCTTGAAGTCATCCATGGGTACCACTGATAGGTTTAGTTGGCCCACCCATTCTCCAATAGTGGCTTGTACACCTCTAGCAACCCAAGGATAGGCTTTGCAATCGAATTTACCACCTTCATCGATCCACTCTCTTTCACGGTCTTGATCCGAAGTCGTTATGCCTCTTCCACCAATAAGAAATTGTATGTAGCACTCGTGTCCACCAACACTTTGGTGAACACTCCATTAATCGTTGCTTCTACAAACATTAAACCACCTTTCTTTAAGTTTTCAGGAGCGACCTTAATAGCATTCAACACTTGCAAGGAGCCCATGTTAGCTTCTTCCTCTTGTCTATCCTCATATTGAGTGGTCATGGCATTCAACACCTTTCTTTTTGGACAATCTCTAACCCAATGTGGACCATTGCACAAGAAATAAAAGTTCTTAGGTTTGAAAGCATCCTCACCTTCTCTAGGCACCTTTCATTTTGCGCTTTGAGTTTTGTGTACACCCTCCTCTTTTCTGCTTTCTTTAAGCTTGCTTGATTCTCCCCCACCTTTTTCATAGTTAGTTTTCTTCTCCGTTGGCTTCGAAGAGTCCTTCTGAATGGAGTAGTCGATAAAGCTCGCAATATTTGTAATGGCACTAGCTAGATCTTGTACTCCACGCCTTTTTAACTCCGTCTTTGCCCAAGGTTGTAGTCCATCCATAAAGTAGAAAAGGGAATCTTTCTCTTATAGGTCTGAGATCTCCGACAGCAAGTTAGTGAACTCCTTACTGTATTCTCGAATATGGCCCACTTGTTTGAGTCGTCGAAGGCAACTTCTTGCCTCATCTTCAGTATTCTCTGGATAAAATTGCCTTTTTAGATCCTTTTTAAAGTCGTCAAAAGTATAGAAAGTGCACGTACCTCGCTTTATGTCACTATGCCTCCTTCTCCACCATAGCATGGCCGTGTCGTTGAGGTAGAGAATGTTAGTCCTAATATTCGAAACATCGTCCACAATGCCCATTGCTTCAAAGAATTGCTCCAAGCCCCAAACGAAATTCTCGAGCTCCCTCACATTTTTTACCCCAGAGTAAGACTTGGGCTTTAGCAAATCGATTAGTGGCCCCTCGCATATGGTGGTTGTCCCCGATGCCACCCTCCTATTGCGAAAAGCACAATCACCCCGTACTTCCTCTATTTGTGTGCGGATAGCATCCAATTCTCTCTCCAACATCGCACGAAGGTCTTCTACCTCCCCCAAGCATTGGTCGCATATTAAGCGGAGCTCCCACCTTAAAGCATCATCTAGCCCATTAACTCTTTCATAGCTTGATTGATGGCACGTCCTCCGACTCTAACCTATCTAGGCGATTCTCCAACGCCTCAAATTGCTCATGCATTCGAGCCTCATGCTCCTCCATGCATAACTCCACGCTATTCATCATGTCCTTAGACTTGGACTTGTGCCTCTGCCTCCCCGCATTGGGGTTGCGTTACTCTTCACGACCTCGCACTTCGGTAGCTCCCTCCACATTGATAGTAACATCCGAACCAGTCATCTTACCTACTTCCACGTTACGCCAACAATATGCTTGGATAGTAATTGGCTTTGATACCAATTATCACGGGCCTAACTTTTCCAATGCTCCCACGCGGCACTTAGCACTTCCTATGCTAAGTAAGCCTTGTCCACGAGCCAACACAATGCGGAAGTTAAAAATAGTAGAATAGGAAATAGGAGAGCTTGAGAGTGTTTGAGAAAATGTGGAGAATACTTGTATTGCTTGAATTCTTGAATATGATACAAATGAGAGTCCAGTACTTTATATAGAAGGTTTGGCACGTATCACAAGAATACAAAGTTCTAGATATGTATACATATCACCTATCTAGTTAAGGTTCTAGATTATTCTAGGATTATGTACAAGATATTTACATGAAGTATTCTAGAGAGATTCTTTCCTACCATGGTTTAGGTTTCTCTTGAGTTCTCTAGAATATTCTAGGCTCCTCTTCAGTTCTCTTGAATTCTCAGGTATCTTCAGGAAGAGTGTAAAACCTTCTAGCTTAGCCTTAAGGCTTCTACTCCTTTTGCGTGCGCATGACAATAAGCTACCCTCACGGTTGACTGTTTAGCCATGGTAGATTATAAGCAATCGACTCCGTTGGGATGCTAAAATGATCTATTGTAAGTTCTCTTTTTAACCTCCCTGTCAGATAGTACTCAGGATACTGGGTACTATCTAGCACCACTAGTATATAGTATAGTACGTCAAGTATTTATATATATATATATATATACCAATAAATATATATGTATGTTATATTGTATTTGTATGAACCATACCTTACGAGGACGACGATCTGATGTAGTCCATCAATAGCTACCCTCGTAACTATATTGCCTACAAGTCTAGCCAATCGAACGGCTAATATGGATAACAACACCTTGGCTATATTGGTATCAAAATATCTACGATAGCTATATCGTGGATTGCATGGCATGTTAGATGGTCATATACATCTCCGATACGAGTGTGCGTATTTGGTAGCATGTTATGAAATTTTAAAATTTTATTTTATCTTATGTTACCTTATTTATTTGTAATTTGATTTCTTAATATTGTTTTTATTGCTTTTATTGTTATTACTATATTAATATTATTGTATATATAATCTTTTTAGTTTGTTATAAGAGTGTTGCCATTTGTGGAATTTATTGTAATAATATAGGAGGAATAAAATGGTACTATATAGAAATGTATTTTCGTGTAGAAAATTTTTGGAACATGCTCTAACTTTAAGGGAGATACTATCAAATTTTCCATAGGACGATCTGGTAGAATTTCTCCTGTGATTAGAACATATCTAGAATTTTGGAAGAACATCCTAGATGAGTCCTGGCAAATTACATCTATCACATTCCAAAACTAATTCCCCAACTCAATGACTATACAGATTGAATACTAACTAGTCCAATTTTACCAAAAATCTCATTTGACCCATTTGCCTAAACTTTGGAATTTTCAATATATTGACAACTAAATGAAATCGGACATTCCAAAATCTAGTTGCGATAATATTTGCCAAAGAACTTGTTCGCTTCTGTCAAATTTCGACAAATTACCCGAGAACCTAGTCCCCAACAATGGCAATTTCACAAATGGACATCCATTAATAATATATAAAAATATCACCAATATTTCACCATTTCATTTCCAATAAAGCGAAACCATATCATGTATAGACTAAAATCCTTTAAACATACTTAATCAATATGTAGCTGCGAAACTTTATATAATAACAGTTAAAGTTTTTTTAAAAACATGCTCATAAAGAAACCAAATGTGCTCAATGTAAAAATAAAAGCATCTCCACAAGTATAATAAGACTTATAATAATTTTGATAGGAAAATCATCAATTTTGTAAGAACTAACTCACTAAAGTAATGACCATATGCATATGTATATGAATATATATTGCCCAAAAGCATACCAAAACTTAAATTTCTAGCTTACCACAACCATAAGCCAAGCATTTCCACTCCACAACATACACAACACTCCTGACACAAAAACAAAACTCAAAAATTCACATCCTCCACTAACAACGTGTCCAAACCGCCACTTTCACAAGAAAATCAGCAAGTAAATTATTTGAACTTTCATTCTGGTGGCCAAGTAGTAAATAAAACACAAAGACAGTAAGAAACTACTAAAATTAAAAGCTTTACCAATTTAATTCCATAAATACCAATTTAAATTCTACTAATAACATCATCATCGGTTTCTCCATCAAAAATCCAAAAAAACTTTCACATTCAATTTTCCAACAAATTCACCAACCACGTGATTCTCATGACAAGTCATTAAATCACCTTCACAGAGCATGGTTTACAAACAATAATCCTCCACGAAGAATTCCATGGCCGACAGAAACGATCATGAACAACCCAAAATTTTCATACTTCTAATTAACAACATTTCACATTCAAAACACAACCCAAAGTCTAAAATTTTAAGAAAAGTGAAAGACTAACCTCAATTTAAGTCCAAAACCAAGAAATGCATATCAATTTCAAAGCTTGAGTTTGAGCTCCCTCACATGCCACTTTGACTTATACAAAAAGATTTCTCACAAGTAATTACACCCAATGTAGAGCAGATAATAACCTTCAAAATGGTGCAAAGCCAGTCTCAAATGGTGGTCAAATCTAATTGCCTCCTACTCCAGCAGCAAGGAGATGGCGGAAGGGGGGAGTTTTTAAGGGGTTTGAATGATTTTTGCTTAGAATCAAATCCCCAAATGATTTCTCAAGGTTCTAATTCTTTGGAATCATAAAGAAATTTGGACCGGTTAAGGCCCCCTTTCGAAGAATTTCACTCTCTCTCTCTAGGTTGGCCATCGGGAAGGTTGAGAAATTAGGGGGGAAAAGTAGGGTTTTATTGTGCCACATAGAAAATGAAAGCGGAGAGAGAGGGGGCGAGAGACATTGTTTTTCCCCTTTTTTTTTTTTTGGGGGGGGGGGGGGGAGTGATGGGGGAAGAAGGATTAACAGGAGTGAGTGGACGAGTGAAAATATTCAAAATAAAAGAAATTAAAAATTAAAAATTAAAAATTAAAAATAATAAAATATTAATAATTTAGATAAATTATTATAATATATATATATATATATAAAGACAGTTAACTGATTTATGGGTTTTAATTAACCAACAATAATAATAATAATAATTTAGTAACAAAATTGTACAATACTTAAATACAGGGGATCCAATTCTTAAATGATCAAAATGCTACTAGGATTGTTTTGGTCATAATTTTAAAATTTTAATTCCACTTTTAACGTACTACTAATATACAAATTTGTATTAACGAGTATTTTGCCATGGAATCCCCGTCAATACAAAATTCCTCTTACAGTAAAAAATCAACCGTAAAACCTATTTAGTCAATTTTAATCAAATCCAATCAAAAATTCAAACTTGAAGTATTTTTCTTAATCGAGATGTTACGCTATTAAAGGAGGATCATGTGTTGCTGGTACTAATAAAGAAAATTGGTCATTAAAAGTGGTCAACAAGCTCATCCTTACACATCAAAGCATTGCAGTAGTACAACCTCACATGTCAAATATTGAAGTCTGTCATTGATGTTTGTTTATTTCCTTTTATATGCATTTACAATGCTTCATGATACTACCATAAACATTTCATATGATAACACTATATAATAATCAGCTTTTGTATGATTAGTTAAGAGTGTATAATATAGAATAAAACAATTTCTTAAACTCTTTATCATATTAGAGCCAAATGTGCAAGCCTAAACATGACTTCCTCAAACCCTTTTGAACCAATACTCAATTTTCAAAGCTTTCATAAATGTACCAATTTGGTTTCAATTCATTTAACTCCTTCGAATTTTCTCATCTGGCGATCTCAAATTCTTCCCTTGATTAGAAGTCTTGGCATACTCCACCACATTATTGATGCCGAGAGATCTGATTCAAAAATTCATCCAAACCTGTTTAAAGCATGGATCACAAACGATTATCTACTAACATCCTAGCTACATGGAAATATGTTTGAAGAGGTGTTAAATCTAGTAGTAGGAGAAAATTCGGCAAGGGAAATGTGAACATCATTAGAAGAACAGCTTCTGCCATCCAGAAAGGAAAAGGAAGGACAACTAAAGAACATACTGATGCTGCTCAAAAGGGGATCTCTAACTGTTGATGAATATCTTAAGAAATTTAAAAATACTGTGACAACTTGGCTGCTATAGGTCAACCAATTTCTGATATTGATTAGGTTATTCAACTTGCACGAGGCTTAAAGCCAAAATACCAAGATTTTAGACTTGCCATACTTACCAAACCACCATACCCTACTTTCAGTCAATTTGTTCTTACTCTTCAAGGACATAATAAAGCATTTTTTGGACAGAGACATTTGACCATAATCAAGCATTTTTTGGACAGAGAGGTCAAGTCCACAAAAGCAGAGGTGGCCAAGGTTTTAATTCACATGGAAAAGGCTTTGCACCCTCTGTTGGACGAGACTATTGTAGTTCATTTCTCTTTTAACAAAACCAAGTTTCAGACAATTTTAAAGATACCAGAAATCATAGAAATATGGATTATCCTTCTCAACGTAATCAATAGAAATAAAAGCCGAAGGTTCAATGTCAAATTTATCATAATTTTTATCACACTGCTGCAACATGCTAGGAGGTATGATTATTCATATCAAGCTGATGGGGGAGGTAAAGCATTGGCTGCTCTCTCATTAAATGAACCAACTGATGAAATCTTCTATGTGGATTCAGATGCATATTCTTATATGATAAATGATGCAAGTACGATCACTAATCCTATAGAAAAGATGTTATTTATGTTGGTAATGGAGAGAGTCTATCCATTTGACATATTGGTGATGTTAACACTCCTACAAGCCACGGCAAAGTGAGGCTTAATGATCTAATTGTTGTTCCTGTTTTTACAAAGAAGCTGCTATCTGTTGGTAAATTGATTTATGACAATCATTGTACTTTTAAATTCAATTTTTCTAGTTTCTTGATAGAGGACTCAAACGAAAGGATAATAGCAAATGGGCATAGGGAAGGCTGGCTGTTTGCCTTAGAAGATACAGTTCACCAAGTTTTCTCAGCAATAAAAGGAGGTAGCTTCTTCAACTATCTGGCATTAAAGATTGGGCCATCCCAATTCTAAATTCTTACACATTTTGAAGGAAAGAAAAAAATATCAATATCAGTCACTGGACCTCTAAGCCTTCAGTTTGTGTTAGTTGTTAGTTAAGCAAGTGTTGTAAACTTCCCTTTTGAACATCCAATAAATTTCTAAATTTCCTATTGAAAAAATTCATTGTGATCTCTAGGGACCTGCTCCAATAACTTCTTCTCAAAAATTTCAATTTTGTGCACTCTTTGTTGATGATTATTCCAGATTTGTTGAAAATCAATTTGGCTGAAATATCAAAAATTTTCAATGTGATGGTGAGAGAATTCAATTCCCATGAATTTCTCTTACATCTTCAAAAATGTGGAATTCAGCAACAAGTTTCCTATCCTAGAACTTCTGAACAGAATAGAGCGGTAGAACGTAAACACCGTCATGTTTAGGAGACTGGCTTGACTTGCCTTTTTCAAGCTAATATTTCTCTCTTACTATGGGTGGATCCATTCTTAATAGTTGTTTATTTAATTAACAACCTACCACTATCTTCTGTGAACAATAGCTCTCCATATTTTAAGCTATATCAATGGCATCCCAATTACAATGGTTTACGGGTATTTAGTTGTCATTGTTTCCCTTCACTTAGACATCTCAATCACAACAAATTTCAAAGAAGGACTTATCTATGTATTTTCATTGGCTATAGTTCTCTTCACAAGGTTACAGGTATCTGTATCCACCCACAAATAGAGTTTTTATCTCTAGGCACATTGTGTTTAAAGAGACATATTTCCCATATGCTTCATGTGCAGCTTTTGATAAGAGTTCAGAAGAGTTAGAACTCACCAAATTTCCTACGTTTGATGAAAAGCATGCACCGTTGGAAAACAGAGCTCCAAACAATTCAAATTCTTCACAAAATGACCAACAGTATGACCATTCATCATGGGTTGATATTTTTGTCAACACTAGTCAAAACATTTGTCACATGTCATCAAGGCATTTTATTGGTCCTAACACAATCACTCATAATGGTCCAGCCACTTCTTTTTGGCCAACAGGAAATTCAATTATTTTCTACACAGTTGAGCATACCAAATCCTCTACCATCACACTAGATACTTCAACTCATAATTCCCAGACCGAATATTTTGCTGCCACACCAGCTACTTCAACTCATGTGGCATCCGAGATCTTAAATAATTCTCAATTTTCTAAGGATACCAAAACACACAGTAGTTCACAATGTTTTGAGAATAATGGAGTTTCACCTATTTCTTCTGCAATAGTTGTTGCATCAGATTTTGTTCATGTGTTCACCAATCCTGCAAAATGATATCTCACATCATCTTTCTGTACAACTTCTTATTTCTCCATCAATGCCCTCCATGGTTCAAAATTCTTCAGCTCCCATATATCATATGATAACTAGACATAAGCTTCAGTATGATCCAACTCTTCATTCTCAGATGATAATCAATTCCTCTAATCCTATTGAACTGAAAACTTTAAAAACAGCTTTTAAAGGTGAAAGATGGATAGCTGCAATGCACGAAGAACTTCAAGCATTAAAGAAGAATCAAACTTGGACACTGGTTTCACATCCAACTCATGCCAATGTAGTTGGTCTAAAATGGGTTTTTAAACTGAAATATAAAGATGATGGTTCCCTTGATAGGTTTAAGGCTTAGTTGGTTACCAAAGGCTTCACCTAAGTTCCTGGTCATGATTATGATGAGATCTTTAATCCAGTTGTAAAACCTACAACTATTTAGCTCATTATCTTTCTTGCTCTTACTCATGGGTAGACTTTAAAAGAACTGGATATGAAGAATGCTTTTCTTTATGGTAATTTAAAAGAAACCGTATATATGGAGCAACCTCTTGGCTTTATTGACTCTCATTTTTCCAATCATGTTTGTCTTCTTTAGAAATCAATTTATGACTTAAATCAGGCATCTCGAGCCTAGTTTTATCGACTGTCAAATTTAGTACTTCATCTTGGATTTCTTTGCAGCAAGGTAGATTCATCTTTATTTGTTTATCGTCATTAATCTGCTATTATTCTTCTTCTAATTTATGTGGATGACATTATTGTAGCTGGAAAATGATCACTCTCTCATTCAAATCTTATTACAAAAGCTTGGTTAAGAATTTGCTATCAAAGATCTCGGCGTGCTCCATTATTTCTCAAGTGTGTTGGTCAAATATTTTCCCAGTGGAGCTATTCTTTCTCGATTACAGTATATAAAGGATCTTTTTCATTGTGTTGGTATATCTTCTTCTTCCTCTCTTGCTACTCCAATTTCTCAAAAAGAAATATCTAATCAGTTAAATAATGAGCCTGTCAATATTCATTAATTTCGAAGTATTGTTGGAGTCCTTCAATATTTATCTTTTATAAGACCAGATATACATACAGTATGTTGTTAACAAGATTTGTCAATCATTTAATAATCCTACAATGTTTCATCTTAAGGCTGCCAAATGCGTATTACACTACCTCAAGGCTTGTCCAATAGTTCCTCTACTTTGTATGGTTTTTTTTATGCCAACTGGGCTGGTTATCCAACCACCAGAAGAAACACTACTGGCTTCCTTATCTATTTTGCAGCCAATTATATTTCTTGGTGCTCCAAGAAACAATCAATTATCTCCTAATTTAGTACTGAAGCTGAGTATCAATCTATGGCATATACCACTGCTGAGATTACATGGATTACTTATCTAATTCGTTATATTGTTATTTCACTACATCAGCCTCCTTAACTTTTTTGTGACAACAACAGTACCTTACACCTTATTGTTAATCCTGTGTTTTATGCCCATATAAAACATCTTGAAATTCACTATCACTGTGTGAAAAAAAAGGTTGCCTTAGGTTCTCTGGTCACACATTCTATACCTACTGCCAATCAACCAACTAATGGTTTCACCAAATCCCTCCCTCAACTATGCTTTAATTTACTTCAAGCTGGGAGTTCATTTTATTCCACTCTTCAGCTTGAGGGGGAATATTAAAGATACCGAATGCATAAATGGTAATACAGATGGTAACATGTCCATGTTTGGCAATCTTTCATGCACATTATGGAATTGTGCTGGTGAC
This sequence comes from Ziziphus jujuba, assembly GCF_031755915.1. Classification (NCBI taxonomy): domain Eukaryota; kingdom Viridiplantae; phylum Streptophyta; class Magnoliopsida; order Rosales; family Rhamnaceae; genus Ziziphus; species Ziziphus jujuba. The sequence goes on from NC_083384.1 coordinate 25,444,108, forward strand.
TTGACTTGCAAAGCACGCTCTAGTGTTACTAAAAGAAAGTCACATGATGCTAGGTCTGTCAAAGGATAACCATCTATAATTGATGCTGTTAAAGGAAAGCTAGCACTATTAAAGGAGGGCCATGTGCTGCTGGTACTGTAACGAAAACTGGTGATTAAAACTGGTCAACAAGCTCATCCATACACGTCAGAGCATTGTTTTAGTGCAGCCTCACATGTCAAGTATTGAAGTTTGGCATTGATGTCTGTTTATTTCCTTTGATATGCATTTACAATGCTTTATGACGTTACCATAAACATTTCATATGGTAACATTATATAATAATCAGTTTTTGTACGATTAGTTAAGAGTGTGTAATATAGAATAAAATAATTTCTTAAACTTTTTATATGTAACTTAAGATACAACTTCAATCAACAATGATAGAAGGATTATCTATTAGTGCCTATTTCTCCAAAATGAAGGAGATTGCAAATAATCTAGCCATGGCCAACAATCCAATTTATAATGATGATTTCATCATGCATCTGTTACAAGATATATCATTTTAATATAATCCAATTATCGCAAACATTAATTCCTTATTCGCATCCTTGATTATAGAGGATGTGCTTGCTTTGTTGCTTAGCTAAAAGATGAGAATTCAATCCATGAGTTATGAAGTTATACCCTCAGCCTATACTACTAAGAAGTCCAAGAAGAATGACAAAGATGTGACCAACACTCAACCCGCAATGAGAAAAAGGCCATGGAGCTAGACCAAGATTGTTCTATCAATTTTGCGAAATTCCTGACCATATTATAGACAAGTGTTATCACCAATTTGATAGAGATTTTAAACCTCCTAACAGTGAAACCTCCTAACACTGACAGTATATCAGTCTATTACGCATTTCCAAATATAGTTGCTAATCCCAAATGGTTGATGGACAATGGAGCCACCAATCACATTACAAATGATCAAGGTTACATGCATTGCAAGAAAGAAAATAATGGTGGTGGAAAACTTGTTGTTAGGAATAGTCAAGATCTGTCAATTTCAAATACAGATTCATTTTATATTAAATCTCCCAATGGGACTTTAATGTTAAAAAATATTCTTCATGCACCTTCAATAAAAAATAAAAAAATTACGTCAAATAATAATATTATTGTTGAATTTGACACATGTTTTGTGAATGTGAAAGATAAGGCTTTAAAGATATTATTACTACAAGGAACACTTAAGGATGGGCTGCGTAAGGTCTTTCCACCAAGTACTTTAAACTCCAATTCTAGTCGTCTATCAAAAAATGCTCAATTTCAGTGTTCTAAGTCTACCTTGTCATTGAATAAATTGTGGCATTACCGTCTTGGCCATAATAGTTTAGCTATTTTAAATTCAGTTGCAAGTCAGTCTAATAAAGTCCCTTTTTCTTACAACATTGATGATTTTTGTTCATCCTGTCAATTAGGAAGACATCATCAATTGTTTGCTCCTTCTTCAATTAATAAGAGTCATGCTCCTTTAGAATTGATTTTATCTAATGTTTTAGGGACCAGCTTCAGTTTTATCTAATAATGAATATAGATATTATACAATTTATGAAGATGACTGCACTAAGCATTACTGGATTTATCCAATGAAGCTAAGATTAGAAGTAACCTAATTCTTTTTGAATTTTAAAAAATGTTGAAAATCAATAATTTTTTAATCTGATTGGGGAGGTGAATACCAACCTCATGGAAAAAAAACAATTTTCCTCAATTTGACATAGCTTTTCAGCATTCCAACTCATACACCCACAATCAAAATGGCAAATTGAAAGAAAGCATAGGCATGTCACTGAAATAGCCCTGTCCCTACTTGCTTAAAGCAATCTACCACTCACTTTTTGTTGGAATGCTGATGCTACTGCCACTTTTTTAATTAAATGCTTGCCCATAAAAGTTTTAAATTACCAAGCACCTTACTAAAAATTATACCCAAAAAAAAAAAATTATTTACATTTCTGAAAAGTTTTAAGTGTGAATGTTGTCCGTTTTTACATCTTTATAGAAATAACAAATTTTCCTTTCATACTGAAAGTTGTATTTTTATAAGATATAATAGTAGATATAAAGGTTATCAATGTCTTAGCTGAGATACATTTTTATAGGATATAATAGTAGATATAAAGGTTATCAATGTCTTAGCTTAGTTACAGGAAAAATTTATGTGAGTCCTAATGTGATTTTAAATGAAATTTCTTATCCATATTCTGATAATATTACTGGGATCCACAAATCAGATAATCAATTCTCTAACCCTATTATGAATAATCTTCTTAGATAGGACTCCAGTTTTTTACCACTGTCCGCAAATCCTTTACAGCCATGCCTAGTGATACTTGCAACATAGGACTCTTGCCTCAATCTATCACTTTTCAAGACTTTAGTTTTAATTAACTTAAAGTCATAATTGATGTGATATCTAACAATCCAAATTCCACTATGTAGCATTAGTTTGCTTGCGGCATACATGCCAATTTTGATTAAGGACACACTCTGTTGTCATTGTTGACCTAAGAGAACTGTTCAGCTTCATCATCATATAAGTCTCTTTTTGACAACAATAATAGTTCTGCACATGAAGACAAGTTGCTGTTGTCGATGCCCTAAACAAACTATTCTCCTTTTCATGCGTCATAATTGTCTCCCTTTGATCCTAATATTCTAGGCTTTAAGATGGTTGTCAAACTTCCTCTTAGAGAAAACAAATCAACCCACCCATGGTTACTCGCTTTAAATATGGAATTTTCAAGAAAAGAACTATTCCTTAATTATGTCAAACCATATTTGTTGCAAGAACCCCATAATGTGAGTCAGGTCCTCTATCACCACCATGGAAGCAAGCCATGGCTGAGGTACATGCTACTTTGATAAAGAACAAAATGTGGACTCTTGCACATGAGCACCGTGAATGTAGTTTGTAATCAATGGATTTTCAAGCTGAAAAAGAACTCCGATGGCATCATAAATCGTTACAACGCAGATTAATAGCTAAAGGATTTTGTCAAAGTCCTGGTATTGACTTTACTAAAACCTTTAGCCTAGTAATTTAAACTTCAATCATTTGAAGTATTCTACCTATTACTCTTACATATGGCTGGCCAATTAGATAGATAGACATTAATAATGCCTTCGTGTCTTGAAAGAAGAAGTATTTATGCAGCAATCTGAAGGCTTTCACAATGAACAGAGACTTGACTATGTATGCAAGCTTCACAAATCCTTGTATCACCTAAAACAGGCTCCATGAGCTTGGTATGATCATTTTAGGATTACTTTATGTCAGTGGGGTTTTCAAAGTTCTCAAATGGATATATATATATATATTTATATATATATTTGTTTTTATGTTTCGTTCTACAATTGGTATTCTATAAGTCTTGATTTATGTTGACAGCATTGTCAGTAGTTCTAAGATGGTTTTGGTCAATTCTTTTATCGAAAAATTAAATGACATTATCTTTGAAGGACGTTATCTCACTTAGCTTTTTCTTAGGAATCGAAGCTATACGAGAACAAGATGGCTTACATCTTTCTAAAAATAGGTACGTTAATGAACTTATGCATAAAAATTAGATGATAGCTTCTAAATCTAGTCCTTCTCCTACTAGTGCAATCACTCAGCTTTGTTTTACAATTGACATTCCTTTTAGAGATCCTTATTGTATTGAAGTGCCATTAGAATGTTACAATACCTAACTTTTACATGTCCAGAGCTCTATTTCATTGTAAACAAATTAAGTGAGTAAATGCATTCCCCCACTAATATTCATTGAATGGCCTGTAAAAAAATTCTATGATACTTACATGTCACTAAACACCTAGGTATCCACTTTAGACCTTCTTCTTTTCATTAGATATATGGTTACACCGATGCTGATTAGGCTTGTTGTGTAGATGATTGTCAATCTACTAGGGGCTATTGTCTACCTTGGTAATAACTTGGTTTCTTGGTCATCTTGAAAGCTGAGTGATGTTACAAGGCCTAGTACAGAATCTGAATACAAAGCTTGAGCTAATAGTGTAGCTAAGGTAGCATGATACAATCTTTATTACATGACTTATGGATGCAACCAAAACAATCTCTTGTGATATGGTGTGACAATATTGGGGTAGGTTCTTTGATTTCTAATCCCATACTTCATGCAAGAACGAAACATATTGAAGTTGATGACCATGATAATAGATATATTTTGAACAGACAGTAGATATATTCAAAAAAGTTTTGCCAAGTCCACGGTTTCTCTATCTTTGGTCCAACATATATCTGCAAACATCACCCTTTAGCTTGAGAGGGATGTTAGATAAAAATGGATAAATTAATATATTTTGATTTATGGATAATGTGTTCGTACATATTTATCTTTCATTATTTGTGATAGTTGTGATATGTATTATAGGATTCTTATCAACACTAGTACTTGGCACATTGTACGAGGTTAATAGTACTGATACTGGTACAACTTCCAGTATAAACTCTTGCTTTGTTATTTTCACCTACAAAAACAAATCTTGACTTTTAAGAATAGATATAGCCAATCCGTGATTTCTGCCTCTTTTATACAAAATTACATGTAAAAATTAACATCCTGCATCTATCATAAAACAAAAGGAAAGATACCAATTTCAATATCCAACTAAATTGCCCGAGCCACCATGGGATTAGGAGTGGGCATGAACCCAATTAGTAAGTGAAATGGAACGAACTGAAATGATTGTTTAATTTTTTGAGATATGTTGGTTTAGTTTGGTTTTAAATACAAAACACCAACTTTAATCAATTCAGTTGGCAGTTTAATCAATTTTCAAACCTATCCAAATTCAACAGAGCTTAGATTATTTATATATATTATACTAAAATATTTTTATTATTATATTGATATCATGGAACTCAACCATATCAAATTGCAACCCATCATGTATCACACATCATATTAATTCCAACGATCCCATCATAATTATTATCATCCTTTTATTTATTAATATCTCCACTTAAAAGTATCTTCTTTCGTAAATCCATTCAACAAATTCAAATTCCCATTTTTGGATGCTATTATATTTTTTTACCATATTTTTATTTATAAGTTTCTGCATTAAATAAAAAAACAATCAAATCCCCATTTATGATTCCATCATATATTATTACCATATTTTGATTTATTAATTTTTCGTTAAAAAAAACAAAAAAAAAAAAAAACAAATCCTCAATTATATTTCACATCTAAAAATTGAAAACCCTAACCTGGTAAGATATTGAAGAACTTTGTAAATCCTTTCTCCACGACTTTTCCCATGATCAAGTATCAATGGCATTCACAGTAGCCACCATCTCTTCTCCACCCACGATCCAAGTGATCTCATGGTATTTCCACATCAAGGGTGTCCATGACTTGTGGCAACGAGAAAGCCATGATAGGCTACAACGTCCCTATGAAAACCACCATTGAAGGAAATGATGATGACCACCACTCGAGGAGACAAAAACAGCCACTGATTTTACGATCCTTTCTCACCTTTTATTCTTCTCACTATAGCTAATAATTTTCTTATTATTCTTTCATCTATGTTCTTTATTTCTCTCGTCTCTGTTTTTTTATTATTCTTCATTATCTTCTTTTTATCTTTGTTCTCTCATTTTTGTTCAAGCTTTAACTTAAACTGTGGAAGCCATACCGATAGATGAAATAGAAACAAGCCGATCAAGGTCAATTTGGTTAAATTTGGTTTTACTTTCTCCATCGATTCGGGTTGAGTTGAATTCTAACCAAACCAATGAATACAGTTCAATTTAAATTTTTGGGCAAAAACCGACGAACTGATCCGATGCCCACTCCTAATTAATGGAACCGATGAGGCCATTGCCCTCATACTGATTTTTTAGATATTTAGCTAGGATTCAAAGTTTTGATTTTTAAAATAGATTTTACGAAAACACTACTATATTACTAAAAAATTACTTTTTGTTTTTTCTTTTTTTTTTTTTTTTTTTGGTTATTATTTTAGCATTATTATACTTTTTTTAGGAATATGTGGATGCCACTTTCTAACTCCCAATATTATTACACCTTTGTATCCCCTTTGTAATTTGTGATATGTTACATATGTAATCTTGATCTATGCCAATGATTTGCCTTAAATGCCATGAATACCCATTAATATTATATGTAACATCAGTCCATGTATAAGCTGATAAATAGAGGCTTTTTGATGAATAAACGACAAGCATAATAAGTTGAGAATATAGCTCCCCACTTGTTCTTTCTCTTTGTTTAATTTATTTATATTGTATTCTTTATTTTATTGTTAATATTTTTAGTTAGTTTATAATACATGATTAGCACAAGTCTCTAACCGTTTTGTTTTTCTTTGTTTAATGTATCTAGAAGTATGATATGTGCTATTCTGGTGATCCATAGTTCGGTTGATATGCTTGGATGATAATATGAAGATATTAACCCGATAATCAAAATCTCTTCATGTCATCTATATTACCAACTATACCGTCGTATACATTTTACAATGGGCAAGGTTTTACCAAATTGTTCTTGCTAATATAAGTCTCTAACAATGTTTATTCTTGTTGAGACTTATATGATAGGTTTAAATATGAATAATTTCAGTAAAAGAATGCAAATTATGTGTAATAGTTTGGCCTTATTATATAATTTCTCTTGTGATCTTCTAACTTTTCAGAGAAGATTTAAAGATCAAGGTTAGAAACTAGTACATTTCCAATTACATAATCGTATATTTTTACGTGTGTATTTGTGTGTGTGTATAAATTGTAATTGGCTTGTTGTTTAATTAATTTTCCTAAACGATTGAATATATTTATATATATGGTGTGGTAAATTAGCTCTACTAAGGAATAAATTGTGAAGAAAAAAGAATGTATGTTTATTTTCATAGCTTAATTTTTGAATTTATTATCATTGTCATGAGCTTTAACTCATAATTAAATTTTAATTAAATAGTTGTGGTTGAGACATATACAAAAGTAATTGGTTCCTAAAGCATCTTCTAAATTCATGAGTTTCATATATCAAGGTTAAAAGATGGTAAAAATCCATCATTTACCTAATCAAATTTTTATTTTCATTTATACTTGATATATTTATTTCATTTAAGACTTTACTATTAGAGGTTATAATATGATAAGATTTAAATACAAATATTTGATCCTGAAGATTAAAATATTGAAAACGAAAATGTCCAAAGATAGTCTTGGAGATCTAATTGAGGTATATAAATGTCTTAAATTCATTTAATTGCTATTTAATATTGCAATAATGAAATATTATTATATTGGAATTTACCAGGCGCTATTACTTATAATATTAGCCTAATAAACCCTTAAAAGATTGGACTATTTTAATTGGAAGAACTAAGATTTGGTAATATATTATGGAATTAAAGCTTTTCAAAGCTTAGGTTTATTGTACATATGGACAATTGGGTAAAATGCTTACAGATCATTGGTATATATTATAAAACATGGTCATTTTATATTTTTGACATTGAAGGTGGAATGGAAGGTTATTGGCTTTGTACTTATTGTACATCCAAATAGTTAGTTTCCATGTGTTAATTAGCCTTAGAGGCAAAAGAAAGGAAATAATAATGATCATTTTGTTTACATGATCAAATGAAAATATGATGAATTTTAAATAAAAATGGTTGATTCCGAAGATCAAATATTGAGCAAATGGAAATATCTAAAATTGATCTTGAGATTTTATGAGACCATAGATATGTCTTTCTTAAATTAAAGTCTCTAGAAGAACAAAAAATGTGTGGTGAAAATTTAATTGGATCTACAAGATCCATATGCATTAAAGTGCATACACCACAAACGGGAACTATTAAATATATGATTTATTACTCAAGTGAAAAACATATATTTTAATATACCACCTATATCAAAATTATATCAGAAGTATATATATTTAACACATAGCAATTGTGATGATTTGTTAAAGAAAACAGTTCATTATTTATAATGCACTCTTAGAGCATAGTAGAGAGCAAATAATTAACAAATTTAAAGTTTAAATTTCTTGAAGAGGAAGTTGACTTTATAAATGCAAATAGAAATGCATAATTAATAATTCATGGAATATTTTGAAAAAAATTGTTAACAATTTATTTAAAGTAGTTACATAAAATTATTAGAAATAATTATATAATCTCAATATTATATTGTAGATTTTATTTGCACATTATTTGCAAATTGAGAAATTGATGAAAATTAAACAGTCCAAGATGAATTATGTTTTTGTTGAAACTCTTAAGTATTACATCAAAAAGTGATTGTTGAATATGTTTATTATATATAAAACCTAGTTTATGATACAAAGTTTCCCGAAAAGATTTACAATGGGGAAATATATTTACTGATTTTGAATGCAACTTGATAGTTTATAAAATAATTGAATTGGATTTATAGGCATATAATATTTTAAATGAAATATTTAATTTTGAGATTCGATAATTCCTGAAAGATGTGATATTCCTTGAAGTATAACTTCCATGTACATACTCATTCAAATAAAGCATTATATAAATATAATAAATGACTTATAATTGTTTTAATGTGTACTTTAAAAATGATATGATATGTCAACAAATCAATTTGCCTAAGTATATTTATTGTCATCAATATGATTATAGCATATTGAAATTCCTAAAGAGTTTAATGAGATAGATTCCCCACCGTAAACCTAAATTGGAATAATGACGTGAAATTTTAAAATATAATATATTATCTCATTTACTAGTGATAAATTCTATTTATTGTAAATATTTTAACATGAATGGAAGTCCTTAGAGGGCAATTTGCTATTGAAATTGTAAATAAGATTATATAAATCACACCTATAATATGTTAGAGTTTCTGGTGTTAAAGATAGTGTTTTTAGAAAGAAAAATTCTCAAGTAAGATATGTTTAATGTACAAGTTTCTCACAATACTGCATGAATATAATTGATAATAGCATTATTCATATTAAAGGAATGATAAACATTTATTCGGAATGTGTCAACCTAAAGATAGTATATTTTATTTCAATTTATGTCGATATTAGAAGAGCATGCATATCAATAATACGCGTACTTTATTCTTTTTCCTTCACCAGGGTTTTGTCCTATTGCATTTTCCTAGTAAGGTTTGAACAAGGCAATATGGTGAGCGATGGATACAAATCATCACTGCTACTTGAATTTAATATATGCATAAATTGTACTATTTTTCCTTCGACAAGGTTTTTCTCACTAGATTTTTTTTGTAAGGTTTTAATGAGACAATTTAGCATCTAAACATACAAGAAGTGTTATGCCAAACAAAATACATGTACTGTATGCTTTTTCCATATCAAGATTTAGTCTTCCTTGGTTTTCCTGACAAGTTTTTAATAAGAAAATTTAGTATTCATATGTACCACAAGTGCTGCAATTATGGTGAGTTCTATATTATCTGTACTTTTTTTTTTTTGGTTATGAATTTGTCCCTCTAGGTTTTTTTAAGAAGTTTTTAATGAGGCATATTTCATATAGGTAGATATCCAAGGGGGAGTATTATGAATATGTGGATGTCACCACTTTGTAAATCCCAATGTTATTACACTTTTATAATCTCTCTACAATTTATGATGTGTAACATTTGTAACCTTCATCTATGTCATTGATTTATCTTCAATGCCATGAATATCCACTAATATTATATGTCACATATGTTCATGTATGAGCCTATAAATAGAGTGTCAGGATGCATCCAAAATCTCTTACTGGAACCCTAGACAAAGCTCGAATGGGGAAACACTACCGGACCTTTTTATGGAAAATCCGACAGAATTTCTTCTAAAGGTTGGACATGTCACAAAATTCCCTGCATAAAGAACACACATCTATAAAGCACCACTTTATTCTTCCTACTTTACTACAAAGACTCCTATACATACAGTACTTCAAAATAAAATACAAGGAACTAGTATAATATTAAATATATAAATATGAGCATACTGAGGTTTACAAATGAATACAGAGTTTAACACAATACAAAGAGATAACGAAGAAATATTACAAGAAAGAAAGGAAATGAAAAAGGGCTTCTTATAATTTGACAACAAGACGTCGAGCTCGCTCGCTGGCAGTCAACGCCTACTAACTTGGGGCTAGAGGAGTGGATTTAAAACAGAAAAATATAATGAGATGCCAATCATCCAAGTGAGTAACTCTAACTAATACATAAATATAACAATATAATAATATAAATTAAAGATGATTAATAATAAATAAATAGGTAGTTAAAAAAGTAAACGACTAAAATTAAGAATTTTATCTCAAATTAAAATAGAAAATAAGTAAAATTAAGATTTTTCTCTCAAGCACTCTCAATTTCACTCAGTTAGAAAAGTTTTCCTTTTAAAACTATTTTTACAAAGCTCATCATTTTTATATCCCAAAAAAGAAAATCAAAGAAAATGATTACAACATAAATAATTTATAATTTAAAATAGCATTGAAAATAGTTTATAAGTAATTATTAAGTTTTTGATAAAATATAATAAAGTTAAAATAAGATAAAATAAAATCATTAGTGAAATTTATATTAGGAAAATTTAATATAGAAGTTAAAATTAGCATTAACATATAAATTTTTGATTAAATAAATAAATTAAATAAAAATAGTATTTTCAATAATTTAAAATACAAATTGAAATAAATAATTATAATGCACAAAATACATTTAAAACATTTTATTTTGAAAAATCATAAAAGAAAAACAACTTAAGGCACTACACTTTATACCAAGTAGTATCATGCACTACCTAATATCCAAAGTACTACTTTGAAAGGGAAGTTAAAGAGAGAAGCTTGCAAATAGTCACCTTGGCATTCCAAAAGCTTTGATGGTAATAACTAATCATCGTGGTTGTGGAGGAGGACCGTCGATATTCACTATGCAAAATATTTACCAACCCTCAAGTTTATAACTCCCACGACAAGATCATATATACTTGTATACTAATCAACAAACATAATATAGAATACTAGTACTGTATGGTACATCTAAACCATAAAATCGTAAATATCATGAATATTGAAAATTTCATAAAATGCCATCAGGTTTAGTACATCTTTCTAAACCTATAAAATGACACATTTCCTTTTTAAACCATCTTCATAAATCCATCAATTTAAATACATCAATTTTTACCACAATAAAACTAAATCCATAAATATTTAAATGCATAAATATATTTTTGAGCACAATAATTTAATACAACATTTTTCTCAAATCCTAAAAATTAATTTATACAAAAATTATATTAAAATTCACATATAATTAAATTCATATAAATACATTTTATTATGCATAATAAAATTGAACAATAAAATTTAACAATAAATTTAATAATAATTTAACACCATAATTTCTTTAAAACCACATATATAAAATTTATGCAAAACATATTTAAATCAACACAAATTGGCATCATAAAATTTAACAACAATTTATCTCAAATATTAAACACATAACTTTTTTTTTTTTAAGAAATTCAACTAACACAATATGTATGTGTGTGTGCGTATATATTTTAATAGCCCTAAAATAGTTTTTGAAAAAGGATCACTCACCTTAAATGTTTGGATCACTCGAGATCCTCCATAGGATTAATCCCATGGTTCACACGGGTATCTAAAATATCAACAACACATGATACCGATTAAAATAATATTTTAATCAATTATAATATGCATGGTTTATCTGGGGTAGCTAACACAGATGTTGTCCAAAATACACAAATTATATACCAAAACGAAGCTTGTAACACGAGAATTGATTTTACCTCTTAAAGATTGGACTGGTGGTGGATGGGATCTAATCAGGAAGCTTTGAAAACAACATTCCTTGAATCTCTCAATCTGTTGAGATTTAGATAAAATGCATCTCGAATTTGGGTTTAAAGAGGTCAAATAGGGGGACAAGTTGGTGATCATGTTGGAAACTCATCAGAACCAAGGATTCTGGTGAGCCACCACTGTTGCAGATAAATGACACCGATGCCAGCGTGTTTGGCTACCACTAGTCGTGAAATTTTAGTGGGAAGGCAGATCGAAGGGTGGACTTTACAGTGGTGTGGGCGGTGTCAAAAATAGGTGGCCAGATTGAGAGAAATTGGCCAGTAAAGCAAGTAACGCCGCCATCAAAAATTTGATCGATCCCGACTCATCACTGACCTACTGATCGTGAAACTTGGCCCGTCAACCCGCCTCGAGGCAACTAACCTGGTGGTCCTATGTGTGCACATTAGTGGTGGCTAGAGCACAGTCAACAACGTTAGGCATTTTTCTTTTCATCTCTCCTATTTCTTTCTCTTCTTTCTCTCTATCTCTCCTTTTTCTTCCCCCTCACACACCCCATCCAGCAATAAAAACACCACATGTGAGTTTCATTATGCACTTACTGGATTAGTTAATGAACTAACATATGGCACAATGTCAGTGGGCATTATGCACATATTTTTCACACACACAGATTTGTACATGGTACAGTCTCGGAAAAACTTTATAAGTCTATAACTTTTTAACCAAATGTCCAAATTAAATGTGCCACTAGTTTATGAACTCATATTGATGAGTACTTTACAACCATATATACAATTCAAAACCAAATTTTATAAGAATAAAAAGTCAATTACGACACACTTGGACAGTTCGGACTGCAACTTGTTTCACTTATAGCTTTCAAACCATAGCTCCATATTTAGCGTGCTACTAGTCTATGAACTCAGGTCGATGCATACTTCACAATGGTGTCTCAATCAATGCAAAACTCCATCTGGAACAAAAAGTCAATATGGCCACACTCAATCAATCTCGATCAACACGTGAAAGATTATAGTATACTTTAGGACGAAATATTACATAAAGGCTAAAAAATGTATGAAAAACAAGTATAATAAGATGAGAATATATCTCCCCACTTTCTCTTTCTGCTTGTCTTCTTTATTTAATATTGTATTCTTTATGTTACTATTAATCTTTCTTTAGTTTATAATAACTTCAACTTTTCTGTAGTTTATATCATATATTTTTTTTTATCATTTATGATAATACTCGTTTTACTTTTACAATAGTTCCCCCCTCCCCAAACCTATGTCTCAAATTCATAACCTCCCAAATTAGGTGTGAGTGACTTGCCAACTGAGTCCAATTCTCTCAACCATTTATATAAGATATAGAAGATAGTTAAAACAATTTATTAGGGATAATTATAAAATGGATTAATGTCATCCACTTCCTTTAAGTATTAATTTGAGTATAATTTATCCCTTTAATTTTAAAAACATCAAAATCTTACCTTAAATTTTAAAAAGTTATCATCTTTCTCCATATTGTTTCAACAATTTAGTCCTTCTAGTTTCAAAATATTATCAACTTCCCCTTAGGTTCTAACAAGTTATCATCTTTTTCTTATATTATTTTATTCACACCTTTTAAAATAATATTGTTCACATCCTTGTAAAGATGCTAGTTGTAATTTTAAAAATTTGAAAAATTAAACTATAATTAATATAAACCTTAGCAAGTCCAAATGTAATATTCCCTTATAAAATAATTTTCATATTTTTACAAAAGTTTCGATTTAACAATTTGTTTTATTTCTTTAAGAAAAATCGCCAATATGTTTTGATTAATGTTAAAAATATTAAAAATAATATTAAAATATTAAAAATATTAAATCAAATCAAAAAATAAAAGCATAGTAAAAAATGTGATTTAATTATAGGTAAAAAGACAAAAAATTATTTGAAACTTAACATATTTCAATAGTCTATCAGATTTTTTTTTTCCAAAAAATATAGTTTACCGGACATTATAATGTTCTAGTTTGCCTTTAATTTGTTTTCTTTAAAAAAAAAAGAAAAAAAGAGGGGGAAAAAAAAAACACACACACACACACACACACACACACACTCTTTCCTATCATAAGCTTTTAGAGTTGTGTGATTTGAGCCTTAAACTTTGAAATTCTACAATTTGGGCTTTGATGTCGGGACCCGCCCAGAGTTTTCTATCTTAATCATAGGATAGCCTCGACTAGGGAAAACTCCACTAGAATTTCAACAAAAAATCCTACAGCATTTTTCCTATAAAATTGACTTCCCCACATATTCTCTACATAGAAAGTCACTACAAAAATATACGTCCACATTATTCTTTCCTACCTTATCATAAATTTTCACAATTTGCAAGACTTTAACAAAAATAACATAGGAATATAAATATAAGTAATAAATCATAAATCATAAATATCTCTTATGTGTCATGATCTTTCCCCGAAGCTTCCCACTTGAACCCAAGGATAACTCCTATTCTCCCTAAATTTTTACTTAGCACAAAAAATATGTAGTTCTATAAACTCATGGCCATCCACACCTCCCACACACTACAATCTCACAATTTTACAACACTTCATGAATATATCAAACACGTAAGTATAGATAGAATGATGATGATAATAATAATAATAAGAGGTAAAGACAACTTGGGCCCCATACCATAAATCGTCAGTTTACATTTAACATATAGAAAATATAAAGATATAAATTGTACCTCTAATAACTGAAAAATTGTAAGACAAATTTTAATAGAATAAATTACATTTAAAATGCACATATAGAAATAATACCTCAATTAAACAGTTAAGGTATTCACAGTAACTCTGATAACATCACCACTACCCAGAACGAATGTTAATATCTATATATATTTATATATATATATATATTTTCTACATAAACATTAATATACATACTGTCTCTCGAACTATTTGGACAAACAGCCTACCCGAAAGCTGCAATATCTGTCCAAAGATTAATACACCTGCCCGAAGGCTGAAATACCTGTCCAAAGGCTAGTACCTTACTTGAAGGCTGCAATACATGCCCGAAGGCTAATATACCTACCTGAAGGCTACGATATTGATGTGTAAAATCAACTCGCAAATACATGAATCATTTTCAAGTAATAAAGTAGAAAAATAAAATTGTCGTACCTAAGTAATTAAGAGTTAAGTATTAAAGATAATTAGGTTTTGATAATATTTGAACTAGCAATTAAGATGACAATTGAAAATTAATTAAACTAAATTAAATTAAAGCAATCAATTAAAATTTAATCAATTTCAAGCAAGAGAGTGAATTTAATAATTATAAACACTAGTGCATTGATTTCACCACTAAATATTTCAATTAAATTACTTAAATATGTCAATTTAATTAACTGATAATTTTGTTAACCACACTTAATCACAAAATTAATCAAAAGTAGTTTCCACTAACAATTGACAATATTCACATAACCTAATTTATTTCTTCCGGCCTATAAATTAAATTATGCAAATTCATTAAGCATAGATGAAGAAATAATATGGTATGAAACATAACTATTTTCCAATCAATTATACATTCATGTAAATCATAGTAGATCCATAATATTATCCTTTTCCATGCTTAAATATTATTAAAATCATTTATTTCATCTGGCCTATGAAAGCATTAGGCATACTAATGATTTATTAATAAAATATACTACTAACTAATAAAATTTAAAATATATTAAAGTAATTAAATCTTCATAACTAGGGCCACATCATAGCCTTGGCTATGAAAATTAGTTCATGACAAAAATAAATTCAATATCCATAATATAAAAAAAAAATCAGGTTCACATTTAAAAGGAAAAAAGGAAAAACTAATGAATAAATCCTCCAAAAACTCTCTAAGTTATAGCCTTCTTTTTCAAGCAAATCCACGTCTATACTTTCGCTAAGCTCACCAATTGATCTCTCAAAAATTTAAAACTTTAAAACTTTAAGCATCCTAAGAGAATTTAAGAAATTTCCAAAATTTGGTCTATTCCTATTTAAGCCTCCTAAATGCTAAATAACTCTCCAAACTTCTGTTTCTTCCTTCAATGAGATGGAGGCTTCATGTATAGGACCTTCGAAACCCTTTTCTTTCTTTGCTTTCAATGTGGAAATTTTCCAAGATACCTTTTTTAGACCATCAAAAGGATTGGACGAGTTTCATGTATAAAAAGAAAACTTAGTGATATTACTTGTTCCTCACAACTTTCCTTTTCTCTAGTTCTTTCTAAAAAAAATTTAATTGGTCTAACCTATCCTTAATGAAGCATGTGACATGATATGTGCCTTATTAATCATAAATCAACAAGTTATCATCACTTGTCCTTATTTTGACCTTTGAATTGCCTTAATTCCCAATATTGATCAATTGTGGAGATTTAACTAAAATATTCATTTTATAAATTCCAAACTTCAAACGACGATAACTTTTTACTTACACCTCTAAATCCAAAAATAATTTGACATTATAAATTGTCAGATCGTGAGGATTCATATGATATCCATTTCCGCTATGAAATTTTTGACAAAAATTTTATGGAATCTTCAATAAATCTTCTTGGAATTTTTAAGAAATTTCTTAATGCTTAATATGTTTGAGCTCAAATCTTGGTTCCAACCATAATTCGACCTAAGGAATCTATTTTTATGATTTCTTTTTTAAAATTCTTCATCCTTTATCTAGATTTTTAAAAAAATGCATAATTAAGTATCTTTCATAACCAATTAACACTAATTAACATAAAATTATCAAAATTTTAGGGCTAACAAATACCCTCAAACTTAAAATTTGTTAGTCCCTACTAAAAAAAAGAAGGATAAGAAACTAGAACTTTTAAAGAACATAAGATACTTTAATGGGGTGCCTCAAAAATTACTTAACATATCAATTTTCAAATGTTTTCAAAATAATTATGCAACTCAACACTCTATCTTCTATTCAACATAAATGTTACTTCTAATGTATGTGTGGGTGAAAATCAATTTATACACCCAATAACATGCATTTGAATAAATATACAAGAATTAGAGATTGATTAAGTATAAACTATCGAATGCTTGACTTAACTATCACTTTCCACTTATATAGGTTAATGCACCACCATGAATTATTATGACTTTATGGCTTCTATTATTAAGACTAAAGAGTACGGCTAAAAGAAAGAAAAAGATAGGATATAATAAATCAAAAAAAAAAAAGCCAAATTAAATATCAATGGATAAATTACTTATTAAATTTGTTTCTTTCTTAAAATTTCTTTTCATGCTTAACTTTAAATATAAGTTCACAAATCTCCTATTTCTCCATTTTATTGAGTTTTTTTTTTTTTTTTAAACCATGATTGTTTTGCTTTTTCTTTTTCTTTTTCTTTTTCTTTTCTTTCCTTTTTCTTTTTGCAAAACCTTTTATTCTTTTCTTTTTTTTTATTTTCTCTTTCTTCTCTTTCTTTTTTTTTTTCCCACTTTTATTTTCTTTTCTATTAAACCTCCAAACTTATTTTTTCTTTTTACTACACATTGAAAACCTCAAAGTTATACAAAAATACAAGCTAAGGCCAAATTCGCCAAATACTTAACCTTCGAACTTCACTTTTTTTTTTTCCCCAACACTTCAAGAAACTAATGAACATATATTCATATCAATTCAATTAAAGCTTTGTTTATAGTATGTTCAAGGTAGAAAAAAAAAATTTTAAGGTACTAGGGGAAAATAATGTTTTAGGTAGGCTTAAAAGGTTCCAACTTAAACAAAGATGGCCTAAATGTTCTTAATAATGCATTTACCTAACATTTTGCCTTAAGTAATAATCAAACAAGTTCTAGAGCTCAATTAATAATGAAGTACTCTAATTCATGAAAATCTTATCAAAACACAATCTAAATGATGCATTATTAATTATGTGCTCAAAATTTATTGAAAGTAACAACAAATGAATATAACTTCAGGCATACACAAAACAAATCCACAATATAAAAACCAATTTATTTTTAATCATAGTCTTATCATAAGCTCATTAAAGTACTTAAGAAAACAATAGAAAAACAAAAAATTTCCTTGATTTTTATATAATAACAATTGGGAAAAACACAAACACACACTAAAAGTAAAAATATTTTTGGATTTTTCAAAACTTTGATGAAGGAAAATAAAACCAATACTAACATGCATAAAAACATATAAAAAACTTAACAAACAAGATTTAAAAGTGCAAAGCATGGTTTTCACCCTCAAACTTAAAATGAACAAAGTCCTCATTGTGAAAAACATAAAATAAAATAAAAGTAAATAAAAGGTAAGAAATATTCCCCTTTAAAGATATGGAATGCACTCGCATTATGAAAATTTGGGGAAAAACTAATGGTGTATTTTCCCTACACACCATGTGGCCAAAAAGAAAGGCATGTGTCCATGCAAGTTGATGCACTCTATTGCATGATCAATGTGGTTGTACTCCAAAAATCTAGCTTGAGCCTCAA
The DNA here is from genome assembly GCF_031755915.1 of Ziziphus jujuba. NCBI lineage: Eukaryota > Viridiplantae > Streptophyta > Magnoliopsida > Rosales > Rhamnaceae > Ziziphus > Ziziphus jujuba. The sequence goes on from NC_083384.1 coordinate 25,462,547, forward strand.
AATGCTTAAAATATATTTTTTGCTCTTTTGTACCTAAACTTCTTAAAACCTTACAAGAACTTAAATAAGCATAAAAACATCCTAAAAAAAAAAAGAAAACAACTAAAAACAGCTAAAATAAATAGATAAATAAAAGGTAAAGAAAAAAATGCAGGTTGCATCTCAAGGGCATTTATTTTAAGTCATTAGCTTGACTATTTCCTTTTTAGGTTCAACTTGGATTAAATATATAAATGTGTCATCCTTATAATATTGTCCAAGCTAATGATATGGCAATTGTGCGTAAAGATAATCTTGTGACCCTCGAAAGCTTTTAACTCCATGTACTATATAAGTCATAATTTGAATTAAAAATAAAAGTTGAACTTTCTTTATGGCACGTTGGATTTCTTTACGTCCAAAAATATTTTGTTTGTCTTTTTTTGGAATGCATTCAGCCTCAATTGGATGTTTGGAGCATGTATATACATCTTGGACTCTTAAGAATTCGATATTTGACTTGAAAAGTTGAGACTTAGTCTCCATTGGTAAGCAATCTCCATGATGTGTGCCCATAACTTTGTCCTTATCAGATTTAGCCAAATTTTGGCTTGATTGATTCATTGGCTTGACTTTTGATGGTCCTTAAGCTTTTTTTACAATAAATTTGAAGGAACATTAGAAAATTCCCATGAACTAGAGATAGTGTGTTGAAAAGCTTTTCCTAATGGGCAATCTTGGTCATATGTGTCTACCTCATTTAAATTCCCCAAAATTGGAGATTCTTGCTGCATTTCACTCCTTACAAACTCCTTTTCATGTTCTTCAAACCTTTGACCTCATTATGTGGCTCTTGAAAGAATTAAAATTCATCAACTTGCTTACTAGAATTAATATCTACATTTCTTTCCAGGTCTTCTTGAGTTCCTTGTGAAGAAGTTGCCATTGATTGCTACAATTGAACTTGAAATGTTGTACTTGAGGAATATGGATCGTAAGATTGCAAATCACTCCATGCATAACATTTAGAAACTATTTCTTTAATCCTTTCAATAGACTCAATCAAATATGTGCTCACTTGATAATTTGGAAGATTTGAATTGTCATACAAGGAATAACTTTGTGAATCACTCCATCCAAAATTATGTGTGTTGCAATAAGAGTTAGTTGTTCAGAAATGTCATCAAATGAGTCATCTAGAGCAAAAGGATTCCTCACTTGGCATTCTACACTTAAGTGATTTCCTCCAAACCATTCACATGTTATAGCTTGAACTTCAAAATTTGCGACTAGTTTAGATATGATAGCAAGTTCTTTTTTTAACTTGACAAAACTTTCACTTGGAGAACCAGGTGTCACCCCATAATTTTAATAAAGTTGATGACTATAAGCTTTATATTCTATGATTGCCCTCAAAAGAGAATACTCATAAAACAAAAGTTAAAATTAATTCCAAGTTGACTAAGCAAACAATTAAAATTAAACCCTAATATGCAAACTAAAATTGAAAATAACAAAGAAAATGAAAAGTTAAAAACAAGAAAAACAATGACCAAAGTACTACTAAATCAAATCCAAATTAATATTAATGCCTTAATCCCCGGCAACGGTGCCAAAAAGCTTGATGTGTAAATTAACTCGCAAGTGCACAAATAGTTTTCAAGTAATAAAGTGGAAAAATAAAGTTGTCGTACCCAAGGGATTAAGAGTTAAGTACTAAAGATAATTAGGTTTTGGTAATATTTGAACTAGCAATTAATATGGCAATTGAAAAATTAATTAAACTAAGTTAAATAAAAGTAATTAATTAACATTAAATCAATTTCAAGCGAGAGAGCAAATTGGAGTTGTTGTTATCGTTGAATAGTATTAGAAGTGTTGTTATCCACAAACACAAATGAAGTTATGTCTAATTAATAGGGAGATTATGCTGAATTTTCAACAAAAAGTTCGGTGGAACTGTCCCTAAGCAGAGCACCTTTGGGTGTTCAGGAACGATCCAGGGGCAGTCTTGTTAGTATTTATATGCCTTCTTTAATTATATTATTAAGCAGTCTTGTTAGTATTTATATACCTTCTTTAGTTCTATTATTAATTTTCTGATGGTTAGTATGATATCCAACATTTTGTAGAAACCTAGTTGTAAGATCATAGAAAAAAACTATTTTGTAGATTAAAAGTAAAGTAAAAAGATAAATAAATAAATTTGAGTTAATAAAAAAAGTAGGAATAATTATAGTAGTCTGAAACTTTTTCCACACTTACTTTTCTATATTTTAATTTTGCAGAAAATTCCTAATTAGTTAGAAATTTTTACATACTTACCATTGCATTTCCATTTGGGTCAATTCCAAGTGCATTTCTTGAAGTTTAGCTTAAATCAATTTTAATCATTGCATTTTGAAACAATTAGACTGTAGTTCCTCTTGTTGCATGGATTACCGTTTAAAACCTTCCAATCTCTTTTCTATGTAGCAGCTTAAATTACTTTTCTATCCTCAAGAATTACTTTCCTTTTCTTTTCTTTATTTTCTAGACCTATTTCTGTCATGTTTATTTTTATTTATTCATAATAAATTTGAGTATAAATTATATATAGAATTTAGTAAAAATATCCACTTTTAACTTATTAAATATAAACCTTATATAATTGAATCAATGGTTTTTTTTTTTAAATCAATGGATTAAAAACTAATAATAATAATAATTAGAAAAAAAAAGTGGTAATAGAAAAAAGTGTATATATATATATATATTTACAATTTTTTTTCATAAGAAGTAATTTTAATTCTTTGAGTAAGGAAAAAATGAGTACAAAATAAACTAATAAAAATGAAAGTAAAAATACATGTTCTAATTTTACAAAAATAAAAAATATATATAATAACAACAACACATCCCCATAGTCTCTCTCTCTCTCTCTCTCTCTCTCTCTCTCTCTCTCTCTCCCCCTCCCTCTCTCTCTCCCTCTGTCTCCCTCTCTCTCTCTCTCTCTCTCTCTCTCTCTCTCTCTCTCTCTCTCTTCTGGAAGTAAGGAAATTCCAGAAACAAAAATATGTTTTATAATTTATCATCTGAATATTCAATTGCCTACATGCAACAATTCGTTTCGAGAAAACACCCTACATTTAAATTTTTGATCAATTTGATCAAGTTTGACCAAATTGGACTGCCATGTGGAACTAAGTTTGACTTTTTCTTACAAATGACATTTGCCTTTGATTCTTGTATGATTGCATAGAGCTCGTCGATAAGAATTTATAAACTAGCGGCACACTCGAATCTGAGGAACAATTAAAAAGTTATGATTCTAAGAAGTTTTATTAATCAATAGTTTATCTACGTCCAAATTAGTCAAAGTTTTTAACTTATGGTGACCTAAGAGGTTTATAAATACATAGGAAACTGCGCTCTCATTAAACAAATTTTAAAAAAAATCCAAATTGTCCTTGAAAACCTTGAACCTATTTCCTTCATTGATTCCATCACCATGAGCCACCAACCTTTCAGATTAAGCTTACACACATTTAACCTTAGTATTGCCTGTGGATTTTCCATCCCCGTTACAAAATTTAAGCACAATAAAACTCAAGGACACACTAGAAGCAAAAGAAAATCAAACAACCTTTGGAATTTGCACTTTCATTGTGCAGTCAGAGATTCCACTTCAAATTCCTCTCTTCTCTAACATCAAGAAGTCTCTGCCACATCTACTTTACCTATCACTCTAACGACATGCCAACCAATTTTTCTCACTATAAAAGTGGCCAATGAGCCGAGAGTAGCCATTTTTTATGAGAATTGAATTTTTCCAATCACCAAAATTTGGCCAAATTCAAATAGTTTCAAGCCACAAGGTTGATTATGCCCCCCATCTCTACCCTATTTTTGGACCCTTTGAATTTATTCATTCTGTCTAAATTCCAATTGGTTTGTGAGATACAAAGAAATCAAGTTTCGCTGAAACTTTCATTGCATTTACTAGTCACCAGCAACAAAATTGGACCAAGATGAGCACATTGATGTGGTACCCATCTCAAGGTCTTCCTGTTGACATATAATTTGTAAATTTTGGATATTATTTGATTAATTTTTAGTTTTTGGGTCAATTAATTTAATACAAAGTAAAATTAGATTATGTTTGAACAATTTAAGACCAAATTGAAGTTGGTACTGTATAACTAAATGTTATTAGGACCCAATCAAAGGTTCACTTTCATAAAATGGACCTTAGAATGAAATTTTGGACCCTTTGTGTCAAGTTTTATGAGGTAAGAGTATGATTGGACCCTTTGTGTCAAATTTTGGAAGTTTTAGAGTTATAAAAATTATTTTGGAACATTTAGGATGCACTAATGTATTTGGATAAATTTTTGAAAGTCTAGAAAGTATTCTTGTTATATTTTAAGCATCGGGATAGATACTGAAGATGATTTAACAGTGGATAATCATTGAGTTATGACCTATGAGTGGATTTATTTTTTAAAATATTTTTTAGGCATGTTAAATTGATGATTCATGGCTTTTGAAGTTTTACAAAATTTTATATTAATTTTACTAATATAATTAGTATCAATCCCATGCAATGCACAACATATGTAATTGTAACAAATAATTTTGAAAATAATCTATGATAATTAATTATATTTAAATCAAATTAAATTAATTAATTATATTATTTTTTATGACTAAAGACTCAAAATCAAAACCTAAATTAGTTATCAATTTTATAATTTTCATTAATATTTTTTGGTAGTTTTGTAAAAATCAAACAAATTGGATGTCTCTTTTAATGGGTAAGGATGTGCCACTCTAAATTCAATTAGAGAAATAAAAAAAATGTATATATGACAATAAGATAATAAAAATTACTCAAAATAAATCTAATAGAAACTCGGATGATTGTACTAATTTGTAAAGAACAAACAAATTATATATCCTTAAATTCTTTGTAATAAAAAGAACTTTAAATATAAATTTAATCAATTAAGTGGAACAATAAAAAGTAACAATAATTTTTTAAAAAATAAAAAAAATATTATAACAAAAATTGAAATTAAAGAAAGAAAATTGTTCAATAATTGTATGTATGATTAATTAGGAATTGAAAAATCACTTGTTCCATTACCTATTTATAGGTGAAGACCTTCAAAACTTGAAAAAGATACAACTATTATTTTGAATGATAAATGCAAATTTTCTCCACATCCTAAAATTAAGCCATTTGTACAAATCAAAGCTTTCTCCTTCATTATTTAAATCAATTTGAAAAATGACCATGTCCGGTCTTTATCCTTCTCAATCTAAATATCATAATGAATTTAGTTTTATTTATATCCTCATTGATTTAAGAAAAAAATTATTTATTTTTAAAATAAATAATTAGCCTTATTCAAACTTTATTTTGCTCCAAAAAATAATTATGATTTTAATACAATATTATTTGCTTTATTCATATTCAATTATGACCTCTCGAAAAATAAAAGTAGCTTTATTATTTTTTTTAATTCCACAATTAATTTTTAAATTTATTATTACTATTTAAAAATCATAATTGGGGTATTTGGGAGGGAAAAAAAAAACCCAATTTGAATATTTTGAATCAACATACATTAATTAATTGGCTGTCTTTATGTTTATTTTTTCCATATTTAAAAATCTAAATGAAATTAAATACAGCTTAATTACCAACTCTAATATAAATGGTACATAAATGACATTTAATTAATATTTATTAAGTAATTGTATTTTATAAATTTATTAATTGAAGAGTACTTGTCCATAATTTATTATCATAATTTTTACTTGGTTAAGAAGATCATTTTTAAAGCTTTGAGATTAATAATATTCATTTTATAAGCAGAAATTTTTCAAATTTTAAATATTAACATCTCAATATCATAATTACTATTTCAATATGATCTTTTTTAATTACTTATATTAATCACTTATTATAATAATATATACAATTTGAAATTTGAATAGCCTTATATCAAAATTGTCCATTTTAAATTAATGGACTATTTACTTTGGTAAATAATATCCATAAATAATTTATATAAGCTAAATTTTTAAATTTAAAATTTTAAATTAATAGGCATTCAATACAGTTAATTTCGTAATTTATATAAATAAAAAATTTATATAAGTCAATACTTTCAAAATTTAAATTTTAAAATTAATAATTAACTAATTTGTGCATGTGTATGTCAATATCATGTATTAAGTAGTTTGTTTAGTGAATTGTATGATATAGTTTTTCTTATTTGTTAAAAGACGATATCTGTGTTTTTCCGTAATTTATTAATATTTTATTTTCTTATATGGAAATTGTTTTTCTAAAATTTGTTACTATATTTTTCACTTAGTTAAAAAGATGTATTTTTAAAAGTAATTAGATATCTAGATAAATGACAATTAACTAATATTTAGGAAGTACTTTTATATAACATTATACAAATAAATCTAAACGATTAAATTAATTTCATATGCAAATAACTTTTACTTTTTCTTTTTATTTATATTCAATCGCATTACTTATAACACTTATCCTAATTAAAGTTCAAATTTTAATACCGATAGAAATATGGAAAGTTTAAAATATGAAAATATTCATGGAAATATTGAAAATTATCGAAAATTGATGAAAATTTATTTTGAAAAATAAAAATTTTTATTAAATTTTAAAATTAGCTTATTTAGTTAATTAGTTATCAAGTTGACTATTAAAATAGCAAAAATATTGAATGGATATTATATTTATCTTAATTAATCAATATCTTAATTGATAAATTTAAAATAAGTGTTAATAATTAAAAAATACTATTACTAATAAAAAATGGAAAAACATAAAAATTTAATAAAATTATTTATTAATTAAGATATACAGAACAATTATTACAATTACATTATATTTTATAAATGTCATTTCACTACTATAAAAAACTTTTAGATAGTTAAAATTTGTTTGTATCTTCTTCATTCTCATTTTAAAATATGAAGTGTAAGAAGTAATTATTAAAAGATATATTTTCTTAATAATTTTGCATGTAATTGTTAATATATTATCAATATAATATTTAAGAGTTAAGTTTGCATGTATCAAATACTATCGATATCAAAATTTTGAACTTTGATTTGCAGAAAATATATTTTTCACATATCTTTTGATTTTTGTGTACATTCTAATTTTTATCTACATTAGAATATTTATACAAATAATATATTTATTATTTTAAAAAAAAAAATAGGTAGGTAATCTTAGAATTTGTCATACTAATTTTTTCTAAGAATATGATAGATAGATTTGTCTAATGTAATTTTGGATATTATTTGTTAAATATGAATTTTTTTTTTCTTTTTACTTGCCAAATTATTGGAAGACAATTAAAAGGTAAAAAAAATATCCATAATATTAAATTGGAAAAAAGTTTTACTAAACATCAAAATTATTTATAAAAATTTTATAATAAATTTAACAAAAAAATTTATAGATATTTTAAAATTTTTATGCAAATTTTTTGAAAATTTGAATGGAAATTATGGATTTTTCACCAAATTATGAAGGATTTGATTTGGATATCATGATGGAAATTTTCATGAAAATTGGGAAGAAGTATAAAAAATTTTGGTAGATATTATGGAAATTATATCTGTTTTTACTTGGGAACTAAATTTCTTTTTGATGTGTTTAAAAATGAAGATTTCATGGAAATTTCCTAAAAATTTTCAATATTTTAAACTATGATCCTAACCTTTAGTCAAATTATGAATGTAGCCCTTTTATTTATTTATTTATTTTCAATATATTCATTATCAAGGTTTTATTAAAAGAAAAAATTAATTTATATTGGATTCCACTTTTCAAAATTTCAATTTAAATTCTTTTAGTTTACTACTATATAATTTTCAATATTTTTTCCATATATTACATTACATTTAATATTTATCAACCATAATTTTACCTTTTTTGGGAATATTTTCAAGTATTTTTCCAAATATGTTTTTAAATTCTAAAATATAAAATTCATTTTATCATATTTATTTTACATAAAAACTTGTAACAAAAATTTAAAAAGATGATATATATTATTAGAAAGCATTGGATTATTTAAAACATTTATGGCAACATAAATTGGAAAAAATTGTATTGTTGGAAATATTTAGGCTAACATAAATTGGAAATAAAAAATAATAGTAAATAAAATAAAACCATTATTTTTGTTTCAATTCAAATAAAAATTAAAATATTAATTTTCAAATACAATAGATTTAACCCAAAAAAAAATTATAACGAAAAAATAAATAAATTGAATAGGACAAATGCTTACTCTGCGTATGCTGCTTCAAGTTCAATGCGGTTATTGCAAATTTAGGGAATTCTAGTATCACCTGACTGCTAAAACAAGAGTCTCCCTCTTTCTTACATGCCACAACTTGAATATCCTCTAATGTTTTTTTTCTTTTTCATATTCTAGTTCTCCATCATCTTGAAAAAATTTGATGCACAAAGGTGAATTAACAATGAGTGAGGAATTTTTTTTAGAAACCTTTTGTTTTTTGGGATCAATTTCTTCAATATATTTTTAATTCAATATTGTCAACCTCATTATGAGATTTTTCATCTTCAAGCAAAAATTTGTAACATGGTTCACGTCCATGCTCATGATTTGGATAATCATAATTAGGATCCATCCAATAAAAAGAAAGTAAATTAAAATTAAACAATAAAAAGTCAAAAAATTGAAATATGAAAGAACAAAAAGACCAAAACAAAATAAATATAAAACACTAACAGCAAAAATATTGAACACAAAAATTTTAAACGACCAAAAGGTGGCACTTTTAATTTATAACTAAATGTTTTTTGCTTATTTGGTAAATAAAATAAAATGAAATAATATATTTTGAATAGCAATCTGACTTTGTCATGTTTGACAATTATGTTTTAAAAGGGATATCTCAAATTTTTCCACTAATAAAATAAAATTACATTATTTATGTAATTTTTTTGGCAAAAGTATATATATCTTTATTATTTTCCATATAATACTTATCCAAATAACTATAAGCAATCTTTTCGCAGTGATTATTATATAAAGTGTTATATATAAAATATATTTAATTATATACATCTATATAATATTATAGATATATAATATCAATCGATTTTCTATATGAAATGTCCATAATTAAATATCCATTCCATTATTTTCATAATCAATTTTATCAAAAATGAGTGAAATTAAATATATATAATATCAATCGATTTTCTATATAAAATGTCTATAATCAAATATCTATTGTATTAATTTTACAATCAATTTTACTAAAAATAATTAAAATCAAATATGATATAAAAGAATCTCATTGTCATTGTTTAATAGTCTAGTAATAATTAATGAAATTTCTTTTTTATGTTTTTGGAGGGAAGATGAAGTATTCCCATGAGGACACATGGCATAATTTTTTATATAAACAATCTAATTTTTATCTAACATATGGATTATATATATAAGTTATCATTTCATATGATTTTTAATAAGTTTTTAAATATTTCAAAATTATAATATACTCATGGTGAGATTCTAAATCTTGTATTTAAAAAGTTTTGGTAATTAGATTGACTATTCCTGTGTCATTTTATATGATAATATTCTGGTGTAAAAGAAAAATACTTATGATCTGATTATTTTATTTACCTTGTTTATATATAATATGCATATAATATGCCAAATAGTTACATTGAGCTTTTAGATATGGATATAAAAGAATTAATGATGTTTTTGTTACGAGATACATATGATATGCTGGTTTGTAATGCTATATGTTAAACAATACTATGGTTATATATGTAAATATGGATACAGTGATGGATATAGTTATGATTATATATATATATATATATATACATATATTTTTCAACCCCCTACTATTATCAAGCGATATAAAGGCCGATTAAGTAGTTTATGCTCTATGGCATCTTAGGATGCTAAGGCCATATTATAGTTTCCTATTCCCTAATTTAATCTATAATGCCTTAGGATACTTAATGTTGTATGATAGAATTTGATATTAAGCATGACACATAGGTTTTGTTATTATAAAAACTATAGATGTGAAACAATTATTTTCATTTATGGTTTATTTACTGGAACTATAATTTATTTATTTAAGTATTTGAAATTGTGATATTTACTATAATTATGCATTTTTGCTTATGAGATATAAGTTATGCTCTAATGAGGAAATCCATTGAGTTTTGTGAAAGTTGTTTTCCAAAAAATAGAAGAGTTTTCAAAAAAGTGAAAGAGAGATAAGAGTAATAGGTTTTGGAAGCGCAATGACTAGTTCATGTCACTACGCGAAAATAGCGATTTAGCAACACTAAGATTGTGACGTAATAAAAAAAATATCCGATAAAACGTCGCTTACTAAGACAATAAGTGGCGCACTTTCCATGGCATCGCTAAATACGAGAAAATTGAGATCTGGCGATATAAAATTAGCAATGCTACGAAATAAAATGAATTGAAGGTCGCTAAAAACAAAAATAAGCGACGCTGATTTTCGATGTCACTGAATATATGACTCAGCAACTTCGGCTTTAGTTGTTTTATTCATTGTTTTTATTTTATTTTATTAGTTATTTGATCGTGTTTCAATGATAGTTTATGTAACACCCCGTCCCAAATCGCACCGGAATCCGTGCACGTTGATCGAGGTTGACCATTGACCGAGCGGGTCAAAAGTTGACTTTTTGTTCTAGTTGGAATTTCGAGTTGACCAGGGTACCGTGGCGAAGTGCACGATGCCCCGAGTTCGTAGACTAGTAGCACATCGAAAACGAAGCTACGGTTTGAAAGTTATGAGCAAAACAAGTTGAAGTGCAAACTATCCAAGGGGTACCGGAGTTGACTTTTTATTTATGGGGAAATGAGCTTTGACTCATGCATGGTTGTGAAGTGCTCGTCAATACGAGTTCATAGACTAGCGGCACGCTCAAAACGGACATCCGGTTAAAAAGTTATGGACGCGTGAAGTTTACTGGATACCGTAATATTTTAATGTTTTTGAGACGATGAACAGTGAAATGCCACATGTCAGCTTCTTATTGGTCCACGTGGCATGAACAATGTCACACAGTGGCATTTATTTGATAAAATTCTCGGGGAAGAGAGAGAAAGAGAGGGAGGAGAGAGAAAGAGAGAGAGAGTCCGATCGGCTCCGGAATTTTTCAAATTTTCCGGCTGAATTACTGTACACGCACCGGCCAGCAAGGTTCCCCTCCCCATTTCCGAAAAAACCTCAAATTTTCACGGTGATCGGCCGCCGGAGGCGCCCGGATCGGACGTTCGAAGATCGGCAGCAAGTTTTTCCCTCCACCGCCGGCCACCGCCGATCGACCCACTTCCGGCCATTTTCCGGCCACACGCGCCTGACACCCTTCATCCTCTCCTCAAGTCTGGCCGACCCACCAAGTTTCACGGCTATCGGACCACCGATGCACCGGGATCGGAGCGTTTTCCGGCGAGGGGCCGGAAATCTTCAAACCGTGATTTCTCCGCCGTCCGGCCTCCGTTTGCTTCACCGCCGGTCCCGTTGGATTTCTCTCCCCACGATCTACAAATTTGCAAAAAATCACAGCCAACGGCCACCGCACGCGCCGCCGCCGGCGACGGTTGCCGGTGACCGCGGCGACTCGCCGGAAATTACTGTTCCGGCGAGTATCTAGTTTTTCGGTCGGCTCCAGTCCACTGTATTCGACCTCCTGAACCCGAATTCGGCATCCGTTTCCGCCAATTCGTGACGGTGTGGGAGAATTGCGGAGCCAAAACCCGAAAAGCTTTCCGGTGAAATTCCGACCCCGTCGGGTCCGATCATCGGAAAGTAAGACCGAATCAGTGATCCTCATCACTCGAGCTTCGATTCGGTATATAACTCGTAACTTTTAGATATTGTTTGGTGTTCGCTCCCCCGGTACCCATTTGGGAATTACCCGAATAAAATATTAATATTTTTGGTTGGTGCACTGTGGTTGTTTAGGTGCGCGTACGAGTGGCGGATTTGATCCCAAGGAAGATCTTAGTTGATTTACGCGCTCAAGGTGAGTGACCCACCTTCAAAAATTATTTTGGGCAATTAATTATGTTTAATTGGTATTTAAATTGGTATTTAAATTATGCTCGTGTGGTGTGATTTAATTATGGTTTTATTGCGGTTTAATTTATTTATTATGCATGAGCAAAGTGTATTTCGGTAGTATTTGTATGTGGTTTTCAGTATTAATTTTTCGGGCATAATTGGGTTAAATATTTTACGAAAATATTTGTTTAAATTTTATAAATTATGCCCGCGGTATTTTTATGGTTGCATCTCGTACTTCAAGAAAATTATGGTTTGTTGGTTATCAATATTTCGTACCGATTTATTAAATAAAAATATGTGGGATGGTAAGTGTGAGAATTTAATGTATTTCCCACGGTAATTTTGGAAAACCGTACGGTTGGTTAATAATGTTTATTTTTAGACGCACTCATACAGTATTGGTGTTCTGGTGTATGGACACGTGGTAGCGCGCAGGTATTATGTGGTTTAGCGTGCGGTTATTACTTCACCCGTGAGTTGTCATTAGACCGTGGGCAGGCAAGTTTGTTATTGCGCACAGCCGCCCCCCTCCTTGGCCGGGTTGATGGTTTCAGCAGCGGTACTGTCGGGACACCGAAGTGCCGTTGCAGGTTTCTCTCTTTAACCCCCCCCCCCGCCAGTCGGTGCTCAGGACGCTGGGTATCGGAGGGCATCACCGGTATATGGTGTGGTGCGTCAGGTGTAATTTGCTAATAATGTTTTAAACCCCAAAGGTGTTCAAAAATTATTTACTATAATTTATTACATTTTAATTATATATATTGGGGTATGTTTTTATTTATTTATTGTTTATCAAATGGTTTAATCCCTTGGTTTTCGGGAAGTATGTACATCGGGTTTTGTGAAAAGGTTTTAAAAAGGTAACATTTCAAACGGAACGATTGGTGAGAGTTTTGAGGGAAATTATTATTTCCAACAGTTGTCACTATTTATTTATTAATTGTTGGTATTTATTCAATTCCCTTAATTGTTATTATTATTATTTTATTATTATTAAAAGTGTTCAGTAGTTAGAGTCACTCATTGAGATGATTAGCATCTCACGTTTTTAAGTTCCGTTCCCTTAGGTGCAAGTGGTGGTAGACGTTCTTCCGGAGCGAACCAAGTTTTCCGCTGCTGTTGTATTTCGAGAAGTACTTTTGTACTCTTTTTATTTCAGTGTATTGTTTCTTTCAGCCTTGTTGTATTTCTATTGATTAGCACTTCTTAAAGCTCTGTATACTATTGGGACATTTATGTTTTTATTTATGCACTGGACTGTTGTTGTTTTTGAGAAGTGCTGAAATTTGTGGAACAATTTGTAGTATTGTGGGAGGAATAAGGGGATGTTTTTAGAAGTGTGTTTTCAGTGCAGATAATTTGTGGTAAGTCCATCCCTTAGGGGAGGCTCTGCCGGATTTTCCATTGGAGGGTCCGGTAGGGTTTCCCTGGGATCAGGGCTTGTCTAGGGTTCCGGGAAAGAAATTCTGGACGGGTCCTGACAGTTTATTTGATATTACAAGTTACAATCCTAATAAATTACTTTTTTTCCTTTATTTTGAAGGAACAGGCGACACATCAATAGCATAAAGAGTCGGCAGATATTTCAGGCGACGCATTCACTGAAAAAGAGTCACCATACCCTTACTTTACATTGCCAATGTCATAAACATTTTTTGTTAACGGCGATGCATTTAATCAAAACAGCGTCGCCTGTTACTTCTTTTCCTTTTGTCCTTTAATTATTTTATATATTTAATTTATCTACAAATAAATACTGAAAATATTTCTTACTATGTGAAGGAATATTATTTTTTCTTAAACAATTTGCACGTTTTTAAATTGTATTTATGTTTTTTCAAAAAAAGGGAACAAATTAAGAAAAAATAAAACGGGAACAGGCAACGCAATTCCCCCTGATTGCGTCGCCTGTCTATTTTTATGATTATTTTTAGTGTTATTCTATAATTATTTTATTTCTCAAGTACAATTTATTTTGTATTTAAATTTGTAAATTTTTAAATTGTATTTTTATTTTTTAAAAAAAAAGGGGAACAAATAAAAAGCAATGGAACAAGCGATACAATTCTCCTTGATTGCGTCACATGTGGCCTTTTATGATTATTTTTATTGTTGTTCTCTAATTATTTTGTTTCTTAGGTATAATCTATTTTTTGTTTAAATTTGTAAGTCTTTAAATTGTATTTTTCTTTTCAAAAAAAGAGAACAAATTAAAAAAAAAAAAATTGGAATAGGTGACGATATTACCCCTGATTGTGTCGCCTATTGCCTTTTATAATTATTTTTATTGTTGCTCTTTAAATTTTTTGTTTCTCAAGTATAGTTTATTTTCTATGTAAATTTACAAGTCTTTAAATTGTATTTTTTTTTAAAAAAAGAAACAAATAAAAAAAAATTGGAACAGGCGACGCAATTCCCATTAATTATGTCGCCTATTGCCTTTTATGATTATTTTTATTGTTGTTCTCTAATTATTTTATTTCTCAAGTATAGTTTGTTTTCTATTTAAATTTGCAAGTTTTTAAATTTTATTTTATTTTTTAAAAAATAGGAGAACAAATAAAAAAAAAATTGGAACAGGCAACGCAATTCCCCCTGATTGCGTCGCCTGTTGCTTGATATGATTATTTTTATTGTTGTTCTCTAATTATTTTTTTTCTCAAGTACAGTTTATTTTCTGTTTAAATTTGCAATTCTTTAAATCGTAATTTTTTTTTAAAAAAAAGGGGAACAAATTAAAAAAAAAAAATCGGAACAAGCGACGCAATTCCTCTTGATTGCGTCTCCTGTTTCCTCATATAATAATTTTATTATTTTAAAATTAATAATTTAATAAATAGTTAATACATATTTAATAGATAGGAAATAAAAATGTGATAAATTTATTTATTTTGAAAATTTTAATAGATAGAAATATCAGAAAAAATTATTAAGCCATTCCTTTAATTTATTTGTGTTTCTATGATAAGTTACTTGTTATACTTCTATGATATAATGTATAAATTAATAATATATCAATTATTTATGCTTATAAAAATAATTTTATAAATAAAAATTATTTTTAAGAGATTTTTTCTCAATAACTGTGTCATTAAAGACTTGAAAAATTATTTAAAAAGTTTTTTTATGTTAAAAAAATAATGAAAATTATTTTAAAAAAATTTTATATTTAAAAACTAATAAGAGACTTTTTTCTAATAATGCATCGCTTTTTATTGCATTTAGCGACTCATTTTTGAAAATGCATCGCCTATTCCTACATTTAACGATGAATTTGAAAATTATAACCTCAGAAAAACATCGCCTATTATAGACTTTGGCGATGTTTTTTTTTTTTCCAATTTGAAAATTACTTTTTAGTTTTATCAAATTATGATAATTTGATAGATAAATTCATACAAAATAATTGATAGACAATAAAATTCAAATAAATATTGGCATAAGAACTTAATATTTCAAATAAATGAAAAATTAACTCATATAATAATTTTATTTTTTTAAAATTAATAATTTAATAAATAGTTAATACATATTTAATAGATAGGAAATAAAAATGTGATAAATTTATTTATTTTGAAAATTTTAATAGATAGAAATATCAGAAAAAATTATTAAGCAATTCCTTTAATTTATTTGTGTTTCTATGATAAGTTACTTGTTATACTTCTATGATATAATGTATAAATTAATAATATATCAATTATTTATGCTTATAAAAATAATTTTATAAATAAAAATTATTTTTAAGAGATTTTTTCTCAATAACTGTGTCATTAAAGACTTGAAAAATTATTTAAAAAGTTTTTTTATGTTAAAAAAGTAATGAAAATTATTTAAAAAAAATTTATGTTTAAAAACTAATAAGAGACTTTTTTCTAACAATGCATCGCTTTTTATTGCATTTAGCGACTCATTTTTCAAAATGCATCGCCTATTCCTACATTTAACGATGAATAGGAAATTATAACCTCAGAAAAACGTCGTCTATTCCAGACTTTGTCGATGCTTTTTTTTTTTCCAATTTGAAAATTACTTTTTAGTTTTGTTAAATTATGATAATTTGATAGATAAATTCATACAAAATAATTGATAGATAATAAAATTCAAATAAATATTGGCATAAGAATTTAATATTTCAAATAAATGAAAAATTAACTCATATAATAATTTTATTTTTTTAAAATTAATAATTTAATAAATAGTTAATACATATTTAATAGATAGGAAATAAAAATTTAATAAATTTAATTATTTAAAAAATTTTAATAGATAGAAATATGAGGCAAAATTATTAAGCAATTCCTTTAATTTATTTATGTTTTTATGCTAAGTTACTTGTTATGCTTCTATGATATAATGTATAAATTAATAATATATCAATTAGTTTTACTTATAACAATAATTTTATAAATAAAAATTAATTTTAAGTGATTTCTTCTCAATAATTGTATTATTAAAGACTTGAAAAATTATTTAAAAAGCTTTTTGTGTTAAAAATGTAATGAAAAATTATTAAATTTTTTTTTATTTAAAAACTAATAAGAGACTTTTTTTTAACAATGTGTCGTCTTTTATTGCATTTAGCAATTCTTTTTTAAAAATACGTCATCTATTCCTATATTTAGTGGCGAATCTGGAAATTATAACCTCAGAAAAGCATCGTCTATTCTAGACTTTAGCGATTTTTTTTTTTTTTTTTGGTTAGTTTTGTCAATTTAGAATTATTTGATAGATAAATTCATACACAATAATTGATAGACAATAAAATTCAAATAAATATAGACATAAGAATCTAATATTTCAAATAAATGAAACATTAACTCATATAATAATTTTATTATTTTAAAATTAATAATTTAATAAATAGTTAATACATATTTAACAGATAGGAAATAAAAATATTGTGATAAATTTAATTATTTTGAAAATTTTAATAGAGAGTAATAAAAATATTAATCAAATGTAATTAAATATTAATTAAATATATTAATTATTTTTGTTTTTCAAGTACAGATTATTTTCTTATTAAATTTCCAAGTATTTTAAATAGTATTTTTATTATTTAAAAAAAAAAGAACAGGCGTCGCAATGTTTTACGAATGCGTCGCTTGTTCCTTCTTTTTTTTTTTTTATTCTTTAACTATTTTTTATACCTTTATTCTTTAACTATTTTCAATGTTTATTTATATATGAAAAATAAAAAAATAACCAAAGAAAAAAAAATGAAATTGAGAGAAAAGGCGTCGCTTTTAATTGTAAATGCATCGCCTGTCTTAATTAAAAAAAATATATATTTTTATACTTGTAACTTTTAAAAGCAAATAAACTATACTTCAAAAGCAAATTAATAACTATTAAAAAAGGAAAAAAATAAAAAGTATCTGGCGACTCTTTTTGTTTTTTATACATCGACTGTCCCATCAAATTAAGGAACAAAAAATAAAACTTAGAGCAGGATTCTAAAGTAAATAAACTGTACTTGGAAAATAAAATAATTAAACTACTGCTTTGGTAATTTTGTTTCACATATATAAGAAATATTTTCAGTCTTTATTTTCTAATGAAGAATAAAAAACTAATTAAAAAACAAAAAAAAAATAATGACATTGATGGAACAAGCGATGCTTTAAGACGTAAATGCGTCACCTATTCTTTTAATTTTAAAAAGAAAAAAAGAATTTTCGCAAGGATTTTAAAATTTTACATGCCTTTTCTGAAAATTTTTGGCACGTTTTAAAATTTTTATGTGCTCTTTTGAATCCTTTTTCTTTTCTAAAACTACATCAACTACGCTACCTAATAGATGTTATATTTGGAAGCAATCTAAGAGAGACTTGAAGAGTGGGATATTTTGGGTTTCATTTTTCATTTGCCTATGTTGCCGTCAGGAAGCTAGGTTTCTCTGTTTCGCCCTCATGGTTAGCTGGGTTTCTTGTTTCTTCATCTTCACTGTTTAGGTGAGTTTCTTTTTTCTTTGTTGTGATATTGTTTTGTTAAGTTCAACGAGTATTTTATGTTGAAGATCTTCGAGATGGTCTGTTGTTTCAACTCCACCACAACATTGTACTTTTGTTGAAGAAGATGTTCTTGATGATACTACGATGGCTCACAATCTATTTATCATACAGTTGTCCAGTATCGATGAAAATGATAATGAGGATGAATGTGAGAGTGGCTATGTTCGTAATATGCCTCGCCAAATCTTAAGAACAATTGTAATATTCTTTAGATTTTCATTTACTAAATTACTTTTTAATAATTAATATTAATTTATTTATTTTGCATAAGTGTTAATAATTTTTTTTATTTTTTCATATGCAGTATGGAGTATAATATCGTCAACAATAGAATGTCAACTTCCATCTCAACGACCATGCATTCATGGAAGTTTAATTAATATTGCTTTTGCTTTTGCATAAACAATAGTTTACCAAATTGTAAAAATATTTCATGATAATACTTAATTTATTTGATAATTATTTTATTATGAAAAATATTTATTTTAAATTTTTGTATTCTAATTATTTTGGATGAAGCTAGTTTTAGTTTTTTTTTGTATTTTAATTATTTTAAATTTTTTGTATTTATAATATTTAATCAATTTAAAAAGAATTATAATAAGAAAATTTAAAAAAAAAAAGGGCGATGCATTAGAAGAAGAAACGCGTCGCCTAAAAGATACTTTTAGCGACACATTGTATAAAATGGTTTCCATTTGTGACCTTTAGCGACGCATTTATTAAGCGTCTGCTTTAATTATTAAAATGTTGGAGTTTTTAATGACGTTTTTATTTAATTTTTAGCGATGCTTTTTTTTCGTCGCTAAAGGTAAAACATTAAATTTTTAGTGTCGCATGTCTCTTGATATTTAGCGACGTGTTTTTGTATGCCTCGCCTTTTCTTTAATATTAGGCGACGTTTTTTAATGCGTCGTCTTTTATCTTATGATTTTAGCAACACGATGTTAGGCGACGTTTTATGTTCGCGTCTCTTTTTATTTTGTTTAACGCATTAATTACATCGCCTATCATTGCGATTCTTGTAGTGTGTTATTAGTTTATTCCACTTACTAAGTTTGTCTCCTAGTTTTATTTTTAAATTGTTCCCCTAGGCCTTAACTGACAGATTACGTATATCACATTCAAGCATTTTTGTTGTTCGTATTGTTTTTTCCTTTACTTTAATAATAATATATATTCTTTCTTTCGCTAATTCTAATGTATAAATTATATTGAGTAATTTTGATGTTTTGCATTTGTTCATTCGTATTACTTAGATTGCTCTGGTGGATTAACATAATATGTATGACTACATTATCTCTTTCTCTTAGGTCTTGGATTTGTGACCCTTGATGTTTATGTTGATGATTTTCTAGGAATTCTAATAAAAATATTTATGACATTTTATCTATATTGTTGGTTTATATCTAAATTACCGGGGAGATTTTACTGGATATTTGATAGAGTATTTGATAGGATTTCCTAGGTGGGACCACGACTAGTGTTCGGGAAGGACCACAGGGATGGTCTTGTCAACTTGATATTAAAGCCAGTTTCTAGATCCTGTAAACTCACACCTATTTGTACATCCTTTTCTTTTTGTTTTTTGCTTAATTTCTCTCAATATTTGTTCTCATTCATGATGTTGGTTTGGCAATGACATAATATTTAAGCTACATCATCATTTTTCTTATAATATTGCTTTATCATTTTAGACATTTAACTTCTATTTTGATATTTTTTTTTTTTGTTGAGGTGCGATATTTAAGTTACAATATCCTTTTGTCCTTCAATGTTTGATTTTTCTTTCCAAATATATTTCTTCCTTGTAGTTGTATTGATTGGTTTTGATGTGACTTTAGGCTCACTTTTTTTCATATTAATTTGAAGTTGCCTACTAGATGTGGACATGGTGGACTTAGGATTAAGAATGGGTTAGATGGAGTTTCAATTATACTATACGAAGGATGGAACCTATAAATTGTTTAGCTGAGATTTTGGCAAATACTATTCAAGGTGTAGTTGTTAATATTGAAAGGAAGGGTGCATTGTGTATTGCTCAATGTCGACTTTATAAAAGCACTTCCTTAGGTAGTGTTAATTAGAAATTATCCAAGAGAGTCTACTATAGTTTTGAGATGTCTAGTAGTGTCGATATTAGAAGAGGTACTATTGGTGTTAGCAGTTATGGAATTTACAGATTTACCTTCTATAACATACTAATCCATAGATAGTGGTTTGCATTAGTGGTTCTCATCATTTTGGACACCTTAATAGTCACTAGGTTGGACGATTCAAACATAATTATCATGTTCTGTATAGCTCTTGTGGCAAATTTCATTTTAGGATATATCAAACCGACAATGGATTTTACTATTGCGAACCATTTCAAGAGGAAGTTTTGCCCTTTTCAAACAAGGTGTTGTTGGGGTTTCCAAACCTAGCTTTCCACATCAATGAGCTTCCTCTATTATATGATGTTGGGAAGTCTCATCGCCATCTCAGCTTCTTTACCCATCACTCTAGCAACCTACCCGACAATTTTCTCACTCGAAAAATGGCTAACATGCCAAGATCGGCCATTTTTCTAGTGAGAACCAAATTTTGCCAATCAAGGAAATTTGGCCAAATTCTAAGGATTTCAAGCCACAAGGACAGTTCTCACCCCTATTCTGGTGAGAACCCTCTTAGTTCATTTCTAACTTCTTTTTACCCCAATTCTAATCAATTTATAAGATGATGAAGGTAAGTTTTGCTGGAATTTTCCTTGCAATTTCTAGTCACTGATGATGAAATTGGACTAAGGTGGACACATTAATGTGTTGTCCACCATATGGTCTTTCCGTTGATATATAATTTATAAATTTTTGACATCATTTGGTTAATTTTGTATTTTAGGGTCAATTAATTTAATATTGATAAACTTGGATTGTATTTGAAAAATGTAGGATTAAATTGAAGTTGATAATGTGTAATTAGATATTATTATGACCTAGCAAAAGATTCAGTCTCATAAAATTAACCTTATGGTGAAAATTCCTAATTTTGCACACTAGGTCCTCGGGGTTCACAATATAATTGAACTCCTTTGTGTTAAATTTTGGAAGTTCTAGAGGTGTAAAAGTTATTTTGGGACATTTGGGATGCATTGATGTATTTGGTATAATTTTTGAAAGTTTAAGAAGTGTTTTTATTATATTTTAGGCATTGGAACGAAGATTGGAAATAATTCCATATCGGATCAGAGTTGAGTTGTAATTTGTGAGTGGATTTATTTTCCTAAATATTTTTAAGGCATGTTAAGTTAATGGTTCATGGTTTTTGAAGTTTTACATAATTTTATATTAATTTTTGTCATATGATTATATACATATATATATATATATGTATGTATGAATATAAATAAAAGTTATCATTTTATCTAATTTTTGATAAATTTTTAAATGTTCCTAAATTATAATATTCTCATGATAAAATTTTGAATCTTGGTATCTAAAAAGTTTTGGAAATTGAATTAATTATTCCCATGTAATTTTATATGATAATATTTTGGCATAAAAGAAAAATATTTATAATTTGATTATTTTATTTACCTTGTTTATAGATAATTTGCATATAATATGCCTAATAGTTACATTGATTTTTGGGTATAAACATAAAAGAATAAATGATATTTTTATTATGGGCTATATGTGGCATGTGGATTTATGATGATATGTGGTTACAGATTTGGATGTGCATATGATGATGGATACAATTATGATTACATATATATATAGTACTCAATCATTTGCTATTATCACATAATGTAGAAGTTGCTGGAGAGTTTGGGGGCTCTGTGGTACCATAGAATGCTATGGCCTATAATAGTCCCTCGTCCACCGTACGCCCCTCCACCCACCTATTTGCTTTACAATGCCTTAGAACAGTAATGGTCTTATGATAAGATTTGGTATTCAACATAATACATAGATTTTGGTATTATATTAACTATGGATATGAAATGATGATTTTCAGCTATGATTTATTTATTAAAATTAGAATTAGAATTTATTTATTCAAGTATTTGTGATTATGATATTTACTATAATTACTAATTTATGCTTATAAGATATTACTTATGTTTTAACGTGGAAATACATTGGATTTTGTGAAAGCTGTTATCCACAAATAGAATGAATTTTCAAAGCTAACAAGTTACATACATCATATTTAGACATCTTTATTGCTCATATAATATTTCACGGCCGATGTGTTATTCTTTTTTTTTTTTTTTTCCCTTACAGTGATGATAGTATATATATATATTTTTAGCTAATTCTGATGTGTTAATTATAGTGAGTACTTTTGATGTTGTGCATTTGTACATTCATACTTCTTAGATCGCTTTGATGGACTAACCTAATATATATGACTCTTATATATATGACTCTTACATTATCTTTCTTTCTAATTGGTCTAGGGTTCGGGACTATTAATATTTATGTTGATGATTTTGTAAGAATTCTAATAAAAATATTTATGATATTTTATCTACATTATTGGGGTATATATCAATTATAAGAAGATTTAATTGTATTTTCAATATAGAATTTGGTAGAGTTTCCTCAAACAGGACCACTTCAGGTGTTTGGGAAAGACTTTAGGAGCGATCCTATCACTATAATAGAGATCAAGACTATACCGTTGTTTATACCAAATAACTGGAAAAAAAAAAAAAGAAAAAAAGAAAAAAACTCCAACTTTGTTGTTAGCTTTACAAGAATTTTCTATAAGTTATTATAATGGAAATAGAATCAAGTAAATTGGATTCTAGATGGGTAATATTGATTTGATTAAAATTTATCAAATATATTGGGATGGCTACAAAAGTAGTGTGAGATTGAAGTTTGGCAAAATCTGAATTTAAAGATAGGAAAAGAGACCTACCAGCTAAAATAGTGAATGCTATTGAGATTTTGGGAGATGGATATACGAGGATGGAATAGATGAAGAAGAAGATGACTAGGCAAATTGAAACAAGGGAGAAGGAGATGATTAAATGCCATGAAAGTTTTTGTTTGAAAAAATAAATGGAGAAAAAGGAGGAAGAAGAGATGAGGTAGAAGAAAGACATGGAGAAAGTAAATATTTTTTACTATTTTAATAATAGCTTTTTCCTTTCTTTTTCTGTTTTATATTGTGTTTTACAACATGCTTCCTAATCTTTAATGACGTGGTATTTGTGATAAAGTAATAATTTAATGTTCGATTAAATGCTAGGCATAATAACTTTTTATAATGTTGGAAGAATATTGATAATAAAATGTCTGTATTATTTGTTTTGGTTAATAAATTTAGTTCGATGGCATCAAATATTATAGAAGCTTTTTTTATTAGAAAAAAAAGTTAGTAAAGTTAGCTATTTACATTTACATTGTGAATTACATACTTAAATTTATTTTTTCCTTTTAAATTTTTCACCAATTGTATAATGTAAAGTAATCGAGGCCCATAACACCTTCCACAGCTTACTGTCCATGTTTATAGTGTTTTGTTTGGATAACAATTTAATCTTAATTGAATTGCCTTCCTGCTACAAGATCCAATTTATATATCATTTTTAAAATTTTAAATGTCGTTACTAACCATTAAATATATAAATATAGTACTAAGTTATTAATAAGTGCGACCATTAAATATATTTTATATAAATTAATCAGATATAAATCAATTAATTTAAATCATGTGAAAATATGATAGTAATTCTCATATATTTCTTAAGAAAGTTATTATTATTATTATTTCATTGAAGTTATTAATACTTCGAATAGTGACAATTTATCTAATTTGAATTGTTATCTCTTATTTGAGTCATCAAAATTCTTTAGGCTTTATTATTAAATTTGTGTAATCTTATCTCTTAATCTCTACATTACTCAAGCATATGAAATAAACTCAAGCATATGAAATAAAATATAACATAAAAAAGTATTCTAAATTACAAAATGAGAATAAAGGAAGAGAATAAGAGAAATACCTCAAAAAATGAAGAGGATTGAGAGTATTAACAAATTCTTTCTTGATAAATACCAACTCCAACGTAACCATTCATATAATAGGAGATGAAATTAAATAAAAAGATCTAAAACTATATTACAATTATTTTATAACCACAAATAAATATGAAGGATAAATATGTAAAAGCAATATTAACAAAGTGTCTGGAAGCCATATATATCCTTTTAGATTTAAAAAATATATATGTATATGAAAGAGCAAATTTGTAAAATCAACACAAAATAATTGAAACGTGAAAAAGAAATAATAACACCACATGCTGAATAAAAAGTCATAAAAACTAAATTTTTTTTATAAATGTCATCTAACATTTTATTGAAACTTATAGCATTCCTACAAATTTTATTGCCTGACACGTATTCTTATATAAACAAATTATTATATATTTAAATATAAATTAATTATATGAGTGTTGAATTACCATATATATTTTTTCCGTTAAAATTAATGGATTTTAATTAATGATAAAAGTTTTGTTTTAATTATTTCAAAATGCAAAAGCTAAAATTGATTTAAAACAAATTTGATGAACTACAGTTGGAAATAACTCTTTTCATTTGAAGTAGAAATTTTCTCTCGAATTTTATATCATTTGCAATTTCTCTCTTAAAGTGATATAATATATATTTTTAATTTAATAAAAAAGTAATAATTAAAGGATTCAAATTTTAATTTTTAAGGATTTTATAATTTTAAAAAATATCATTATATGATGGTGATTTTTATTAGTTCAAATTAATATGCTTTTACACAAAAAAAATTTAATCCAATTTTATGTTTTAGTCAAAAAGAAAAATGAAGAAATCATGAAGAAAGTGAAATTCAAAAGGCAGTTTTAAAAAATTTAAACTAGAAGGGGGAAGTTTCTAAAAAGAAATGAAAATAGAAAAAGCTTTTAAGGGGATGTTTGTGAAATTATCCTTAAAAAAATATTAAACCGTGATTAGTCTCATGAACCAGCGGTTCCAAGTCAAGGCACACCGGTTATCTGTCCGGACCATCAACACGTTAGACATCTCTCTCTCTCCGCCTCTTGCAAAACCTTTCAACTCCAGTCTGCGGCTCTTCTCCAACTTCAAAGCTTTTTTGCATATCTCTGTTAATCGACTCGTTTCCGTACCATTTCTTTGTTCATAATGGTACTCCAATTTTCTCAATTTTGCTGTAACTTTTTTTTTTTTTTTTTAAAGTTTTTTTGATATATTTGGGTTTGGAATTCTGAATCTTCTATGTGGCAGATCCGGTTCATACTATTGCAGAATCGCCAGGGCAAGACCCGTTTGGCAAAATACTACGTTCCTCTTGAGGATTCCGAGAAACACAAGGTCGAATACGAGGTATTGCCTTCTTGATTTGGTTTCTCTATTTTCTTTTTAAAGATTTTTAATTTATTATTATTTTTTTCTGGAAATGAAAATGATTAGGGTTTTGATTTCAATACTTGTAGGTCCATCGATTGGTAGTAAACAGAGATCCCAAGTTCACGAATTTTGTTGAGGTGAAATTTCTTTTACTTTTTTTGAATTTCTGCCCTAATGTTTTACTTTTATTTATTTATTATTATTATTTTTTTGTTTGGCGAAGGGTGGGGGGATTCTGTCATGTCGATGGAATTAGTGTTTGATAATTTTATTTTTGTTTTTCTTTTTGGTAATTTAAACGTGAAAATGCTACTAAAATCCCATTGCAACTCTATGTATAGAGTTGTATTGAATTATTATTTCGTTTCACATCTGTAGTTCTGTGATATGAAAGTTTGCAAAAGGAAATACGTGGAGTCTTATTAGCAATTGATTATGCATTATTGACGATTTGATTAGGTCAATGGCATTGCCATTCCTTTGGAGTACTTTTAAAATTCATTGTTATCTTAAGCAAGAGGATGTGTTGATCCATGTTTTAAAGTTGAAATTTATTGTTGTGGCACATAAATTGCCTGGTATGGGTTAGATGGCACTAATACTGTAGTACATTAAAAATCTTGATTCCGTATTAGTAATTCCTATAGTTTGAAATGTTTATTGTAATTTAGAAAATTATTTTTAGATGTAGAATGGTTTAAATGCGTCTGCTGCCTGAGGTTATAACTCTAGTGAGATTGATCCAAGGACTTTGCTTTAGAGAGATGGATATTGGTTTATATGTGTGTTCCAATATGGTCTTATCCTTTTTTTTTTTTTTTTTTTTTTGGTCCTTTGTTTCTAAAAGAATAAAGATGAAGTCTGACTACCTTATTGTTTAACACTTTCTTGCAGTTTCGTACGCACAAGGTTATCTACAGGCGTTATGCTGGACTGTTTTTCTCCCTGTGTGTTGACATAACCGATAATGAATTGGCGTATCTGGAGTGCATTCATTTATTTGTGGAGATATTGGATCATTTCTTCAGTAATGTGTGTGAATTAGATCTGGTTTTTAACTTTCACAAGGTTCGTTGCTTTCTGTGAATTTTCTTTTCAAGTCATCTGGAAATTTTTGTGTATCTATTAGTAGTTACTCCAGTGAATGCATCACATATCCCATCTCCTAGAGAAAAAGGATGATGATTGAGGCTATTTCTCGCCAACCATACCTTTGTTATTTTGAAAACATCCGGTAAAAAATTTCCTGTTGGCCTATGTGCTGTATGAGAAACTGAGTTAGCATGCTGCTGCCTTTAATCAAAATTTAGAGTGTGAACAAAAAGAAAAAGGATGTCTGTTATGAATATTAAGATGATCTTTTGCTTTTTGGAGATTCGCTGATGGTATTATTTTGCTTATATTTATTTTGTGAATTGGATAATGACATCTCTATAGTTCTCTCCAAGATGAAGCATACATAAAATATTATGTTTTTATCCAGACATTTTGTAACCTTGTGGAAGGTTTATTCACAGAGATGTACGGTAATTGTTTTATTGCTTTCTAGACTTCTTCGTTGCAAATATACAAATTTATGTTGTACTCCAGGGTCTTTGTGTTTGTTGTTATTGAAAGTTTGTGCTAGAGCTTGGGATTAATATAACTACTGATATTGTATATATAAATATATATATATATATATTTTTTTTTTATCTTACTAACCCATACTTTTACCTGAAGGTCTATCTGATACTTGATGAATTTATTCTTGCTGGAGAACTCCAGGAAACAAGCAAGAAGGTGAGCAATTCTGAACTTTTGTCCTGATTATCCTTTATAATATGGAATCAAAAGATGAGTAGCTGGCCTTTCTTCATGGCATCAGAGCAACTAGCAAGCTTTAGTTTGCAATTTTCTGAACTTTATTTTATCTGGTTTTGTGCCTTTCTTTCTCTTAGGTAATGACGGTTTTTTATTTTGCCGGCATTATAGTTTGTCCTGATATTTCTTGATCTATCCCTCCCGTTCCTCTTTTTATTTTGGAATTCCCCTTTTTTCTTGGGGACCATAATTGAAATGAACCTTGATAGCTTTCTTTTTACAGCCAATTCACTGCCCATACAAGCTTTCTTTTTTGGCCCCTTCTTTTCTTTCCCTCACAGAGCAGCTGATAGCTTTTGAGCTTAGTGCGTGTACTCTTTATGTTTTAATAGGTCATTCATATGATCTGTGTTTCACAGATAAAGTATTATTCACAATACAAGCGTTACATTGAAGAATTTGACCTTGTACTTTTGTTTGTAAATGGCAGGCAATTATAGAAAGAATGGGCGAACTGGAGAAACTAGAGTGAAAATTTTTCTGCGGTGAAGGTTCTTGGGGAGCAATTTGGTTTTTGGATGGTTTTACACTTGATTTGTTTATCTCAGTTACCTGTGGAAATTTCTTGTGTAGTATTAGAAAAATGAACTAGAAAATATTGTCCCCTTGGCATCTATTTTATCTCTTCTTTTTATTTTATTTTTTCTTCTTTTGTCATGTGACAAATCATAATCATTATGATATACTAAAGGAATATACATGAGGAGGGTGTCGTATTGTTGCGGTTATACAACAAATTCTTGAACATGCATACTTCTCTTCCCTACTCTATTGTTAAACTATTTACTTTAATTGACAGTAAAAACACCTCTGGCAGGTAATTCAATTTTTTTCAGATCAAAGAGGACGGTTAATACTCTAATGTAAGATTTTCGTGCGGAAAACGTTTATAGTTGATAGAGGGAGGAAAAAAAAAAAAAAAATGTTAAAGGGGTACGACGAAGAAAGTAATGGTCCAATGGATATAGTTTGTTACACTAATGCCGCAAACACCTTTTGTTAACTTTTGTCCACATATATTTTTGGTGCATTGTAATCCGTAAACTACTAGTAGTTTAATTTTTTAGCACTCAAAACTTTTCCTGTATTATAATCCTTAAAACTATTAGTGATTTAATATTTTAACAGTTGTGAGAAATTTTGTAATTTGTTTAATTTCTTGTTTTGATAACTAATTTGGTTGTTTTCTTGTTATGAAAGTAAGTCTTGATTGTTTAATTTTGTAGTTTGCTTATTTTCTTGTTTTGATAAACTAATTCGGTTGTTTTTTGGTTGTTATTATAGTAAGTTTACAATATGTATCAAAATTGTTAAGGATTAGACTAAAAATAATTTCAGAGGTTAAAGTGTATAAAAAATTAAAATTTAAAAACAAAAATGTTAAAAGTTAAGTATTAACATCCAATTATGAATAAGTTAATAACAAATCAAAATATTACCCAAAAACAAAATTCAAAAATTCAAAAATTAATTAATTAATTAATTTATAAAAATAATAAATGTATTAAAAAAATAATAATAATAATAAAAAAAACTGAAGAGAACCTGAAAATGTGGCAATAGAAATCAAT
This sequence comes from Ziziphus jujuba, assembly GCF_031755915.1. NCBI lineage: Eukaryota > Viridiplantae > Streptophyta > Magnoliopsida > Rosales > Rhamnaceae > Ziziphus > Ziziphus jujuba. The sequence goes on from NC_083384.1 coordinate 25,491,527, forward strand.
CCACGTGTGCAGGGAGAGGTGGAGAGAACTGCGGAAGATGGCGTATCTTCTTCAAGCTTCCATACGTCTGCCTCTGCACTCTCTTTGCAAAAGATCTATTCTTTCGAATCCCCTCATTTCGTTTCGCATTCCAACCGCAGCACTACCTCTCAAAATGTCTACCAACTCGACACAACTCACCCACTCTATTACCCTCCCGAGTCAACTCGGCCACCCCGTCCAAATCGTTGCTGCCCCTTGCGTCTCCGACTCTGAATTCAGGTCTTTCGCGCTTCCCCACTCCCAACCCACCTTTTTCTTTTCTGAATTCTTATTTTGTGCAGCAGTTATAATTTTCTAAAAAGTTCTTGTAGGCGGGAAAACTTGTATAGATAAAAAATACGAGATTTTGCTTTGTATATTGCAGGAATGCGATGGATTCGTCCTTGTTCAAGTCCTGGTTAAAGAACATGCAAAGTGAAACTGGGATTTTAGCTGGTGGTGCCTTGTATCTTGATCGAGTACTTATTCAGGTGCCTGAATGTTCAAACCATATGATCAAAGCTTGTCTCTATAAGTTTGTGTTGCCAATTTAGTAAATATAGGAACCTTCACGGGATTTGAGTTTTGGAATGGCCTATTTTGGTTCCAAAAAGAGAACCCAGTTCGTAACTTTTAATTCCTCTAGCTGGGTTTGTCGTATTTGGTCATTAAATGGGCAATGAAATACGATTCCGTTGTTATCTCGCACAATGTCGCATATTTTTGGTTATTGAGCTTGGTGTTATTTCTGTGTCTGAATGATGGTGGTATGTGTATATCTTGATGAGAAGCAAATATTGGTTCTTTAGTTGCAGTCGAAAACAAATTAAGAAAAGTATTGGTTGTTTGGTGCTGATTTGATTTCTAGGAATGGTGAAATTCTCCTGATGTCTTTATCTCTTGCACCAGCATTCAATTTTACTTGATTTAGACAATCTCCAACTGATACTTTGGGTAACAGGGAGTGGATATGTTTGGAAAACGCATTGGCTTTCTCAAATTCACTGCAGACATCTATGATAAAGCTATGGGGAAAAAGGTATATAATTATCTCCATGTATACCTTCTTAATCTGTTCCATTTGGTAGAAAATCGAGGACATATATCGTGGGAATTTTATTCCATCTTTCTTTTCACGGATACTTGTCTAGTGTCGATTGTTAACCTTAATTTATTTCAAGTCATCATCTTGAAACTTTGTTTCACTACACTTAAATGAAAGAGTGATTACAGGAATATGTTGCCCACTATGTTAGAGCATTGTCTTTATGGTACTTAATGCTTTCATCCTCCTTATGTCTGTTTGAACTAAAACATGCTTAGGTTCCAGGTATTGTATTTGCACGAGGACCAGCTGTAGCTGTTCTGATCCTTTTGAACTCTGAAGGTGAGACTTACGCCGTTCTCACCGAACAGGTATTTCCCTTCTTATATGTTTGAGTTTATATATATATATATATAATTCTTTTCTTTGTCCAATATGACATTTTAATCATCACAAATGGTATTAGAAGAAAAAGGGTTGTTATTGTACTGCCATTCACTAAATTTTTGTGTAAATTCATGCATGTTCAAGGTTAGGGTCCCTGTTGGTAGACTCATTTTGGAATTGCCGGCTGGAATGTTGGATGATGACAAGGGTGCTTTTGTTGGCACTGCAGTTCGTGAGGTTTCTTTCTCTCTTCAGCTATTAAGCATATGGTGGATGTGTGAGTTTGTTTGTATCTTCCCATATTTTTTGGCTGAAAGATATTTAAACATATCAGCACCCTCCAGATTAGAATTTTTGAAAAGGAGCCAGTTTACTTGTTTATTGTTAAGGATTATGCCTACCTTCAAGGAAATGGTCTTTCAACTCAACTCATATTTAAGTGAACTATTTATGTTAGTTTTAAGAGTATCTTGACATTTAATATTATTTTTCTGGTTATGGATGATGATCATACTATATGATTGTTCTCAAATGTATGACTTATGATATTTTGCAATTTGAGCTTTTCTGGAAGTTTAAAAAGCTCAGCTGAATTCCAAATGCATGATTTTCATCTTGCCCGTGGCAGGTTGAAGAGGAGATCGGTATGCATTTAAATCTAGAAGACATGACAGATCTCACAGCCTTCCTGGACCCAACAACTGGATGTAGAGTTTTTCCTTCTCCCGTAAGCTGGCGTCTATCCTTTTCCTAATAAGCATGATTACCAATAGTTTTGAAATGTTGGTCAACAGTATATTGTTTGGATTTGGTATTGATGCTTTGCTGGTGGTATCTAAATTTTAAAAGTTACTTGTTCGAGAGAATTGAGGGAATAAAATGTTGCTGATGGTTGGCGATCCCTGGTAATAGAAGTCTGAGACTCAACATACCAAGGGCATATATTTATTCAGTTGTCTAGTCTAGAACTCAGTTAGAAGCTCTTGCTGCATTGTGTTGTACATGCTTTATGATTGGAAGTATGTGTTTGGGACTAGGTTTGGCGGTGGAGACACTCCAAGTTGGGAAAAGAAGGCAAGCAAATTCCTTAAGTATAGAATCCTAGTTTAAGTCACTATTTACAGGTTCTCTTGTATATTTCCTCCCCTCCGTCCCCTTTTATGATATGTTAGTACCAGAGAATAATTCATGAGTTGAGCTATTTGTTGCCTGATGAAAATCAAACTAATGAAAAGTATAGTTTATGATTATTTGATACTTAGATATTTTGTGGAGATACCTTTAGTATTTGAAAGAGTACCCTATGAATGTTTGAGCATCTTGCTCTAAATCCATTTTTTGAAAAATGTTCTATTCGCTTTTCTGAATCATATCCTAAATTTTGATATTATTGCTACTCCAATGCCATCATACAATTAGATTTGCTTCTTATCTACCAACCAAAAAGAAAAAAAGGTAATAAATTTGCTACTTATCTTATTCAGCATATTAGTTAAGCTTGTTTTATTTTGGCTTCCATGTACAGGGAGGATGTGATGAAGAAATAAGCCTCTTTCTATACAGGGGACATGTTGAAAAAGAAATTATAATGCAGCTGCGAGGCAAAGAAACCGGTCTACGCGAACATGGTGAGCTGATCAAGGTTCATGTGGTTCCCTATGAAAAACTCTGGCGGATAACAGCCGATGCAAAGGTCTTGACAGCAATTGCTCTCTATGAAATGGCCAAGAGGGAAGGGCTATTGCCTCCTTTGAAAGCGAATACTTAAATTTGCTCTCTCTTAGTTTTTCTCTCTTTCATTGTTCAGTCACCAATCCCTCTAGCCTGTTGAACTAGTAGAATCTGTTTTGTCTTAGATTCTGTGCCACTCTTGTGGTTTTCTGTGTTTGTCGGATGATAATCTATTTTTTAATGCAATATAATATATGGAAAATGAAAATAGGAACTTCATCTTTGATAATTTCTTTCTTATAGCTGAAAAGAATTATTATTATTAGTTTTTGGTAAAGGCTGAAAAGAAGAATTGATACAGATGACATCCAGCTAAAAGAAGACACTAGTACAACAGCCATCCAACTTAGGCTCATTTCCTTCATTCCAAATCCAACAAACACTGCCTAATTATTCCTACATTGAAAGACTATCGAAAGGTACAAAATTACAAAGACTCTAATTTCTCTACCGGCTTTACAAGGTGCCTTAAGTTCCAGTAGAGCATTAGATATCGCTTTAGTTTTTGCTTGAGCTAGAGGTATTAGACCTTGCTGGTAACAAAATCTTTGTTACTGGATTCCCAAATTGTGGTCCCATCGCATGTGCAAATCTTTTTGTAGTTTTCGCCAACCCCCGCACTTCTAGCAATTACAGCAGCTGTGATACCAGAATCTGATTTATCTTCAGTTCCATATACCACTATAGCCCGTCCAATGAGATCAGCAACCCTCAAATTTGGTTTGACACCGGAGAAGAAGGCCTCCCCATTCTCACTAGCATATAATGTTCCCAGGTCACCAAGTGGCTGAAAATAACCCAGCAAGCCAATCAGAATATGGGAATTTAATATCCCATATAAAACAAACCAGTACTAAATAACAAGGTAAGATGCTAAAAAGGAAAAATATAAAGTTTAAAGATATATATATATATATATATTTTGATAAATAACGTTTAAAGATTAAAAGCAAGAATAACAATAGGAAATTAAACGAAAATTTAGTATTTCATGGACAATATTGCAAATTAGTTAAGGATTTCAAAGAAAATTCATGATACTTAAGAGTGGATATGATAAGAGTATTATTGCACAAACTGAACGTTCATAGATAGGTGTTTAACAGTTCCCTTTCTCTTGAAGGGGCAGTGGCAAAAAAATTGGGAAAATGGCTTATACGACCATATAGCAAATAGATAATAGAGTATTCATGAAAGTAAATTTTCCCAATAATTAATGATCCATGACATAGCATGTCTTTCACAATGGATAAAGTAAAAGCAAGATTATCAGTTAAAGCAGCACTGAATATCTCACAAGGCATTGGCAACAAGATGAGCATAATAATACCTTTCTTGCACAGATCAAGTTTTAGCCCAAACCAAGTTAATGTAATTCACCAGAAACAAGGATAGATACAGGAAAGCTATTAGGAACTACATAAATGATTATGGTAATATACCAAGATTCAGAAAACCTTTACAGTAAACTTAATCTTGGAAAAGATAAAACATGAAAATTTTCTTCAAATTAAAGTACCATGAAGCCAGATTACTATATATTACTGGCATACTTGTCCTTCAAAGCATGATAGACCTACAGATTATTTGTTTTTGCATGTGGTAATTAAGCGGAATCTTAATCACCAAATTCGTTGGAATCTTTGGTTGAGAAGTTCCTAAAAATAACTTGAGAAATATGAACAAGAGAGGAATATATCAAAGCACACCTCATTTTTGGAATCTTTGGTTGGATTAAACACTTTCCCAGTGCTAGCAGCACCTTTTGTCAGATCACCAAATTCGTTGATAGTCCAACCATGCTTTCCAGGTGACAATCCACTAAAGCTGGCCTCAATCCTAGCCAATTCCATATTCACCTGAGCCATCCTAACCACACCAAAAATTTCTGGACCCTTAAATTCAGCCACAGCAGCAGAAATGATGAAATCTGCAACATAACAGAGTATTAAATACTAGAGAACCTATTGATTCTATTATACAACAAGCAAAAGCAACAAAAATCGATTGATTCTACTACATAACAATCAAAAGACACAACAAACAAGATAAGCCATCACTTCTGAGGCAACAATTCATTCTGAAGATGAAGCAACTACAATTCATGTTTATGGGGCTATGTAACAATCCTACCTTCTAGGACTTGCAAACAATAAGTCAGCAACAACATTGAATGAGAAAAATAGTGCAGAAATAATCTATGTAAACTAAAAGTCATCACCGACAAGCCTAATGCATTTCCAAAATGCATTCATTACAAAAGCATACACCATGTAAAGGTAGCAATTGCTTTCTATTTGAAAATTTCAAGAAAGAAATTAACTAATCTGACATTCAACTAAACACGCATTCATAAATGGTATTCCACTGGGTAAATATTTGATCCATGGTTTCTTTCTTTTGGAAAGATACCAAAGCCTGGTATACAAATTAATCCATATCCTATACTCTACCTTGGTAATATAAGCTCCAATAAGCTAATTGTGAGTGCAACAACAGGTAGTAAGGTGTATAATGGAGGCATTTTTACCCACCAACCACGCATATCATAGCTCTCTGTATGCAGACTCCATGGGGCATGAACAAGAGTAGCCCCATCTTAGCCCCATTTTATCATAAAACAATTTTCTGGTGGCTACAAATTTAATATAAAGAAGATTTGCAAAAATGGTTTAAAGATTCAGATTTGCACCCAAATGATTTGCAAATGAAAAACTTACTGATATAACTATATCACTAAGGAACTAAGGAGGAAAAGAATATGATGGAGTAAATTAAATAAAATTTCCATAAAAAGATTTCACTAAAGATTTAATTGACCAACCTTCAGGGGTCCCCTGCCCAATTAATCGGGCTTTTCGACCTGTCTGCTCCAAGGCTTCGGTCATGGTCTTCACGGGCGTTGACCCAAGAATCCTTACTACTTGATTGCTCAGGTCCACCTCAACATTTTTAACCCCTGAGATAAATTCACAACAATAAAGAAAATAACTAATGGATCAGAAAGTTTATCAGGAATAGAAAGCCCTGCAAAAAAAACCAACTCAGTGCACTAAATGCAGGTTTAAAAAGCCTACCATTTACTGTCTGCAACTTATTCTTGACAGCATTAACACAACCCTCACACGTCATATCCACCATGTATTCAGTCTGATACCAAACGAAAATTTTCATTTTTGATTAAAGGCAGCATATCCACTCAATTTCCATCATCAATAAGGATTGCAAAACATAACTTAATAGTCACAAAGTCAGCTCAGCTAAGCAAAATCAAAATTTTGATAACTGTATCGTGTGCCAAGAAGTTTCGAAACAAATGGAACAGCTAAAATCGAATCAAAGAAAAGGAACAAAGTTGAAGGAATCAAACTCACCAGTAGTTCTGGCAAGGCAACAGCACCATTCTGCGTTTCAAAAATTAAGAAATTCCATAATTTAGATTACAACCCATTAAACAAAAAAAATAAAAAATAAAAAATAAAAAAATTCAATATTAAGACAAAAATAAATAAATAAATAAAAGAGCAAATAATCATTTGGTTTGATAAATTTCAACAAACCTGGGATGATGGCTTTTGTTCTGATGTGTGTCCGTCCATATGGAGAGCTGAGGGTGGGTGGGTGAGGCTTCTAACGAGGCCCAAGCGATTTGGGAGGAGAGTTGGTATGGAGGAGAGGAAAGGGAATTTATGCGATTTTGGAAATTGATTAGATTGGGAAGAAGAAGAAGAAGAAGAAGAAGAAGATGACGAAGAAAGGGCAAAAGCTGCAGGTAAAGCAGAGACTGCTGCAATGGCGGTTGTTGTTGTGGTAACTGACCTGAGAAATGCCATTTTACTATGTTTACACGTTCTTTTTTTTTTTATTTTTTTTTGGCCTCTCTTTGCTCCTTTCTAGATGCTTAAACAGACCAATATAATCAATACCATACAACACTTACCATTTTCTTTTCCTAATTGTTGTTGTTGTTGTTTTTATTTTTTATTTTATTTATTTATTTATTTTTTTTTGGTTGTCAAATTTAGTGGTATAAAAAACAATCTCCAAATATTTATTCTTTTATTAGTATGGAATAATATTTCACTTTAGCATTTTGTTTTATAAATTAGAAAGATTAATATTACAAAAAGAAAAATATAAAATTAGAAAGGTTAAAGTTCAACAATCCATGTTTCTTAATAAGTATTATTTATTTATAAGTTATAATATCTGTAATAGAAATTTTGCGTTTAATTTTTGTTCTAAAATTCCTAATTTATGCCAAAATCCATAATTTATTTACTGTTTTAAAAAAAATAATATAATTCATTATTTTTTTTATTACAATATAGGGGAGGAGAGATTTTTCAGCCATATCCAAATTTGAACAAGGATTTCAAGGTGTACTTTTATTGTATGTTTAGCAGAAAGGAATAGGAATGGGAATGAAATAGCTACACTTTAGTAGACATTAATAGTTTGTTTAGTTGGATATCTTATATATTTCAAAGGAATAAGTATTTATTTAGTTTAAAAAATAATTAATCTTTACAATAAGTATTTATTTAGTTTAAAAAATAATTAATCTTTACAAAATGGCTAAGAATATTTATTCTTTAATATAGAGGAATAAAAAAGCACAAAAAGACACTTTACATAAAAGATCCATTTGGAAAATGTTAAAATTAAAGTGAAACTGATTTTTGAGATTTAGTTTTTAGGAATTTAATTTTCTAGTATTTAGTTTCCTGATAATTAATTTTTCTCTTGATTTGTTTAGTGATTAATAGAAAAGTTAGAACTTATAAATAATTAAATTTAATATTGTATAATAAACTAAGTATAAATATGTATTTTAAAAAAAAATTAAAATTATTTTTTTTCGCATTTTCAAAATGACACCTTTATAGTAGGTACAACTTTCCCACATGTTTTAGCATTGGTGTAAATTTAATTATCTGAATTCATATTTTTCCATCTTACAATAAATATTTAAACAAAAAAAAATCATTATTTTTGCAAGGAATTAGATTTCTACTAAATATTTCTTCCTTGCTTCATCTCTCTCAATTTTTTATTTTCTTTTCCGCTCTGTTCAACTATACTGATAAACTTCATTTATTTTTATTTTTTGTTTGGTAAGTTAGAAACCACCACCGGAAGGCATGGAAAGCAGAGCATTTTATCGATGAATTAAAAGCTTTGTGTGATCAGTGGACAGGAAAGCCAAAATCTGGAGTTCGTCACCGATTAGAAAAGTTGGACTTGACCATTAACACCTCTGACACCTTTTCTTAATATTTATATATTAGAACTTGGCTTTATATTTGCGCTGCAACGCAACCGTAATGGATATCCCCGTGAATTTTGTGTATTGCTCGTTTATTTTTGTGCTGCACTTTTTTTTGTTTTTTTTTTTTTTTAACCTTTTCTTTTGGATAAAATTTGCACTGCACTTGGCACTCTTTTTTGGATTTGTGCCGCACAACCCCGGCCAAATGAAATCTAATTTTATTACCTTATTACCATATATTTATATATATTTTGTTTATTTATTATATAATTTTTAAATTTTTTTTATTGGTCTCATTTTTTAGTTTATTAGCATTAATTTTCAACGTAATAATATTATTTCCAATTTAAATGCTAAATTATTATATAAAAATAAGTATTTTTTTCTTTAGAATAACTAAATATAATATGAAGTGTTTAATATATGTAATATTTTAGCATAAATCAAAATTAAGAAATATTTTTTTGAAAATTTATATTTTTTTGGCTCAAGAAAAAATATTTGTTAATGATAAATTCATTTAAAGTATTTAGTTAACACCAAACATTAGAATAAAGATTCAAACATGCGATTATATAAAACCAATCAAACATAGAATAAGGAATAACTATTCTATACTAAATCAAGCATAGATAAGGAATAACTATTCTATACTAACATTTTTATTTCATAGAATATTGATTCCTAATTCTAATGGCATAGCTAATCTGTATACCAAACAAAACCTCAGTGGTTTTATCATCGGGTTTTCAATTATTTTTTTAAGATAATAATATTTATACTAAAAAAATTTTAAAATTTTTATTAGAATTCTTTTGATATTGAATAAGTAATGTAATATTTATAAAATAAGTTTATATAATATTGTAGTTTCATTCTCTTTTCATATATGTGTATATATGTGCGTGTATATATATATATATATATACAGGGGTGCTACAGAGAAAGTTTGTCCGCACCACATGGAAAGAGCTTCCCACAAACGTTAATGGTCATTTTCTTTTAATGAAATGGTGCGTTGACACCCCTTTTCAAAAAAATAAAAAATAAAGAAAAAGAAATGCATGTCCATTTCTTTGAATGAAACAGTGCACTAATAAATGAAAAAACAGATGTATAAAGTGACTTAATATCTATTTGTACAGGTCTACACAAATCTCAAGGACAAAAAGCCTCATATAGTGAATGAAGATTTTTGTCCTTTTCGACACCATTAGTTTCTGGGGCCATTTGATCATTAAATTGAAACATCAAAGAATCTAAAACTTTTTTATGGAATATTATGTATGTGATTCCCTGTTTTACAACTTTTCTTGAAAGATAAATATGATTGTGCGCAATGCAAGACCTTATATTACAGAGAAAATGCAGAGACAGAGAAAATGAAATTTACATAAGATTAGAGAGAAAAAAGCAGAGCAAGAGAGGGTTATAGTGCCTGCGCCGAGTTGCTGGGCGGCAGAGAAGGAAAAGTGGTGGGTGAGCTACTAGGCGGCCGAGCAATTTTAGGGATTTTAGGAAACAAAAGAGGATGACCTGTGTTTTTTTCAAAGAGGGAAGGAAGAAAGGATGTGTTTTAGTGGGCTGTGTTTTCTTTTTCTTTTTTTTTTTTTTTTTTTTTTTTTGAAAAGGGGTGCCAACAAACTGTTTCATTAAAAGAAATAGACGTGTGTTTCTTTTTTCTTTTTTTTTTTCTTGTTTGAAAAGGGGTGCCAATGCACCGTTTCATTAAAAGAAAATGGACGTTAATGTCCGTGGGAAGCTCTCTCCTTTTGGTGCAGACAGGCTCTCTTTGTAGCACCCTTGTATATATACATATACATATATATATATATATATTAGTTCCACCTATTATGATTTTGGTTTTTATATGAATAGCCCAATTGTAAGAATCATTGGTTTTTTGAAAAATGCAATGCTCCAAAGTCTGAATCACCCATTCCCATTCACCCATCCATTTTCAGCAATTATCAAATTGACAAGAAAAATGACAACAAAAAAATGAAAATGAAAAAAAAAAAATTTGTGATGTATCTAGAACTATCCTTCATAAATTTGACTATAATAAAAAAGATGAAAGCTCAAAGCACAATGTTATAATGAATCGATTCAACCTGATTTCTAAGACCTACCCCAATGCAAGGTGGCCAAACTGAGGCCCACAATTTAGTTATTGTTTTTTATTCTTTGTTATATATATTGATTCTAAACTAGGACGTGCTTTTCACGTGAGCACCTAAATTATGAAATTTGTCATGTTGCCTTCAAAGTTATTGTTTTATATCACTAAAGTGATAAAAAAAAAAAAAACAACAATTTAAAGGACAATGAAACAAATTTTATAGTCTACAAGACAAAGTAAAAATGTTTCATAATGAGGGAGAAAATGATAGAAACTTGTTGTATTAACTTTGAACATCCAAACCATATTTTCAGAAAAGGCATATAAAGTTTTAATAAGTATGTTTTCCAACTGTTATTGATGCTCTTTATTCTTTTTTTATTCTTTTTTGTTTTTATTTCTTTTTATATGAAAACACCCAAATTGCATCGATGCTTCTTCTTCTTGCTTATATGACATTTTACTTTTAATCGCTTATATAAGTAGATATACGAAAATAAGAAAAATCAAATTTAATTCTTCTTTGTTAAAAAGAAAATAATATATATATTCATTTTTTGAATCCAAAATCCCAATAATAAATATGACAACCATTATTATTCTTTTCTTTTCAATTATACAACATGCATCGATTTATAATTTTGAAATTTTATATAACAATTAGAATGTATTTAAAAGTTGCTAAAAAGGTTATAAAATTTGTTAACATTTCAATCTTTGCCTCCACTTCCTCCCCTAACACCACTTTAATTGCCAAGTTTTGCTACCAGAATAACCTACAAACAAGGCCTTGTGGGCACTGCATGGCCTTTTGGGCGTAGAATTTGTTTACACTTCAATCTCGGCCTTCATTTTCTCCACCTCGCACTATTTTAATTGGTGAGTTTTACCACCAAGATAACCTACAAACAGGGCCTTATGGGCATTGGATGTTGTTGGATAAGACCTCTTCGATTTTTAAATTAATGTTGGAGAGATGAAAGTGTCAGACGAGAATGAGATTGCATGTCTCTTTCTTAATACAATATGTGCCTTTTATACATGAATTCCTCATTGCTTGATAGCTGATATTACCATAAGGTCATTGTCCAACGGTCATGTTTCTTCTCTAATATTATTCTTATATGGGACTTACCACTGCTAAATGGAAAATCCTTCTGTATGGTTTTCTTCTGTTATTGTCAGGCATGCCTTCAACCTTTTGTGCTACCATACAAATTGATACATCTTGTCATACCTTTGATATATCTTGTTCACCTTGCTCAGTGTTTGGTTGATGAGAACCCGTCCATACCCGTTCAATTGACAACCTACTAGGGTGCAGATCCTATACAGATGAAGACCAAGCTAATCACTAGGGCTCAAGCCAAGAGATTTAAGGATAACATAGCTGGCTTTATACAAGTAGTTATCAATTCTTAAAAAGGCTTGTCAATACCCAAAAATTCAAAGCCTGTTTTAAGCATCCAAGTGGTGGAGGCCGATATGAATCCGAGTAGCTGTTTTAGTGCAAATATGGACTCTGGGTAGCGTGGAATAGGTTCAACACTTCTTGAATTCAATTAATATCACTAAGAGGTCATGGAATAAAGACAAGTCAGAATCAAAAGCAACCAAAATGGTGATTTGCGCATGGAAGTCTTCTTTAGGCGAAATTGCATGTTTTGCCACTAACTTTGCTGTATTTTGCTGATTTCACATTTTCTCTCTATTCCAATCAAGGGAAACATATGGGAATCATAAATAATCCTATTTTACATCCTACATGGCATATTGGAGTCTTTACAAGTTGGAAATTGGTCAAAGATAATTTAGTTGTCAAACTAGTCAACTAGTTTCCTAATTTGAGTTTGACTTTTTGTTTTAGGAAACTAGCTTTTATTTTGGTTTTATTTATATTTTTCTGGACAAATTAACTTACGAAATTTATTATTTTATTAGTTCAATTGTAAATTAATTAATTTCTAATTCAAAATAAGGGAATTAATTAATCCAAATTAGTTTAGGAAAGCATGAAAAATTCGGCCACATTTGTTTCCTAATTCCTTTTGGTGGAATTTTACCTAGCAAATTAGGATTTATTGCTTTTTGACTTTAGTAGATTTAAGGGTTTATTTTTGAAGGAGAATACACCTTTAATAATATACAAAAAAAATATTTGTGAGAAAAAATTCTCTTTGTTTTCTTTGAACACCTAAAACATCGTTAGAGAGTGATTGTTTTAGTTTGACTTATCAATAGGACATCCATCACCTATTGTGGCATCTTTATCATATACCAAGGTTTCTAGTCACAGGCTGATTAGGGTTTGAGGTGACCATAAGAACTTGAACTTAATTTTTCGATTCCAGGGCTAATATAATACGGGTTCAGGTGTGAGTCGACCTAGATTCGTATCATTGGTCCAAGGCCTTTGGGTTATGAATTGGACCGTGTATTTTGGGCTTGCCTTAATACATAGGGGTATTACATTTGCCTCTAACTTCAATCGATTTGGTTGTAAGATAGTAGAGTAACTTTGTTATAGTTCTTTGTTTACATTACCATAATATTTGTGGAACATTTGCTCTCTACCAATCTTTGACTAGATGAGTTGTGGAAGTTCAATATATATGAATAATTGCCTGAATTTTGGATCTTGACAAGCTCAACTATCCGAGAATATATGTATATATATATATGGATATGTGTGTGTGTGTGTGTATAATTTTATCCTTTAAACAGTTTGAGACAATATATACAATCTTTATTATATTGAAAGAGAACTTTAACTCTTGTAAAATGTCTATGAAAGTGATAGTTGTTTTCCAACATGTAATGTGATGACAACAGTTTACCCATTTGTGTTCTGGTGATAAGCTTTTGGGTTTGGGTTCATTTAGAATCCAATTCTATTTGAACTTTGGATTTGGGTTTATTTTGAACCCGACTCTATTTTGGGCTTTGAATTTGGCTTTACTTTGAACTTGATTCTATTTTAAACATTACCTTATAATGATAGATTTTGAATTTTTTACTTAATCTAAAGAAATCTAAGGATGCATCGCTTTGTAATATTAGTTGATTAGTGAAATAGTTGGCTCATATGATTTTGCTCAATTTAAATCTTCACTCAATCTAAAGATATCTAAGAATGTGTATTTTTATAATATTAGTTGATTAGTGAAATAGTATACTCATGTGATTTTGCTCATGTTGACTAATAACTAGTATAATTGAAGTAAGAATAAAGACAATACTATTAGAATAAAATACACACAAATTTGGATATTGAATAACTCAGATTTTCATCTAAAAGTCATAATTTTTAAAGTAAGTATATTAGAGCAAAATTCAACTTATCTGAGCATGAATGTCATATGTATTCTTGGTAATAAAATTCCAAACATGAATTCTTTAAATGTATAAGTTGTAATCATATTGTAATCATACCTTAATTAAGCACGTCCTGCATGTTTTCTTTTCTTCTTCTTCTTTATTTTTAAATTTCTTTTTTTCCTGTTTAAAGAAGAAAGTTAATGTGCTGGAGAAAATATATTGCATATGGTTAAAATGGTTCATATAGCTAATGAGTATATAAGTATGCATAAGATACGTGTAAGTCAACAGTTTACACTTGTAGTTTTTAATAGTAAGAAATACACATATAATAAAAGTTTTCAGTCAAATTAGGCATAAATTAAAAGACAATTACGAGTTGATATACCTAACCTAGAAGAGAAATGTAAACCTTCACCATAGTATTGCATTTCTCATAGCAATCCATTTCTATATTTACTTCTTGATTGCTTATCCATTCATTTATATATGATATTCAAACATGTGTGGTAAGATTATGAAATACTAGGGCCTATTTAAATGAATAATATATTTTTAGTATATGCTATAAAGTTTGGTATATCCTCTTTCTTGCATAAGGATGAAAAGTAGTAATACCAATAATAATAATAATAACAATATGTCTTTATTCTACATAAATGGAGAAATATGAAAGTACTAAAGTACTTAACTATAATTGAATGGAAATAACCATACTTTAAAGGCTTTTGTATAGTGGGAAGCTAACTAATAACAACCTCTTTCTTTTTTTTCTTTTTTCTTTTTTTTCCCTTTTAATTGGTAAGGCTTGGAACTTGTTTTAGAAACCCAATGCGACTTGGCTATATATATAACCAATGTTTGTTTATTCATGAAACTTGGGACCATCTTATAGCATATCATGTTTGGCAGTTTATGCTAACAACTCATTATTCATTATTGTGCAAAGCGAAATAAAAATGCATATAATTTATGTTTTCTTAAATATCATTGAATTATTTTTTTAATCAAATTAGACTAAGTAATACAATTTAAACAATTTAATATAATATAAGCAAATCTATAAATAAATTCTTCTATTGAAAAAAACGCATGAAATATGAGAGAGAATGAGAATAGAGCAACTTAGCGGACATGAAACAATAAATTTTCTTCAATACTGTATTGAGACAATAAAAGATAGAATCTGCACAAGTATGGACGGTCCTTTACTAGCCAAGTGATTTTATACTCCGATCACTATTTTTTTCTCATGACATAAGTATATGAGAAGAAATGATGGTTAGCAAATAATATGTGCAAGCATAAATAATATAATATAAATTCAATAAAATGCTAATTGTGGAACATTATTTAAAACTTTATGGTATAATACTCATGGTTGTCATAACATAATTGGAGAAAGACCACACAAATGAAACCCAGCATGGCATGGTGCCTATTTAACACCATCTAAACTAGATAGGTTAAGATATAAACATCAATTAACCAAAAACCAGGAGAAAGAAAGTGATAACATGATGATCAGAAGGACATACATAAAATACATAATTATAGATCATATACCAAGTACTAATTTAGATTCAAGAGGAAGCTTTAAGTATAGCCTTAGGGTGAAGTGTCGTACTTTATGGGAACCTAGAAAAGGTAAAAGCTGACAACCATAGATATATAAGGAAGAAGATCTAGATCTTGTAAAATCGTTCCTGTGGAGTAATGAAATGCAGATTGTTTTACAAGTATTTATGAAGAAACAAACATTTTATGATATGTCTTAAGAATAAAAAATCTCAGTTAAAGGATTCGAAAACAAATGCTAAGCACACTTATCTGAGCCTTATTACAATATCTCTTCTAAGATTTCATTATTTAGGCTACTTGTGGGGGCTTGATTGTTTAGCTAAGTAGTTCAACGAACTAGACCCAAAGTTTTAGTTTTCAAAAAAAAATGTGCGTTTAAAGTTTTTTTAACTAAAAGATGGTAAGTAGCCCTTACATTTTTAAGTCTAAAAGAAATAACTTGATAATAATTGAGGCATTTATCATCGAAAAATGTTGTCTTCTCTTGACTGGGTGCACACATTCTTCTTTGATTGTATTTGGCATATGTATTGAGGAATGTTAATGCCTCATGTTAGGCCTGTAAACGTGTGGAGTTAAATGGGTTTTTAAAATATTTTAACCCATTCTGACCAAAGCTGGTTAATTAAAATTACAACTCAAAACCAATCAATTTGAGAAATAAACTGAACCAAACCAACCCAATAAATATCGAGTTGACTCGGTCGGATAATTGATCTAGTTGAAAATTTTAAAATTAATATTAAATGGGTTCAAATAGTTAATCCCACTAAATGGAATCACTTGCCTAAATATGAAAAGGTGTGAAAAAAAAAAACTATACTTTCACGCTGCATGTGATATTTAACTAATGTAGGACAAGTGATTTTTAACTTTACGTGTGAAAGCATTTCATATGATTTCAATAAATAAAATACCAGCTACAATACTAATAATAACGCAATCAATCCAATGGTTGGAATGTTGTTATCACATCCATGCCAACAGGATTTGAGTCTTCACAAAGTCAATATATCAAGGTTTTTGACTTCATTTGTTAAATCAATATAGATATGTGATTCCTTATTTGATTTTCATATAGGGATAACATTTGCTCTCCAGGTTTCAACAAATCATACGTACTGTCCGATTAAAATAGCTTGGTTTCAATGTTGCTATATCCGTTGGTTAACCTAGACACCTTCATAACCCATCCAAATGGAATGGTTTGTGTTAGATTGGGCTTGGTTAATCGGGTCACTATATTTTATGAACACCCTTACCTTAAATGCTTTTTGGTTTGTTTGATTGGATAAATATGAGGATTCATATTGAGATGGTGAGTAATGACATTACCTTGTACCCTAATCATATCTTAATGATGCCATACAAATATATCCAAGTTTTTGTATAAGAAACTCATAAACTTCTACTATTCATCATTTAAAAGTATCATTTTAATATTAAAAAACTTCAGAGGATCCTCACTACTAACCATGACACTTTCATATTCATAAGCTATTTAAATTTTTATCAGTAGAATAGCTCTAATGATACATTATAGCAAATTTTTTATGCTTTATAGTGATGGCATAACAATTGGAGCGATTGATATTGATCTCTATGTACCTATCCTATTGGAAAATTGAGCATTAAATGATAAGTTAACAAAATTGCTTGGAAAGAATTTGGGTATAGGCAATCCAAAATAATATTATAAACGTGTAGGTATTTACTACCAAGAAGTCTATCAAAATTGTCCAATGAAATGAGTATCATCTAGAGTTGTGTAATGCTTTGCTTAATAGCCACAGTGCTATCACCAAAGCTAGTTAATAGGACATATGCATCCAGTAATTGTTCTTGGTATTAATCCCATTTTCTATAGACAAGTTACTTACAGAACTTCTGGTATCCACAAATGTTCACCGAACCTTGTTGGTAGCAATAATTATAAAAATTACTAAAGCATTATAATAAGGATGTAAAAAGTGACAGTTTTTTCATCATGAAAGCTAATGGGGAAAGGAGCAGTCTTTCACATCTTATTATTATTTTCTTAAGAAATGATGGAAATAGATTTTATTGAACTTTTCTATCTGACATGCTGGCTCATGGCCCGACTTAAAGTGTTGGAGATAGATCCTTTGAATATAGTTCTCATTTCTTGATGTGGACGATTTTGGTTTTGATCACTGTAGGTTGCTGTCCAATCATATCAAATTTATGATCAAGCATACCTTGATTGACAGCATCCTACTTTTTCTTGGAAGATGCAATGTAGTTATGCAAAAACCCTTTATAGATAAATTTTTATATTTCATTGTTAAACATCACAATCATTGATATTATGTCCATAATCTCAATGGAACTAACAATATTTAGACTTGTAATTTTTACTAGAATATGTTTTGGTGGTTATGGCCACTTGAATATATTAGAATTTTAAACTTTCAATAAGAGTTTCTTAGATGTAGTGTTTAGTGGCATGTAGCTATCAAATTTTTTAGGAGGAATATATCTTTTCTTTTCAGAAGTAAAAGGTCCCAAGATCTTTATATTTAAAACAGCAGCCCTTGGTGGTTTTTGTTTGGACATTTTTTGAATTGGAAATTCCCGAGAATGAAATAATTCATCAAAATTGGCAAAGTGTTGTGGTTGATTAAGTGTAACTCGTGGATGGGTTTTTTTTCCAAGAGAAAATAAGTTTCGCGAGCCATACATGAATATTGTTACTGCCACAGTATTTGTATACCCATCATTCTACATTGCCTCTTTATAAAAATGCTATACATATTAAGTGGTTCCATCTCTTTTTGTTGAACAGCCATCAAATGAGTGGTAGTTTTTCATACCATTGTTGGACCCACAAACTAAGGAATAGCTAAGAAAACTGCTTAAATGATATCGTGGACTAAGATTGTAAATCTTTATAGTAATACTTTGCTATGCCATAAAGTGTCAATGAAAAAGCCTTGCATTTTATTAAATCTGCTTCCCCATGCATGTTCATCCAATCCTGATAATTGTGGAAATGGTCAACAAAATCAATAGTTTCATTATATGGCTACAATGGTGGCATTTTTAATTAAGGTGGCAATGGTGCTTGAATAAAGTTGCCAGTAAACTTGAATAATCTATTGCATAGCACATATAGTTGAAAGAACCTAATATATGTTGTTTATAAATTCATCTATGGGTGATTATATGTGGTACAATTAACTAGTTCTTTATCACTTGCTAGAAGGCTGTCATCAGCTCCCTCATATGGTTTAATGTAATATTTTCTTAAAGGGTGGTTTGAGGAAAAATATAATACTCATTCATATTTTTTGATGGATTATTACTAGGACAACTTGGTTAAGCACATAAAATTTGCATAAGCTGTTGCATATCCTAGGTCAATTGATTGACTTGGGTTTGACGGCTAGCCAAATGAGTTTCATGAGACACAAATCCTATTATTCTATTTTTAGTTGGTTAGCATCGTGTGAAAGGTGAATGTTGTTGCTAGACTGATAGCTGAGCTAGTATTAGCTCAACATTAGGTTCATGATTGTGGCCATATTTATTTATAGCTTGTGAAAGATGGGAGCACCAAATGTTAAGAGCTAGTTCTTCGAATACATTCAATTGATGAAGATCCAACTCCAATTACCTAAAAAAATATTAAAGATCTCACACCCTTAGGGGGTGTTGGGGAAGGGAAGGGAGTGGTTGAGAGGTTTAACACTTGGGTCCCTTCAATGATTAAGTCAATATGGTAAAAAGTTATATGTTTAACATTCTTAGAATTTCATATTGCATACTTTGGAAAGTGTATTGATCTCTTTTTATATTATTCCTTCGATAGTTTCTTAGCATAATGTAGGTGGTTTACCTCCCACGCTATTGGTTTTTTTTTCTTTTTACTTTTTTTTTCTTCCTAAAGTGGTTTTACAATTTTGTGGGCTTCTCTATCCTGACTATTAAGCTTTATCATTCTTACATGTTATAGCGACATATAGCAGAACATTCTTGTACTTTTATTCAAACCTTTTATATATTAGTTTGCATCTTTCCATGATTATTTGGGATTTCTCTTTATATATGATTTGTTTTATATAAACAAATATCAAAGTGCTGCTTTTATTAGCCCAATATCTTAATAGTATGCTTTCATGATGTAACATACAATATGTAATATACATACGAATAGATCCATAAATGGTATGTAATATACATACAAATAGATCCATAAATGGTATTTCATTGGATAAATTTATGCTTGATATTTCTTTTGGATAGAAGAGAACACAGCTTAGTAATTAAATAAATTTAAATAATTTTTTTTGTCTTGGTAAGATAGATAAACTCTAATAAAATAGGTGTGGGCAATAGGTGAAAATGCATATCAAAAAAAGTATTTTCACACACCAACATGCGTATCTCTATACTCTAACTCCATAAAATTATAATATTTTTTTGTGGTTGCTTTAAATGTCATATAATGACACATGTTACTAAAAAAAATTGAAAATTTAGATCTGGATCTAAATAATTTCCAAATCAATAGCTTATCAAAATCTCTACAACTATATGTTAGTCATGAAGGAACCTAGTGAAAAGATGGATATAAATAAATATCATAAAGGAAATCAAACATAAATTTTATTGAGAAAAAAAAAACAAACATTTGATTGAAAAAGTTTCAAGGACCTTTTGCCTAATTTATCGGACATTTCTTTACCTATATGCTTTAAAGCTTCGTTCATGGTCCTCATAGGAATTGAACCAATAATCCTTATTAATCGATTGCTCATGCATCTAATCACTTTTAATTTCCAATACAAATTTATTAGAACATATAAAATAATTAATGAATATAATAATTTATGAGGGAAATATAAAAAAATGAAAATGAACAAACTAATTTATTAAAATGTTGGTTTAAAAAGCCTACAATTTATATTTTGCAAAATTTCATATTCACTGTGTACTCTATTTAATAGCCTAGGAAAGCAAATTCATTTTTTATCAAAATCATTATAACAACCATGGAGATCAACACAACTTTTATGCATAACATAATGATTTAGCTTACCTAAAGGTAAAATTTTGAAATCTATTCTATATACCAAGAAGTTTCTAAATAAATGTAATGACTAAAATTTAATAAAAATGAATCTTAATGTAAAAAATTCAACATGGAAATAAAATTTAAATAAATAAGTTTCAAGATTCATATTAGAACCCATTGAAGGAACCCAAAAAAAAAAAATGGAAGTAGATTTTGTTAAAAATAATATTCTCACTTAATTTAATTGGGTCTTAATTTGTATAGTTGTATCTTTGATTGTGTATACCTTAGATAGGTTTATTTTATTACTTATAAGCTCTCTTATACATTTATATAAACAACCTTCAATATGTATGAAAAACACATCTTATTTCATACTACATCATTCTTTTATATGGTATCAAATTTTATTGTTCAAATGGGCTCTAATTTATTTTTTTTTTGGTTCACTTTTGTTCATTTTTTCTTATTTATTTTATCTTCTTCTATATGCTTTATCTTCCAAAATAAAAATGGTTGATGACAACATATCCATCAATAACTCTCCTAATAACTATTTTGGTCCTCCAACTCTTTAGATCACAACCTCAACCATAACAACTTCTTTTGGAAATTTAGTATACATAAATGTTGTCGTCTTCGCACCACTTTTCCTTGCAACAAACAACTAAACTGCATGGTATGTGCAGTGGTATTCACTCTTGGTTAGTTATGATCTTATGGGTTATATCACTTAGACAACTACATGTCCATCTAATGATCATGGCAGAATTTTTATGAACACGACAAGATTACTTACCACATAGTGAACTTACTGCATATCATATTCCTTCACTGGTCAATTTTGTTATCTCTATTGAATAATCTCATGAAACATAGATGGAGCTTGCTACCATATATGTCAAACCTTCTCATGAGCATATCATGGGCATTCGTGAAACCATGAATAAAACTACCAGGGATATAAAATCAATCTCAAAATACATATGGACCATCCAAAGCCTTGGTACTCTTGCCTTTGTTGATGAACCTCTTGGCAAGGATGAAATCACTTATCATGTTCTCAATGATTTGGCCTTCAAATACAAAGAAATCTCCGCTGCCATAGGTGCTTGTAACATATCAATTTCCTTTGCCTAACTCGATGACAAACTTGTAGATTATGAAGCTTTCTTGAAAGAAATCATTCAACCTCTAAATTTCTCTCTTCAATCATTGCCAATCTTGCTACTCAAGAGGGAAAATCT
This sequence comes from Ziziphus jujuba, assembly GCF_031755915.1. Taxonomy (NCBI): domain Eukaryota; kingdom Viridiplantae; phylum Streptophyta; class Magnoliopsida; order Rosales; family Rhamnaceae; genus Ziziphus; species Ziziphus jujuba. The sequence goes on from NC_083384.1 coordinate 25,513,289, forward strand.
GTCACTACTGGCCGTTCCAAAATAACTTTAATAAGGATATGGCATCTTGTGGCTCCACATCTAGCAAAGGTAACTCACAAACTGCTCCAAAATTGTCTGCTAATTTTGTGGAATTCCTGGCCATCTCGCTAAGACCTGTCAAAAATTATTGGTTGCTACGCCAAGGCTTTCTACACCACCAAAATCTTAATGAAAACTCAATTTTGTCTCATATTTCCTTCACTCCATTCTCGGTGCTCCACCTCTCACTCTATACAATACTACTTATCTAAAGACGATTTTGCATCTCCATTTTCTACCTCCAATAATTGGCTTGTAGATTTGGATGCATCTCATGATGTCACTGTGGATCTCAATAGTCTATCTCTTCATTCAAATTATAAAGGTCCTAATGAAATCATGAATGATGATGGTAAGACTATCAAAATCACTCAAATTGAAAATTCATTTCCTTTAACATGCTCTCATAATTTTATTTTATCAAATGTTCCTTATGTTTCTGAAATGCATAAACATATACTTTCTACTCAAAACTCCCCGTAACTTGGATGTAACCTAATAGTATAGATAAAAAAATCATAAATATTTTTAAGGGAATACCCAAGATCATCAATATAAACATCAAAAGGTCTCAAACCTAAGATCCAAGAGAAAAATAAAATCAAATAAAGGGTAAAAAATATTAGGTCAATCCACTCAAAGAATATAAAGACGTGTAAAGGTTTAAGACTAAATGAAAACAATATACATGATAAGTTAAGCGGAAATACACAAGAAAGAAAAATACATCAACGATGGAAGTACAATGGTGAAAAAAAAAATATAAGAATATGAATACACTTGAAAGATAATGAAGAAGTTAGACATAGTATGTGAAACCTGTCAACTGGGGCCCATGAGAAATAGGGAGTGAAATAAAACAATAATATGAAAATAGTCATTTATTTCAAAACTTTTCGCTCAATACTTTATTTTCACTCTTTTTATAAGTTTTCTTTTTTTAAAACCATTTTACAAAACCTAACTTGTACACCAAGTTAATATAATCAAATGAATAGTTCATAATTAAAGAATTTAAAATATTAATAACCAACTGAAACATAAATATAATACTAAACAATAAAAAACATAATCATAAATATAGAAATAGTAATGAAAATATAGTGAAATCACCAATATATGTCTAACAAAAAGAAAGTTATGGAATATACCATATAATATACTTAGCACTACAAATGGTGTTGACGTCTTGGATCACCATTAGACAGTAAAGAGATACAAAGAAACCAAGTTATGAGGGAATGGCACATAACTCATCATCACTCTGAGAGAATGGCAAAAAACTCAATCATCATTCTCTTATACTATGACGGCATGTTATCCTACGGTCATGAAGAAGTAGCATAGAATTTAATCATAATTTTGAGAGAGTGGCAAACAACTCAATTAGTATTTTCTCATATTGCTACTACATATAGGATGACAAAGCCTGTGCATAATCACTAGTATTATATGGTACAACATTTAAAAATAATAATGTAGTATTTATAAATAATTCTTTCAACATTATATTTTCCAATTTTTTTTTCAAACAAATACAATACCATAAACTAGAATTTAATATTTAAACCCAACTATTTATTTAAATATTCCAAATAATCATTTCATGCCAAATAATAATACCAACATCAAAATCTATATTACCATGAACCATTTGTAAACACTTTGAAATATATGGCACAATACTATATTTAAAAATATACAATTTTCAATCCATTTTCTTTAAAATAATTAACACATTAATTCAAATACCAAGACAGTTAAATGCTAAGTTTCATAAATTCTCTATAAACTCATTAGAATGTGAAACCATTTACAAATCCTGTCAAAAGTGATATAAAATTATAATACATAAGTAAAAGCAAATATTCATATAAGTATATGATGAGCATTTAAGTCAAACAAAATATATATATATATATATATATATATAATATTAAAACTATATGTATGTACTAATATGCCCTAAATCATTTAAAAATAGAAACCATTCATAGATATCATTGATGTCCACTCCTACTCCTCTATATGGTTGCGTCTAGGATCAGTACGGGTGCCTATAATATAATAAACTATTCCTTAGGCTTCAAAAATCAAACCCAAGATATTGATGTATACCAAATGTCTTAGAATAGTTTATACAACTCAAATATTATATAAATTGGATATTAAAGGACCGCCCTTAGGACCCATTATCCAAATCTATATGTTTATTTGAAGACCAATTTTATAAAATTAAACATTCCAAAGGGTCCTATTAATATTTAATTATGCAAAACCAACTCCAATTTGGTTTGAGGTTGTCTAACTACAATCCTATTTTATCTAGTATTTAACTAATTAACAAAAAAAATGAAAATATATTCAAACAATATCCAAAATTTACAAATTATATGTCAATAAAAAGCTTATGAAATGGATAACAAAACGATAAGCTTATCTTGGTCCAAAAACATCCTTGGTGGTTGGAAAACATGTCCAAAAATTTGATCAAACTTGATGCTGATGGATCAAAGGCCAGATTCAAGTTCAAAAGGTCTAAAACAGGGGGATAAAGGTATGAGTTGGGATAGGTTGGCTAGAAAATGGTCAACTCATTGAATTTTTGTAAACCACCATTACTTGCTTCAGATGCTCAATCGTGGTGCATTCAGTGATGACTACCCTTGAAATTTGGTGGCCAAGTTCGTGGTAGAGTGGGTAACAATGGTGGTTGTCATGTGCAGCAAATTGGTGATAAAAAAGGGGGTTAAAACCAGGGTAAGATTTGTAATGGGCGACTCGATTCAAGGGTTTGATGGCTTTTTAGGGCTATAATGGGTATTTCTTGATTTGTTTAATGAATGGTATGCTTTCCCATATATATGTAAGCCTTTGGGTCCATTACAAGACAAAAATTTGTACTGGTTTTGACATAGATAAAATAGTTATTTAAAATTTTTCGGAACTATAACTTTTTAACCATAACTCAAGATTAAACATGATTCTAGTGTATGAACTCGTATCAACAAAGTCTACACTATGGTATACTGACAAAAAAAATTCTTAATCATACAAAAAGTCAACTTAGGACCAATATACAATTTGTTTGGTCAATTTTAGTAAAATAACAAAATTTAAATGTTTTTCTAAGACGAGTTGTTACACTTGGTGAACTTTAGTTGTTCCTATAGCCACTCCAATAATCTATTGTGACAATATTGAAGCTACTTATCTTTGTGTCAATCTTGTTTTTCACTCTAAAATGAAGCATATTGTTGTTGATTTTCACTTTGTTTGAGACAAAGTTCAAACTAGCGTTCTTTGTGTTTCTTATGTCTCATCTACCGATTAGTTTGTTGTTACATTAACTAAGCCTCTATCTCATGCTTACTTTCATCTTCTTAGGTTCAACATTAGTGTTTCTAATGGAATCAACATCTTTAGGGGGCATGTTAAGAATAATATTCTCTCCCAATTTAATTGGCCCTTAATTTATACAGTTGTATGTTTGGTTGCATATGCCTTTGATAGATTTATTTTATTTTATTTTATTGCCTTTAAGTTCTCTTGTACATATATGTAAACGAAGTTCAATATGAATAAAACACATGACATATTTCATATTACATTATTCTTCTATAGTTTCAATAAATAGTATGTAAATATCAATGAATATTAATGAAAGAATTATAATCATGTATAAATTATATAATCATTTGAAAAGAAAATACATAGTATGCAAATATTAATGAAAAAATTAATATTATAATAATTATATATAAATAAAAGCAATAATTATGTATAATTATGTTTCAGACGGTTTGTCATTGGTTTTTTTCATTAATATATATATATATATATATATATATAGGATGATCCTACTCTCTAGATCGTCTATATGCGGACCAAGAAAAACGATGATGATTTTTAAAAAAATCATTGATTTTTTTTAATCCACATGCGAGCGATCCGAATGATAGTCGGACTCTATATATATATATATATATATATATATATATATATATATATATATATATATATATTATAATAAGCTTCTACATAACATGGGGGTGGGTTCTAACATTTTAAGAATCTAAAATTATACTTTTAACAAAAAGCAAAAATTCTGGTTTAAAGAAAAAGTATGGCATGCAGAAGGAAAAAAGTACGGTAGGCAGAAACAAAACATAATAACTACAAGGAAAGAACTATTATATATACATATTTGTATATTTATAATAAAAATTATCAAAAAAAAAAAAGAAAAAAAGGGGAAAGTAACCTGTCCTGTGAGAACCAAATAAGGAAGATTATATATATATATATATATATATATATATATATAAACATGTGGATGAAAAGAAAAGAAAGTAACCAGGAGGTTTGCTGATGTCAGCCCAACTCTACTCATTTAGAAAACAAGGGAAAAAGAAAATGAAATGTAAAAATAAAAAATAAAAAACAAAAAACAAAACAAAATGAAAATTTTCTGTTTTTAATTTTTTAACCAAAGACTAACACCCCCCCCCCCCCCCCCCCCTCTTTTTTTTTTTTTTACAAAATAAATTAGGAACAAAAAACAAAAACAGACGCTGTTAACAAAGAGGCCCTTAGTAATTTTATATATACACAAAGAGGGATGAAATAGAAGGTTAGGAATCCATTAACAAATGTATATATACACTTTCACCAAAAATAAATAAATAAATAAATAACAAATGAAAACACAGCTTGATAACTGAAAATTAATAGCAAATGCCATGGCCTATAAGAAATTAGTCAATCCTCAAACTATTAAAAACAAAATGTGTAGAATGTTTTCCAGCAAAGTATTGACGTCTTATTTTCTTGCTTATTTAGCTTTTCACTTTGAACGTCTGTAGTCTGAAAATTTTGCCGAGTTTAAATGATCTTCCAATACAAAAATAAAACATTAAAATAAAATTTCGGAGGTATTTTATTTTTATTTTTGTTAATTAAAAAATAGGTATCCCAATAAAATTTATCAACTCAGAAAGTACATAGCTCAGTGTACTTTATTAGCTGGTCTTTGCAACTCAGTAAGAGTCCAAAACTAATTTATACATATTGGAGTGCACCACAAGGTACAAATAGGGTTTATAATCATCGAATCCATAATTTCGATCTGCAAAATGGTGAGACAAGCGGCTTCCAACCATTTGAAGACTGAAAAGATAGAGATTGATGAATCTTACAACCTCAAAAAATGGACCAAGTAAATAGCTTAGGATCACATCTGTTAGCACCAAACGATCGTTCTTGAACCTCTATCATCTTAGTCAAACTTAAACACATTTATTAGCACCTGGTTCTCTATCTGTATACCTGTATCAACTCTTCAAAGGGAAAATTGCAATAATTTTTTTTTAATAAATTACTATTCTTTTAAACAGTATTATTTATATTCACCAATGAATTGAGGTATACATCAATGACAATTTATATAAAATTCTAAAAACCAGAATGTTAAAATGAGATGATATCCCACATATAAAACGAACAGAATTATAGGTAAACAAATTAAATAATATTACAATATCGTTTCTAACATATACTCAAAACTTGGTGACATTGGTTGAAAGAGTTAAAAACGCAAAAGGTTAGCAAGCTGTTTGAACATTTTATCATAAATAAATAAATAAAAGAAAGCAAGCAAGCTAGCTGCAGCCGAGCAGACCTCAAATTAAGTCAAACTCCATATAACAATTTTGGAACATAAGCTCTATCGCCGCTTTGTTCCACTCTATACATCAGCGGGCTTTACCAAGTAATAAAAAACAAAGTACCAGACTTATTATGCATAGCTCCATTTGGCAACCTTACAGGCTACAGCTAACGAATTTCTTATATCCATCGCCGGCGTCCCTCCAATGATGCTTCAAATCCACATCATGTACCTCTTTCTTCTCTACTATATATATGTCCTTGAAATGAGTGGTGGAACAAAGTAAAACACTAGCATTTTCAACTTCTCAAACATGGAGAAAACGAAATGCAGAGTGCTGGAGATTGTTGTTTTCATTGGATTGGTTCTCAATATTTTCAATTTCACACCAGCTGAAGCTGAACTACTGAAACTGGTTAGCCCAGTGAACCAGAATGAGAAGCAAAGCAGCTCGCAAACTTATATTGTTCATACCAAGAAGCCAGGGTCTGGTGTTTCTTTGCAGTCTCATGAAGATTTAAAGAGTTGGTATGAAACTTTTTTGCCTGCTACCACGGCCAGCTCAAACCAGAAGCCTCAAATTATCCACGCATATCGGAATGTGGCCACCGGGTTTGCAGCGAGATTAACAGCTGACCAAGCGAAAGCCATGGAAAAGAAGGAAGGTGTTTTGTCTGCTCAACCTGATACGATATTGCCTTTGCATACTACTCACAGTCCTAGTTTCTTGGGGTTGAACAGAGGATTGGGATTCTGGAAAGATTCAAGTTACGGAAAAGGTGTGATTATTGGTGTATTGGACACGGGGCTTTGGCCTGATCATCCTTCGTTTAGCGATGAAGGTGTTCCTCCTCCACCGGCTAAATGGAAAGGAAAATGCGAGTTCAATGGTACGGTTTGCAATAATAAGCTGATCGGAGCAAGAAACTTTCAAGGTTCTGGCAGAAGTGGCAGCGCAGCTGGGCCGCCATTCGATGAGGAAGGTCATGGAACTCACACAGCCAGCACAGCTGCTGGAAATTTTGTAAATGGAGCCAATGTATTTGGAAATGCCAATGGCACAGCCGTCGGAATGGCTCCGTATGCACATTTGGCCATTTACAAAGTCTGTTCCGAGGCAGGTTGTTCTGGAGCCGACATATTGGCCGCAATGGACGCCGCGGTTGAGGATGGTGTGGATGTTCTCTCCCTCTCGTTGGGCGGTGGCTCTGCTCCTTTCTATGTAGATCCAATTGCATTGGGTGCATTTGGCGCAACCCAGAAGGGAATTTTCGTCAGCTGTTCAGCTGGAAATTCAGGTCCTGAAAATGAAACTTTATCAAACGAAGCCCCTTGGATTCTCACAGTCGGAGCAAGCACCATTGATAGAACAATCAAAGCCACAGCTAAACTCGGAAATGAAGCTGAATACGACGGTGAATCCCTATTCCAGCCTAAAGATTTCGAACCCACATTGTTACCTCTTGTCTACGCCGGTGCACTTGGAAATGAATCCTCTGCTTTCTGCGAAGAAGGATCGTTGACGAGCTCCGATGTCAAAGGAAAAATTGTGGTGTGCGAAAGAGGAGGAGGGGCAGGAAGAATTGCAAAAGGAGAAGCAGTGAAAAATGCCAGCGGTGCCGCAATGATTCTCATAAACGAAGAGCCAGACGGTTTTAGTACTTTAGCCGATCCTCATGTTCTTCCAGCAACTCATGTGAGTTATGAAGCCGGATTGAAAATCAAAGCCTATATAAATTCAACCCAAAATCCAACAGCAACAATCATATTCAAAGGAACCGTAATAGGAGACCCATCTGCTCCCGCAGTCACTTCCTTCTCATCAAGAGGTCCAAGCTTCGAAAGCCCAGGAATTCTAAAACCAGACATTATTGGTCCAGGCGTCAGTATCCTAGCAGCATGGCCTCTTTCAGTAGACAATTCAACAAACACAAAAGCTACATTCAACATTATCTCAGGAACCTCCATGTCTTGCCCTCATCTCAGCGGCATTGCAGCTCTGCTCAAGAGCTCGCACCCGGACTGGTCGCCGGCAGCCATAAAATCCGCCATCTTAACCACCGCCAATTTAGTAAACCTCGGAGGCAAGCCCATTGTTGATCAAACAAACAACGCAGCGGATATCTTTTCCATTGGAGCAGGACATGTGAACCCATTGAAAGCAAACGATCCCGGATTGATTTACGATCTCAAGCCGGAAGATTACATTCCTTATCTCTGTGGATTGAACTACACAGACAGAGAAATTGCGGTCATAACACAACAGATTGTGAAGTGCTCTGAAGTGGGAAGCATATCGGAAACACAGCTGAATTATCCATCGTTTTCTGTGCTTTTGGGATCCGAAAGTCAGAGCTTTACGAGGACGGTGACGAATGTTGGTCCGGCTAATTCGACTTACACGTTGGTGCTCGATGTGCCGAGAAAAACGGGGATGAGTGTGAATCCTACACAGTTGTCGTTCACGGAGGAAAACAAAACGGCAACGTATTGGGTTGAAATTATACCAGAAGATGGAGCGGGAAAGGATGGTAATGCATTTGCTGAGGGATCTTTGACTTGGGTTTCCGGTGATTATTCCGTTAGGAGCCCGATATCGGTGATATTTGTATGAAAAATTCGAATTTGATGGTGGGAGATTCGGGAGTTTTAGATCAATAATAGGATAGGAGCCACGGCCCTACATGATAGGCACTATTTGTTAATAATTTGGAACGACGTCGTCGTCCTTAAGTTGTTGTTAGACATCGTCCTTAAGGTTTAACAACTTTGAATTTTTATTTTTATTATAATTTTTATTTTTTGATAATATTAACAACTTTGAAGTTATTCACAAAAAATGAAAACAAACTTTGAAGTTGCAACTTACCACACATTGCAAAAAAGCTAGAATAACCTTCAAAATTTAGTAAAAAACAAGTGCTGAATTACAATCTTTTTTTTTTTTTTTTTTTTTTTTTTTAAAAACGTGGGCTTGTCTTGAAAATAATTTTCTTTTCTTTTCATAATATATATAATTTGCTTTGCTTAGCTTGCTTTTATGTACAAATTAATTAAATAATGATAAAAAAGACAAAAAAGAAAAAGATAAAAACATAGCAACCTAGATGTATGGCAGAAGAGGGAACTTTGATTTTCATATTATGAGAAACAATCTTATAAAGAATATCTCTTGGTGAACCAGATTATGATCGCGAAGAAAAGATCATACTAATTTCTCGTCTTCATCATATTTCAGAACCATAAATATCAATGCTCCATTTTGATAATATTAAAATTAAATGGAAATTTAATTTTTTTGAAAAAGTAATGGTTTTATTCTTTTAGAATTTTATTTTAAAATGAAAAAGTATGGGATTTAAAAAATTAGACTACCATTTATATTAAAAAAATATATTAAAATGTTATTCCTATATATGCAGGTATCATTTTAAATATTTAGAGCAAATAGTTTTTAAATTTTTTTTAAAGTACAAATTTACCTTTAATTTACTATATAATATTAAATTTAATTATTTATAAGTCCTAACTTTCTTATTAGTTATAAAACATAATAAAAGATAAAACCCATACAAAGTTCAAGAATTTAGAATTCTAGATGTTGTTATCAATTGATAATTATTATTATTATTATTATTATTATTATTATTGTTTTATTAGTCAAATGAAGTAAATTCAATTGATGAGTCACTCACACTTACAATTAATATTATTTAGGGAGATTGATAGCCATGGACTTTAAATTTTATCAAAGTTGATACATTATACTTTAAATTTTTTTTGTAGCAATTTGCACCCTAAATTTCAATTTTGCTAGCATTGTTAGTTCTTCTGTTAAAAATACATAACAGAACAATCACGTTCACGCATATGCTTATTAAGTAAGGTTAAATTAGGTAATTTTACTGTTCTAAATTTAGAAATTACGACTCCATTCAAGGGGAGGACAATCTACCATGTGTTGATAGTGTTATAAGTTTCAAATATTCCACCACACTCTCTGTCTCAGCCTGGAACTAACTACTTCTACTAAAGCTCTAATTTTTTTTTTTTTCTCCTTGTATACTTTCTGTTTTAAAAATGGTATATTCTCTGTTTTTAAAAAACAATCTTTTCGAATTTTTTCCCTTATATTAACAAGCTATTAAAATCTTTTTGTTTTAAGTTTCAGTTTACAAAATTCTAATTGTCGTCTTTTGTCTATCTATTTGTTTTTTAAGTTTGGTTTTATTTTTGACTCTCTAGGGTCACTTTCAATTTTTATTTTATATATATATATATATATATATATATTTCTAAGAATTAGCTCTGTTTTTTCTTAAACAGGGGAAATATCATAGTAATAGGGATGTGAATTGAATTTGAAAATAAAGTTTTGAAATTTCATATGGGTTGCGATCAATTTCGGTTCTTTTTAGCTTAATTGTGGAAAATAACACAGATTCATTTGGAAATAGTGCTTTGTGATTTTAAAAAAATAAATGTAAAAAAGATGATGCACACTAAGTTGGATTTGGATGTCACAAGCTTAGCACCTTCATCGCCCAAGTCTCCAAAGCAACCTGTATACTTCGTACAGAGTCCGTCCAAGTACTCTCCCGATTCTACTGTCCCTTTCTCACATTCGTTACCCCTATTTTACAATTTTAATCTTCCTAGGCTAGGGCGCTAGCTGAGATGCCACTGCATCACAAACAATTAGTTTAAATTTTATATTTGATTTAAAATGGAATTTTTATTATTTTCTCTTATTTATATAAACAAAAAAGCTATTTATTGTTTTATTTATATCTTTTTTAATACTTGTTTGTAAACAACAATTATAACTTTGTTTGACATATATAAATATTGTGAAAATAAATTACTTAGTCAAAAAAATAAAAATACATGTATATAATGGTTTTTTTATAAAGTTGTTTGTATAAGTAAATAATTGAGAAGGTTAAATTAAAAGTACCTTTTTGAATAAAACATATAAATTGACGACAGTTTGATTAGAATAAGGGAATCAAGTAAAATAAAAATGAAATTTAAAGGGGGTCATAATGAATTTTTTAAAATAAAAATGCAGTTATACGAAAGATTAAAAGAGAGAGATAGATTATAATGAAATTTATCAATATATATATATATATATCACCCATGCTCCCATTTTGGTCAATAAAAAAATTTTAAATTTTGATATGATCCGAAAATTTATAATAAAATACGTAATATTAAAATTGTCTAGTTAACTCAATATGAAATTGATTAGTATATATATGTATATAATTTTATTATAATGGAATGTATATATTAGCCAATTAAAGCAGGACTATATATATATATATATATATATATAATTTTACTCAACTGAGCAATCTTGCTTATGTTATGTTGGATATCAACAACATATACATTTAATCCATGTGAACAAAAAAATAAAAAAATAAAAAAAATCAATATTTTGGTGGTGAAAGATTACCAACACCCAATTTAATATGGAAAACTAATGCCCAATAAAATGATAATATATATATATATATCAAAAACATTCTCCTGGAAATTATTTTCTAGCTTATTTTGGAAATATGCTGATGTGTATTCTAAAAATAGAACCCACATAATCTCATAGAATTTGAATGCTTATCTTTAATGGTTCACTTTCTTGATATTTAGTATGAAAAGTTCTTTATTTATTTGTTTAATTGTGTAAGGAATAATATATAAAACCAAATGGATTAATCAATATGGATACAATTTTTACTATCCATATTATATCTTGCTTATGTTATGTTGGATATCAACAAAATTTACATTTAATCCATATGAACAAAAAAAAAAAAAATTTCAATATTTTGGTGGTGAAAGATTACTAACACCCAATTTAATATGGAAAACTAATGCCCAATAAAATGATAATATATATATATATATCAAAAACATTCTCCTGGAAATTATTTTCTAGCTTATTTTGGAAATATGCTGATGTGTATTCTAAAAATAGAACCCACATAATCTCATAGAATTTAAATGTTTATCTTTAATGGTTCACTTTCTTGATATTTAGTATGAAAAGTTCTTTATTTATTTATTTAATTGTGTAAGGAATAATTTATAAAACCAAATGGATTCATCAATATGGGTACAATTTTTACTATCCATATTATATCTTCTAGGATAAACTGAGATAGCTTCAAAGAAATTTAGGAGATAAAACCTTGATTACATTACCACATGCCAAAATTGGATTAAAAACAGTAGAGCTAGGGATTAAAAGGGGTGATCTTGAGAAGGTCCATCAGATCGCAATAACCTCAATCTCGTTTGAGGTAATTGACATTAAATCCTGCCCCAATTGGCTCGTGAGTGCTTGAAATAGAGATACTACAAAATTCTCCATTGGTATGATTGGAGGCTCGAGTATTAGGCGTACGAGTACTAGTCCTAAAAAGCCCTCTCCCTTTATTGACATCAGTCGAACTCCTAGCCCTTGGCCAACCCTCACTTTCTTTCACTGCTATCTCATTGACAAATCTCCTGCCCATTTTACACTTTCCTCCTTGCTATTTGAAAGACTGCTTTCTGTGCCTTTATTGTCCACACCATATCTTTTAGGATAAAGTAGCAGATAGTTCCGGGAAATTAGTTATATATATATATATATACAGTTTTAGTTGGGAACACGGTTTCCATTTTATATTGGGCATATATTAAGGTGTTGATTGTTAAGAATTACTAATTGTCCAATTATGATTTTAATTTTATTCATTAGTTGATTTAACAATTTCAATATTTGACACATTAATATATTCTCATTTTATGTTGGAAACATATTTTCAATAGCATATTACTATATATATATATATATATATATTATCGGGAGTTGATGATGCATTCATTGATGATTTAAGTGTAGCATGCATCAAAATGGCATATAAATTTCTTCCATCTGTGTAATAATATCTTTTAATGAGAAATCAATTAAATTAATTTCAACTATTAATCAACAAAATTAAATGACAAATAAGAGATAAAAAGGGCTAACCGTATGTACACAAATAAACTCATATCCTTCCCTCCATTTCCTATGTCTTGTTACATATTTTAATAGAGGCGATGCATATTTTTGCCTACATTAGTATTAATATTATACTACTAATTATTTATCAATAATTACAAAAACCATTTGCTTGAATAAGTATAGCCCTATTAAAATCATGATTTAGGCTTCCTTCTTCTTCTCTCTTTTTTTTTTTTTTTTTTAAAAGCTGAAATCATTATTTAGGTTTGCTTTAATCATATATATATATATATATATAATTTAAATTCTTTGTTGACAAAACATTTAATGTAAATGACTTAACTATTATTTTGGATACTATTTGTTAGACATTTGGTGATTTTATACTCCGTAATTTGTAGGTAAAATTAGGCTATTAAATGATATTGGATTCAAGTCTCCTATACTTTATTGGATCTTATATTTATTATATACTAATGAATTTCATTTTTTTTTATGAGGTTAAAATTTTGAATCGTTGAAGACTCTCATGTTTGATGAAATTAAATAACTTTGATTGGAATTGACAGTTTTAGAAATTAAGTATCTCTAGTTTTAGAAGAGGATTAAGGTAAACAAATTATTGGATTGATTTATAACCTGTAGGTTAAGTTTTTAATGAAAAATATTGAAATTTAGACGTTACACACAATATTGTTATTGTGGTTATAGCTTTGTGGTAATTGTATACTTCTCTATATGTGAGGCTCTCGGTTCAAGTAACTTAATGATAATTATAAAAAAAAAAAAAAACGATGTTATCCACAATACTAGAATTAGATAAATATTGTGTCCCATTTAGGACAACTCAGTCGCGTTCCTTCAGCCCTTCGGTCTTGGGTTCGAAGGCCCGGTAACCAAATTCTTCATCCCTCAACTTATCAAAAGAAGAAAAAACTAATAAATATTGCAATATTAGAATGTAAAATTTAAAAACATTCTAAAATATGCATTCTCAATACCTTCTAATTTGAGACTTGGTGCCTTTTAGTTTTAGCAATAAAGGGTTTTGAAGTGCAAAATTATAAAAAATAATTTTAATATTTTGCACTTTAATATCTTACAATTTAAAAATTAATATAGTTGAATATCAATTATAAGAAACAACCATTAAATCTTGTAGTCAAAAATCAATTAAAGCTTAAATTGCAATAGATTGACAAATAGAGGGCCTAAATTACTGAGTTGAATAGTTGAGTGTCTAAATTGCAAAACTATAAAAGTTAAGTGTATCAAAATATTAGCATCCCTAAAAAATTTGAAAAAAAAAAAAAAAAACTAAAAACATAAATGCTATGAGTTATTCGGTAATCAGTAGATTATATATATATATATATATATATATATATATTTTTACCTAATTGTGTCTAATTTGCCTATTACAAATGTTTATTAATATTGATTAGTTGTAATTGGGGTTTATTAGACATCTAAAATAGCTATAAACTTGAATAAGAAATCATAAATACCAAATTGAAACCATTTCAAATTATGTTTGATTTGATATAATTTTTTGCTGTCTCAAATTTATATTCAATTGAAATACCTATCAAAATCTAGCTACCATTAAGAATCATTTGAAGTGCAAATCATACACAATTAATTGTAGATTGAACAAGCTACAAAAAATCAATGCATTAACCCTAAAATAACCTATAAAATTAAAATGTTCAAGTGATGACGAAGGAGATCAAATGATCATCAAATCAATTTGCATTAAGAAAAATTCCAATAACATTGAAGGACCCAACGCAGCACGCATATGATTAGAAGATGTTAATGAATCGTGAATACCTTTGAAAAGTTTAAGAAGAAGAAGCAAGGAACCATTTTTCAATTTTTCAATTTTTCAATCCTTTTGGTAGCTGGCTAGATGGGTTGGTAATTGGCCCATATACATATTCAGTTTTTTTATTAATTGCTTTTTATTTTAGTCATTGTAATTTTTTTTTTTTTTCAGTTAATAGTTTTAGTCATTGTCATACCGATTAACGAACTTGACAATAAAATTGTTTTGATCGAAGAGTGTAAACTATAACATATAAATATTACAGAACAAAAGTGTGGCACAAGATCAGATCTGCATGAAATATGAATGCCTCCAAATTCCAGGCATATATATCAACAAGCATAAGCTCCATCGCCTCCTTGTTTCAAACTGCATAGAATCAGCGGGCATTACCAAGTAATTAAAGACCAAAAAACACCGCGTCTTCTTCACACGCTTCGTTTCTGCAAACGTCTTCAAACTTCAAAAGCTTCGGACTCTTAATATAAACTAATTCCTCCTGCTAGAAATGCCCGCCCGCCAACAATTAATCTTTCGTACACACATTCTCTCCTGCAATATAAATGTCTCCTTGAAACGGTGGTTCAAATGTCTTACTTTAAATCTCCATCAAATTTCCAAAAGAATAACTAAAGATGGGGAATATTACTACTACTCCTCCTCATTGCAGAGTAGTGTTACAGATTCTGTATCTCCTTGGCTTGGTTTTCATTGTGCATTGCTCACTAGCAGTAGCTGTACAAGAAAACAAACTTGTTGCTTCACCTGAGTCTAATGGTCAGGTAAATAGCACCTTAAAAACTTACATTGTTTTCGTGGAAATACCTGAGAGTGCTGTTGGGCTTTCTACCCAATCTGCAGATTTAAACGATTGGTATCAATCATTTTTATCTAAAGCTATCACCACAAGCTCAAACCACCAGCGTCCGCGAATGGTTCGGACATATAAAAATGTTGTCGCTGGTTTCGCAGCGAGATTGTCGGAAGAAGAAGTAAAAGCAATGGAAAAGATGGAAGGCTTTGTGTCTGCTCACCCTGAGAAAAAATTTCCATTACATACCACTCATACTCCAAATTTCTTGGGGTTGAGCGAAGGAGCTGGATTATGGAACGAATCTAACCATGGCAAAGGTATAATCATCGGACTTTTGGACACTGGAATTGCTCCCGGACATATTTCTCTAAGTGACGAAGGAATGCCTCCTCCGCCGGCGAAATGGAAAGGAAGCTGCGATTTTGATCCAGGCATGTGTAACAACAAACTAATCGGAGCAAGAAATTTTATTGCTGGTGATTATTTGCCGCCAAATGATATGATAGGACATGGCACACACACTGCCACTACGGCTGCAGGAGGTTTCGTCAAAGGCGCTGATGTGTTCGGAAATGCGAATGGCACGGCAGTTGGCATGGCACCTCTTGCTCACTTGGCCATTTACAAAGTCTGTGACATCTATGGTTGCTTGGAAAGTGACATCTTAGCTGCCATGGATGCCGCGGTTGACGATGGAGTCGATGTTCTTTCCCTCTCCTTAGGAGGTGGTTCTCTTCCTTACGACCAAGACGGAACGGCCATCGGAGCATTCCGAGCAATGCAAAAGGGAATCTTTGTTAGTTGTTCGGCTGGTAATGAAGGTCCTTATGCCTCTACTTTGTCAAATGAAGCGCCATGGATTCTCACTGTCGGAGCAAGCACCATTGATAGAGCCATCAGAGCAACCGTAAAGCTCGGAAATGGCGGTGAATACGACGGCGAATCGCTCTTCCAACCTCAAGATTTCAATTCCACATCGTTGCCTCTTGTCTACGCAGGCTCGTCGACTGCAAACCAATCAGCTCGTTATTGCGCAGCTGGATCTCTCCAATCCTTCGATGTGACAGGAAAAATAGTTTTGTGCGAAAGCGGTGGTGGCGACGATGTTTATACTCTTGACAAAGGTGAAGAAGTGAAAAGAGTCGGCGGAGCTGCTATGATACTCATGAATGAAAAGAAAGAAGGTTTTAGCATCTTAGCCGATCCTCATGCTGTACCAGCTTCACGTGTGAGTTATGATGCTGGGAATAAGATCAAAGCATATATAGATTCAACAACAAAACCAGAAGCCACAATCTTATTCAAAGGAACCGTTTTCGGAGACTCATCTGCTCCCGCCGTCACTTTTTTCTCATCAAGAGGGCCAAGCAAAGTGAGCCCCGGAATTCTAAAACCGGACATTATTGGTCCTGGTGTGAATATCCTAGCAGCTTGGCCAGTTCCAGTGGACATCACCAACTCAAAACAACCATTTAACATTATCTCAGGAACTTCAATGTCTTGTCCACATTTAAGCGGCATAGCCGCTTTGCTCAAGAGCTCTCACCCCGATTGGTCTCCGGCCGCCATTAAATCCGCTATCATGACCACCGCCGATGTGGTTAACCATGACAAGAAGCCAATCATTGATGAACAGCTTTCACCGGCAGATATCTTCGCCACCGGTGCAGGCCATGTGAATCCATCTAAAGCAAATGATCCGGGGCTTGTTTACGATCTCGAGCCTGAGGATTATGTTCCTTATCTATGTGGATTGAATTATACAGACAGTAGTGTAAGGAAGATCACACAAGGCTCTGTTAGCTGCACTGGAGTGAAACCTATACCGGAAGCACAGCTAAATTATCCATCTTTTTCTGTGGATTTGGGAAGAAAGAAGCTGAGCTATACGAGGAGAGTGACGAATGTTGGTCAGGCTAATTCAACTTACAATGTGGATATTTCTGCACCACCAGGGATTGAATTGAGCGTCACACCTCAGACTCTCGTATTCACAGAGATAAACCAGAAAGCTACATACAAAGTTGAATTTATCCCACATGGAGATGGTAAGACACATGGTAAGCATTATTCACATGGATATATAAGGTGGGTGTCTGGTAATTATTCTGTTAGAAGCCCAGTATCGGTTCAGATCACTTCCTATAGTGATTCTTCATACAACACCAAAGTGTCTCTTTATGTCCACATCTTTGGTCTATTTATCGTTATTGTTGGATTGTTAAGTTAAATATACAGTTGAAAAGGATTCAATCAATGTGATTGAATGGAATGAAGAAATTGTGGATGTCAGCTCCGCTTAAGTGGGATAAAGAAATTGTGGATTTATGTTTTTAAGTTAAATAACAGTCGAAAAGGACAAATTAATGTAATAAAGAGATTGTGGATTTATATTCTTTAATAATTCTAAATTATAAGGAAAATACTTCGAACTTTTTTGTAGTGCCCCCTCCTCTTTATATTTGATAATATATTGTAATAATCCCTGTCCAAAAAAAGCAAAAAAAAGTTTTTTTTTATTTTTTTTTATTTTTTGTTTTTTTAAGAAAACTCGAGAGAACTATATATCACATTGGTGAATCTGCATTTAATGTTGCATTTTTCTTATCTTCATTTTTATCCTACCAGCCATATAATATTAACATATTTTAAAAAGTAAAACAAAGAGAATATATACATATATATATATATATATATATATATATATATATATGTCATTGACGGAAAATTTACATAGATGAGCCCCTTTGTCTTCCATTTTTATTTGCTTAGTGATATAATATAATGACATCTTATTTTAAAATGAAATAGTAAAGAAAAAAACAAATTAAGCAAATAAAACATAATTATTTTTTTAGATGATACGAGATTTTATAACTGGTCCAGTACTAATGAAAATATAAAAAATAGAATAGAAGATCCTCATTTTGCATATTGATGAAAGAATTATATAGAATGTGTGTAATATAGATGTAAATGGTGGTTGAAACCTCTTAAAAAATATATAAAGTAAATGATAATCAATCTCCTCTTAGTTTAAGGTTTTTGAAAATATGATAATTTAATTTGTATCAGAGCGTATGATGCTTAAATTAATCCATTTCCTTGACTCCTTTACATCATATCTATTGCTGCTTTTTGCAGAGAGTTTAATTTGTAAACTATATATAGATAAATACAGATAGGTTTAATAAGAGTATCCCCATGAAATCCTTATTTGTATCCTGCTTCCATGGACGGAACTACATTAAGGCTTGAGGGTCATGGCCTTTTAATTATTATTATTATTTTTTTGAAAATATATATATCTATATCACATAAAATTAAGCATAATATTTAGTATGGCTCTCCTCAAGCTAATTAGTTATCAATCATTTTTTTTTTTAACCTTAATCAAGTTTATAGTTTTTTTTTCCCGCTTGATAGAGTTTATAAATTCTTCAAAAATGTAAGTTATTCGTAAAGCTAATTAGTTATCAACTTCTCAATCAATTTTTTTTTTTTTTGGGCCATCATCGAGTTTATAGATCAATTATTTTTGCCTTGATTAAGTTTATAAATTCTTAAATATCTAATTAAAGTTATTATTTGTTATTGTATTAATATGTTTTGCCTCATCAATAACAAATTCATACTTAATGACCTTTTCTTCTCTTTTTTTTTTCAAGTGTTTATATTAAGGAGACCAAGTAAGTTTTTCGTTTTTATTCATTTATGATTCATAAATTTGATCATGTTATATTTTGTTAATTTATACTTTAAAGTTTGTATAATTTGATGTATAGATCAATTTGATTATTTACATATGACAAATAATAAAAAAATGCTTTTGCATTTGGGTATATGACAGAAAAAAATTTAACATTAATTCAATTATATAGACTTTTGAGATTTGAAACATCAAAGTTACATGTAAATTTTAGGCCCCCACCTATGCAATACTGGTTCCTTCCCTGCCTGCTTTAAAATATATTCAGCTGAAAAAATACATACTTTGAAATTTTGCATTAATTTACACCTATATTCAGTGTACAAATTAATCAATAACTTCTTGATATATTTGTAATATGTTCATGAAACTAGGAAATCAAAAATCAATTTTGCATAAAAAATAACATAAATTAACAAGGTTTGATTGACCAAACTTCAAATGCAATATAGCCCAATCATGTACTGTGGACAGCAACAGGAAAATTTTCTTATGACCTTTAGGAAAGGTTAAGTAAAGAAAAAATGAAGCTGTCTTGCTAGTTGTTGCCCAACTTCATTTCCAACTTCATTTGCTTCTTGTTTTCAAACTGGCTAGGGAACTACCAAGTCTACAAATTAGTACTAACTTGTTTTAATTGAAGAGTGAAAACTAGAACAAGTTAAACATACATATAGTTTATACATATATGACAAACTAAAATTGTCACCACTGATACATGCATGCCTCTGAAACTCTAGGCATATGATAATATGAAGAAACATAAGTTCTATCGCCGCGTTGTTTCCACATGCATAGATAGCGAGATTCACAAAGTAAAAATCCTAGAATCCCTGCATCTTCTTTACAGCTTCACTTTGCAACCTAGCAGCGAAGTTCCAAAGCTTCAGATTCGAATATAAGAAATTTCCCAACTAGAAATGTCCGTCCCCTAAAATATTATTGCTTTTTCTCTCCCTGCAATATATATATATATATATATGCCTTTCGAATGGTAGACCAAAGATTGGACTCTCCATCTTTAAGTAATCCCGAAAGTATTAAAGATGGAGAACAGTACTAATTCTCGGTGCAGATTGTTAGAGATTATTTATCTCCTTGGCTTAAATTTCTTTTACTTTGCTCACTAGTGGAGGCTGATGTTAAAGAAGTCAATGCGTTTTCCACACCTGAAAGGGATGATGAGAAAAGCACCTTAAAAACTTACATTGTTTTTGCCAAAAAACCAGAGAGAAGTACTGGAGATACTATACAATCTGAAGATTTGAAAAGTTGGTATCAATCTACATTATTGGCTAAAATCTCAACGATTAGCTCAGGCAAGAACTCGCACATGGTACATACATATAGAAACGTTGTCATTGGTTTTGTAGCAAGATTGATAGAGGAAGAAGTAAAAGTCATGGAGGAGATGGAAGGCTTTGTGTCCGTTCAACAAGAAAGGATATTACCTTTACATACAACTTATACTCCAAACTTCTTAGGGTTGAAACAAGGCTCGGGATTTTGGAACAAATCAAATCATGGAGAGGGTGTGATTATTGGAGTTTTAGACATCGGAATTCCGCCAACCATCCATCTTTCGACAATGAAGGATTACCTCCTCCACTGAAAAAATGGAAAGGCAAGTGCGATTTCTACAAGGAAGGCTATAACAATAAACTAATCAGAGCAAGAAACTTACTAGGTGATGATGGAGTATGTAATTCCTACGACAAGGATGGCCATGGCACACACACATCCACAACAGCTGTCCGAAATTTCATGAAAAATGCAAGTGCTTTCAGAAATGCCAATGGCACGGCTGTTGGAATAGCCTCTTTAGCACACTTGGCCATTTACAAAGTTTTCTTGGATTACGGTTGCTTAGAGAGTGCCATTTTAGCTGCAATGGATGCTGTAATTGAAGATGGAGTTTATATTCTCTCATTCTCCTTAGGAGGCAGATCTTTCCTTTTCTATGATGATCCAATTGCAATAGGCTCATTCGCGGCAATGCGAAACAGAATCTTGGTTAGCTGTTTGGCCTAAAATGAAGGTCCTAGGAGTTCTACTCTATCAAACAAAGCTCTATGGATTCTCACAGTTGGAGCAAGCACCACTGATAGAACCATAAAAGCAACTGCTCATCTTGGAAATGGTGATGAATATGATGGTGAATCACTTTTCCAACCCAAAGATTTCAATTCAACATTATGGCCTCTTGTCTATGCTGGTGCAAATGGGAATCAAACATTTGCCTATTGTGCTAAAGAATCTCTACGAAACATTGATGCGAAAGGAAAAATAGTTCTACGTGAAAGTGGAGGCATCGATGTTTATATTACTGACACAGGTATAGAAGTGAGAAATGTTGGTGGGGCTGTAATGATTCTAATGAATGAAAAACATGATGGTTTTAGCATCTTGGCCCATCCTCATGTTCTACTTGCTACAAGTGTGAGTTACGATGCAGGGTCGAAGATCAAAGACTATATAAATTCAACCTTAAAACCTGAAGCGTCAATTTTATTCAAA
Organism: Ziziphus jujuba; assembly: GCF_031755915.1. Classification (NCBI taxonomy): domain Eukaryota; kingdom Viridiplantae; phylum Streptophyta; class Magnoliopsida; order Rosales; family Rhamnaceae; genus Ziziphus; species Ziziphus jujuba. The sequence continues at coordinate 25,534,888 of NC_083384.1, forward strand.
GGTACTGTGATTGAAAATGACTCATGTTTGATAAAGACCAAATTATATTCAATTGTTCAATCGTACAAGAGATTATACATCTACATATATACACACCAACCTAGCTAAAATAGGAAAGAATCAGAAAGAAATCAATGGGAAATAATCCCAAATATATTATCTAAGACATAATCTATGGCTAAGATTAAGGCTACATCTGTGGACAAGATTGATACACTAACAGCCCCCCCTCAAACTCAAGATGGGATAGTGGAGACCAACTTGAGTTTGCTAAGTAAATGAGTGAACCGACTAGGAAGATGAGCTTTAGTGAAAATATCTGCAGGCTTATCTATTGAAGAAATAGAAAGAAGTTGTAAAGTGCCATGCTGAAGATGTTGACGAACAAAATGACAATCATTCTCAACGTGTTTAGTGTGTTCGTGGAAAACATCATTATGAGAAATTTGAATTGCACTTCGATTGTCACAACGGAGAATGGTAGCAGAGGACTGTGTAACACCCATATCCTCAAGTAACCAACGGAGCCAAAGTAATTCAGAAGTAGTATCGGCTAGTGCTCGATACTTAGATTCAGTACTTGATCGAGATGTGACGATTTGCTTCTTACTTCTCCATGAAATGAGCGAGTCACCCAAGAAGAAGCAGTAACCAGTTGTGGAACGACAATCAGTAAGGTCACCAACTCAATCAGCATCAGAGTAGCCAGATAAGATTAAGGACGAATGAGCTGAAAATGAAGTCCATGAAGAAGAGTTTCTTTGACATATCTTAGAATACAAAGAACAGCAATAAAATGAACAATTCGAGAAGCAGCTATGAATTGAGTAACAACATGCACAGCATAGGGGACATCAGGACAAGTCACAGTAAGATAAACAAGATTACCAACAAGTTGCCGATATAAAGTAGGATCAGGAAAAGGTGTGCCATCAAATGGAGTTAACTTAACATTGGTATCCAATGGTATGGAGGCATTATTTGAATCAGTGAGACAAGATCTGGAAAGTAAATCAGAAGCATATTTGGCTTGAGACAAATAGTAGCCATCAAAGCGAAAAGAGACTTCAAGCCTGAGGAAGTAATTGAGCGGTCCTAAATTTTTCGTCTCAAAATGTTAACTAAGATAGTTTTGTAAGTTAGAAATGGCCATAGAATCATCACCTGTGATGATCATATCATCCACATAAAGTAACAATAGAATAATGCCCTTCTCAATACGATGGATAAATAAGGCCAAATCATGAGGACTAGAAGGAAAACCAAACCGTGCAATAGTAGAACTGAATTTTGCAAATCATGCCCACAGAGCTTGCTTAAGACTATACAAAGCTCGTCGAAGAAGATAAACTTTTTGTGGAGGATGAAAGTACCTAGAAGGAGGATGCATATAAGCTTCCTTATCCAAATCACTGTTGAGAAAATCATTTTTAACATCCATCTAGAGAAGGGGCCAATGTTTTATTGTAGCAACAGCTAAAAGGCTATGAACAGAGGTTAACCGAGCAACAGGAGCAAATGTTTCTTCATAATACTATATTCTCGACTATAACCTTTAGCAACTAAACGAGCTTTATAATGCTCAACAGTACCATTAGAATGAGTTTTAATCTTGTAAACCCATTTACATTCAATAGGAGTTTTTCCTGAAGGAATGTCCACTAAATCCCAAGTATATATTTTCTCTAAGGCATGAAGTTCCTCAAACATTGCTTACTGCCAAAGAGGGTCAGTACTAGCCTCACGATAAGAATGTGGTTCTTGTAAAGAAACAATAGCAGAAAAACAATGATAATCTTGAAGATGATGAGGAGTTTCTCTTACCCGATTAGAGCGATGAAGAGGAGGATCAGGATCATCAGAGAAGATAGATGCTGTAGATGTGGGTGCAGAGGTGGAAGTAGAATTACGAAGCTCAGATGAAGATTTTGTATCAAAGGAAGGAAATAACTCTATTGAAGGGTCAGTAAAGAACGGTGGAAAGGCGGAAAATGAACTATGAAATTTGGACCAAATGGAGAACATAGTATGTTCCCAAAAAGTGACATGGCGAGAAATTCGTAACCGACTAGAAATAGGATCCCAACAACGATATCCTTTATGTTCTAACCCATATCCAAGAAAACAACAAAGACAAGCATGAGGTTCAAATTTAGTATGTTCATGGGGATTAAGAAGAATAAAGCAAGCACAACCAAAAACTTTGAGTTTTGAGTAATCAGGTATTTTACCATATAAACATTCAAAAGGAAACAGATTCTGAAGGACTGGAGTAGGAAGACGATTAATGGTGTAAACAGAAGTAAGTGCAGCCTCACCCCAAAACTTTTCAGGACAGGATGCTGAAAGAAGTTGAGCATGAACAGAGCCCAAAATATGAAGATGTTTATGTTTTGCACAACCATTTTGTTGGGAGGTATGAGGACATGATCTCTAAACAATAGTTCCCCGTTGTTTGAGAAATTGTAGAAGAACAGAATCTTGATATTCCATTGCATTATCAGTATGAAGAATTTGATAAGACAAGAAAATTGAGTTGTAATCATGGTAGCAAAATTAATATAAAATTGAGGTAATTCATATCTATGCTTAAGAAAATATATCCATGTAAATCTAGAATAGTCATCAACAAATAAAACAAAATATCTATAACCATTGACAGTGGTAATAGTAGCAGGACCCCAAATATCATAATGAATCAAACCAAAAGGAGTATCACATTTAGAGTTATTATGACAAAAAGATAAAGTAGGTTGTTTAGCAAGTTTACAATGTAAACAATCAAAAGACTCAAATTTGGAAAGACCTAATGTTCCACTAGAAACTAAAGATTGGAGTTTATTAGCAGATGCATGACCAAGATGAAGATGCCACTGGTATATTAAAGGAATGGTGGTGGAAGTAGAAAACAATCTGGGAACAGAAATTTGAAGAGACATGAGCTCAAATAATCATCCGAACTTGCATCCCGTGCCAATTATCTATCCCTTCTAAAGATCCTAAACCTGACAACAATGGGGAGAGAAAAGAACAGTAAGACCAAGATCACACAATTGATCAACAGAGGCTAAATTTAAGGATAAATTAGGAACACAATAAGTATCAGGAATATTTAAATTAGAGGTAGCAATTGTTCCAATATGGGTAATAAACATACAATTACCATCAGCAGTTTGAATGGGAGGAAGAAATCTACTAGGGAGTTTTATTAGACAAGAGAGAAATTTGAAAAGTCATAACATTACAGCAAACAGAGTCAAGAAGCCAAGAATCACCTGGAGTGACAACTAAGGCAATGGAAGATGAAGAGTTAGAGGATATCACCTATTTGAGAAGAACTTCGAGATCAGTAACAGTAAGAACAAGGGAAGAGGACTCATCAGAAGGATCAATAACAACAGCAACAGAAGAATAATCGGACTTAGAGAAAGACTTAGATTTTGTTGAAATACCTTGAGAATGAGGTGGGCAGGTTGGACAATTTTCCAAAATATGACCATGCTTGTGACAGTATTTGCACTCAATAGTAGGGCAATGAGCAAACATATGGCCAATGTTTTTACAATTCTTACAGAAAGACGAGCCAGATGCAAAGCGTGACTGAGTGATAGCAAGAACAACTTCTGATGAAGGAGACTTGATCGAACCAAGACGTGTTTCCTCAAATAAGATTTCTTTAACAGCAGCATCCAAAGAGGGCAAGGGATCATGAGGTAAAAGAGCAGCACGGACAGATTCATATTCAGGGCGTAAAGCCATAAGAACTTGGATAAGGCGAAGATGATCATTGCTGATATTAGCTTGAGCTAATTAATTCCATATAGGTTGAATGACAGCAAGAAAGTCATTAATAGATTGTCCAGAGTCTTGTTTAAGACTGGCAAGAGTAGTGAGCAGTTGATAATAGTGTGCAAGACCAGTAGTTTTGTACTGATTGGACAAGAAATCCCAAATTTCTTTTACAGTATCAAAATCAGCAAACTGAATCTGAATGAAATAGAGGTGTTACAGAACCAGGTAATTATTTGATGATTTTTGCTATCCCAATCATCAAGATGTTTTGCATGCTTGGTATCATTCTCATTAGCATCTGAGACTTGTTTAACAATATCGCTAGTAATAATACGCCAAAGCTTGCACCCAATTAAAAAGCTTTTCATTCATTGAGACCATAGAGTATAATTAGAGCCATCCAAATAGGACGATAGATTTTAGATTTCTCCATATCAAGAAACCCAAAAGAGGAACCAAACATAGACAAAAGGTAGAAATAACCAAAGCCACAAACCAGGTCACACTTAATGTATGACAATCGAGACAAAAACAAGGAACAAGAAGACAAAGAAAAAATATTTCAAGAGTAGGGCTCTGATACCATGTTTGATGAAGAGCAAATTATATTCAATTGTTCAATCATACAAGAGATTATACATCTATATATATACACCAACCTAGCTAAAAGAGGAAAGAAATCATAAAGAAATCAATGGGCAATAATCCCAAATGTATTATCTAAGACATAATCTATGGCTAAGATTAAGGCTACATCTATGGACAAGATTGATACACTAATAACTCATATGCTCCAGCTGCCACTTCGTTCTCATCAAGAGGACCAAGCAAGGTAAGCCCTGGAATTTTAAAACCGAACATTATTGGTCCTGGTGTGAACATTTTAGCTGGATGGCCATTTCTAGTAGACTACAACTCCAAAACAAAGTTTAACATAATTTTAGGCACTTCCATATCCTCCCCTCATCTAAGTGGTATAGCCGCTTTGCTTAAGAGCTCTCACCCTAACTGGTCACCTTCAGCCATTAAATCTGCCATCATGGTCACCGTCGATGTAGTTGACAGTGCCGAAAATCCTGTAGTTGACGAAACACTTTTGCCAGCGGGCTTCAAGTTACATTGTGGAGATTTTTGCACCATCAGGTATAGGGGTGAATGTGACACCTAAGAAGCTTATTTTCACAGAGCCTAACCAAAAGGCTACGTATACAGTGGAATTTATTCCACCAGGTGAACGTAATCTAACATTCTTCACAGGGATACTTGAGCTGGGTATCAGAAAAGCATTATGTTAGAAGCCCAATATCGGTCCGGATTTCTACAAAAAGTGATTCTGAATACACCTGCAAAGTATCTCTCTATCTCCTCGTTTGTTATCTATTTGTTATTTTTGTTTTATTGTTAAGTTAAATATTAATTGTCAATTGAGATTAACTCATGAGCTAGTAAAGTATTCACATAAGTAGAATACTAAAACAAAAAATTATTATAAATGACCAAAAAAAAAAGGTTTAAACATTAATTAGTAAAAGGATTAATAGGATTTTTTGTTTCGATGAAATAAAGAAGAAAAAGTCTGGAAGTATATTGATCTTAAATGTTATACTTTGTGACGTCATTTATATCATAATTTTAATAAAATTTTGAATATTTATTATATATTTGTACTGTATCATTTGGTGCCGCATGTTCCATTTGAAAATGCGCGCTTTTTGTGTTGAACTTAAAAACAGCTGTATGAAGTTGCAATTATTTCTCAGCTGGTGGTGAATAGATAAATTAATATATGCATGATTAATTTGTACTAAAAAATATAAGATATTGGTGCTTATATTTGTCTCATGGTGATAGCTAATATGTCATTTTAGAGGATATATTAAGTGGTAAACTCGCTGACTCTTCACAAAATAATCATGAATTTGAATTTCTAATTCACCACTAAAAAGCAAATTGAAATAGCCCTAGAGGTGCCAATTTCACCTTAACTTACATTTCAGTGTCTCCCAAATATCATTCAGAAGTTTCGATCAACCAAAAACTAATTACTTAGATCATACTATATCCCATGACCAATAACAAGAGAATTGTTACTTGAATCTATACTGTATCCCACGAACAATAACAAGAGGCTTGTCGCCCCTTAATTACTGTTTATTTATTATTATATGTGGTTTAACTTTGGGTAATAGACTTTTACTTGGATCTTACTATATAGCATGCACCACAACAAGAGGCCTATATTAGTTTTCCAAACCAAAAAAAAAAAAAAAAGATTTTCTTTTTATAAAGGAAAAAAGATTAAAAAAAAATAAGGATAAACTTATAATAATTTCCTCTGTTTTTTGGGTACATTTTTATATTTTTAGAAATTAGTTTTAGCCCATCAAGACTTAAAATATCTTGCATTACATCATCCAAATTAGAAAAACTTGCAAACAATTATAATTTTGCATTGCACATAATCACAAAAATATCCCTTTCAATTTAAATTTTATTGCATTCTCACCCTGTTTGTATATAATTTTATTTTTGCCAAAATTTGACATGAAAATTGAGTGTAAAAGTGACTATGAATAATCTTAATTGTTGATTAATTGTTTCACATGAAAATTTATATGTTAAAACTTTTAAAATGTGCACATAAGAATAACATTGCAACAAAAATGAAATTTAGAAAGATTGTTGTCAGTAATTTATAGAAGTACAAAGCTATATTAGTAAAACTTGCAAGAGTTACTATTGTTGCTGTTCCCTATTACATAATATCAAGAAATATATATATAACAGCAAAGGTACAACACATCGACATAATTCATAGTTTGTTTAATTACACATATAAGGATAAATGGATATGTAATCTTAATTAGCCTATAATAACTATCATGTTAATAATGGTTTCAATGCTGGTCACTAATATTGACAAAAAACATTAAAATACAATTCAAAAAATAAATATAATTGATGAGAGGATCTAATGAAAAAATTTATAATTAATGGCATATATGATTCAAGAATTATATGTTAAAAAAAAAAAACTCAAAATGAAGCACTAATGAAATTTGTTGTTAAAAAAAATATATATATTAATGTGTCTCTTGGGATTAATATATTTTTTGTTACGAACTTTGTCTCTGACTAGTCTTATACGGCATAGGTTTTGTTAAGTCCTCAGTCAAAGGCTAGTGGAGTACTCGAACGAAAAGCTACATCTATAAAGGAAATCCATGGGAAAAAATCTACCTACTAGCATGTTTTATGCTCTTTCATTCACTACTTATATATTATATAACCTTAAAGCAACATTTGAGAAGTATCAAAGTTAAGAGAAAAATGCTTCTCGGAATTTAGTTTCTTAGGATTTAGTTTCCTAAGAATTAGTTTTTCTCTTAGTTTGTTTGATGGGTAATAGGAAAGTTGGGATTTATAAGCAATTAAATTTAAGATTGTATAATTAATTAAGGATAAATATGTATTTTAGAAAAAATTCAAAACTATTTTATCTGAAATTCTCAAAATGACACATATATGGGTACTTTCCCTCGTATTTTCTACAGTGGTGAGCATCTAATTCCTTAGACCCATACTTTTCCACCTTATAATAAATATCCAAACAAAAAAAAGTTATCACTTTTCCAAAGAAATTAGATTTCCACTAACTTTACCTTTATCCAAGCATACCCTAAGGAGAAATGGAAATCACCAACAAATTATAGATCTTTAGAAACGATAATATGGAAAAGAAAATGGCTTCATTTGCTATTATGTGTTTATGCAACCATATCGAGAATCGATTTTGTCATCGTTACTTATGTAGCTACTACTTGAATAACAAGCTTTGTTCTTTTTATTTAGACTACTTTGTCATGCATAGAATAAGCTTTCTCCTCATTCCTTCTCTTTTCCATAGCACAACAAAAGCTTTTTGTATATTCCTGAACCTACAATCCTTAGCCAAATGCCCAATTTTTTTACAATTGTGGCATTATGGCTTTCCTTTAAACCAAAACCCATTCTCATTATGGCTAGTCCTCTTGCATATTTTGCACTTCAAATATGAACTTTCTTCTCTCTCCTTTCAATCAAAGAAGCTTCTTCCTCCTCCTTTTGTATTTCTTCCTCTTCCTCTTCCTCTACCACATCCTCCACTTCTATTTTCAATGCCTCAGTCACCACTTCTATTATCATTACTTTTGGATCCTATATTGAGCTTAGATTGAAAAGCAATCTCAACTGATTTTTTAGAATGTCTTAACAATCTTCGCTTGAACTTTTTCAAGGACCCTATCAACTCATACACACTCAAAGTTGAAATGTATTTTGTTTCTTCCACTCTAACCACCAACGAGTCAAACTTTTCTAGCAAGCCAATCAATATTTTCTCCACAATCTTTTCATCAAATATTTCTTCATCATAAGTATTAATTTGATTTACCAATTTAGTAACTTTAGCTCAAAACTCATTCAAGCTCGCATTTCCCTTCATTTTCAGTATTTCAAACTCTCTCCTAAGAGTTTGAAGTTTTACAATTCTAGTCTTCAAATCACACAAGAACTTTTGTTATAAAATTTCCCAACCTTCTTTAACCTTCTTAGCTCTTATAATACTAGGAAATATAGAATGAGATACAACTCTATGTAACATAGACAAAGCATTTGCACTACTAATTGTATTTTCCTTTAGCTTTTTTTTTTTTATGTTGAGGTTCAGCCAAATCATTTTCTGATTCAGGTTCTATAAATCCATTTTCAACAATGTCCCATTAAACTATTGATTCAAATGAGGTTATCATTTTCACACACCAAAAATCATAGTTCTCTCAATTAAAATTTGAGACCTAGGGTGGTTGTTGAAAGCTCATACATAAACCATTTGTGTTTGCCATGGCTAAACTTTGGGGACCCATTCTTTTTTTCATTAAATTTATTCAACCCAAAAGCTATGATATCAATTATGTTGGATGCTTCTATAGTAAGACACCTGCAAGGGAAGAAAATCACATTACAAACATATATTGCAGCAACCTAAAACACATTTCACAACTATATTTCATAAGCTTAAAGTAAGATATTGGAAAAAAGAAGAAAAAACAAGGAAGGCCCACAAGTATAAGAATAGAGAACTGCAAAGCTAATCTATTTCATATATATTGCTTTTTGTTTTTCCTTGATACATCTACTACAACTCACATGATGGGTTATTACACACTAGCAAAAAGGATTTTTCTAGATTTAAAAATCATAATTACATGCATCAATATCTTGGCCATACAACAAAACATAGTTAACTTTACATTTACTTTTACATAACTAAGGTTAAATTAAATAAGATATTTACTACATGTGCACATTAACCTTCAACAAAAATTGCATTTCTACAAATTAATCTTCTTCTTGCTTGCATTTTCTTCTCTTTCACATCAATCTCCATAGCTCAGGGAACAAAATTTCTACAAAATAATGATGTCAATGTAGAGGAAAATACTTAAAAATATACAGCGTTCACATTGATGAGATTCCAAATGGAGCAACTTCAGTAGAACCAAGAGACATACATAACTAGTATCACTCATTTCTACCATTAACAACTACAAGCTCAAGCTAAAAAAATTTATGCATGGCCGACATGTTGTAACTAGTTTAGTAGCAAGATTGACAACAGAGGAAGCAAAAGCCATGAAAAAGAAGGATGAGATTGTCTCAATCACATCAGAAAAGATGTTGCACCTACATGCAACCTATAGTCCTTCCTTCATAGGGTGTCCTAGGAGGTGGGACCTTTGTAATATTTTAAATTACAGTTAGGGAAGGATAATTGGAGTCATGGACAAAAAGATAAAACCATATCATCATTCCTTTAATGACAAATGAATGCATGTTCCACAAGCTAGGTGGAAAAGAAAGTGTGAATTTAACTTGAGAAGTACTTGTAACAACATGTTCATTAGAGCAAGAAGCTTTGTAAACCATGGCTTTTCTATGAAAACTCAAACCTCAAGAGGAAATTTGCCTCCTCCTTCCAATGAAGAGGACATGAAATCACATCAAGCATTGCAACAAGGAGTTTCATCGAGGATGCCAATGGTATTAGTCTTGCTAATAGAATCGCTGCTAGTGTAACGCCTTTTGCTCACTTGGCCATTTATAAGGTTTGTTCCGATGAAGCTTGTCCATAGAGTATCATATTAGCCGCCATTAATGTATTTATCGAAGATGGTGTGGATGTGATTTCCATGTCCCTTAATGGATTACCATTAAGATCTTTCTCCAATGATGTGTTCGCAATTTCTTCATTCCAAGCAATGAGACATGGCAATTTTGTCAGTCGTTTGGCAAGGAATCTTGGTCCCTTGAACAGCACAGTATCGAATCCTACCTCTTAAAGTTCTAAGAGTCATAGAAAAAACCATTGATAGAAGCATCGAGCCATAGCAAGGCTTGGAAATCTTGAAGAATTCAGTGGCGAATCAATTTTACAGCCAAGCATTTTCAATTTCATCTTACTTCCTTTCGTTTACCCTAACAAGAAAGGTATTGAATCACCTGTGAATTGCAATAACATTAGAACAAGCCAGTGGAGCTACAATGATTGTCATGAATGAAGAACTTGTCCACAATAGTATCTTAACCCCTCATGTTCTTCCTGCTATACAAGTGAGCTATTCTAAAGGGTTCAATATCAAAGAATATATGAAGTCCACTTCAAAACCAATGGCGACCATTGTTTTCGAAGGAACCAAACTAGGACAATGCTTTACTCCCATGGTTCTTTCACTTTCTTCAAGAGGACTAGGTCTAGCAAGCCTTGAGATTCTGAAACTAGAGATTCTTGGACCTGGTGTCAATATCCTTACCGCATGGCCATTTCTTGTTAATAAATCAACACTTTACTTGAACACCAGTACCTCCATGACTTGTCCTTGTATAAGTAGTGTTGCAACTCCTCTCAAGAGTCTCCACCTAGACTGGTCACGGGCAACTACTAAATCTATGATCATGATAATGCCGATGTAATGAATCTTGAAGGCTTTCCTATTCTTGATTATACGTCTTTGCCTACCAACCTTTTCATCACTTGTGCTAGCCATTTTAATCCATCTAAAGCAAATTATCTAGGGCTAGACTATGATATCCAACCAAATGATTACATTCTCTATTTACATGGATTAAAGCACACAAACAAAGAGATAGAGAAGACTGTAGGAATTTTATGTGAATAGAAATTTCTATAATTAATTATTTGGTTGCCAATAATTAGGTTATTTATTTAAAGTGGTAACCATTGTTTATATGGAAGAAGATAATTTTAGGATAAAAAGGTTCCTTAAATTTGGAACATAAAGTGTTGTACTTTATCTATTTACATGGATTAAAGCACATAAAGTGTTGCACCAATAAGTGCAAACCTTATCTATTTATATAACTGATTTACTACAATTATAAATAAATAGATAGAAATAATAATTGGTTTCATTCATCTACATAAAAAGAAAGTATGCACTGAATTTGTTCGTTGTTTATGGGGATTTGAAGTGCTATTATTTTCAGAAGAAAGTCATTGTAGTTTGGGAGATATTTGTCATTCAGAAGGCCGCCCAGCATTAGTGTGGGATGAAAATTGTCTTAAGACCAGAAAATTAAATTCTATATTGGTTTTTTTTATAAACTCTACTTATTCTTATATGGTATCATTATATTTATATGTTGCTTGAATAAGTTTAATCATTTTGTAGTTATATATATTATTTGGTATAATATATAAATTAATACACGCTATTTTTTTTTTTTTGGCTAACAATCTTAAAACGAATTTGCCCCACTTAGATGTTCATGATTTTAGGTTGAAATAATTAATTATAAAATTTTCTATTAACATAAAATTCCTACAAAGATAACACGAAGTCAAGTAGTGTTTTTGAAAGTAAAGAGTATTATTGAAGCAGAACTCAATTATCCATCATTTTTTATTGTGTTAAATCAGAGTCCTCAAACATTTACGAGGAAAATAAAAAACTTTAGATCAACAAGTAATTCATCTTACAATGTGGAGGTTGTCCCATCAAAAGGAGTAAGTGTTAGGGTAATGCTATAAACGATTATATTTAGGGAGGTGAAATAGACAGTAAGTTATAATGTGACATTTAGCAAAGAAAATGAAAGGGAAATTGTTGAAAAGTCATACTCTCAAGGATTTTCTAAAATGGGCTTCTTCTGAGCATATGCTAGGAGTCTAATATCTATCATGTTTAAATGATGTTGAAGTGTTAGAAATGGTTAGTAGCCTTAAGAGCCATATAGATATACTTTCAGACTCCATTTCTCAGATAAAAAGCTGTTTTTAGGAAAATGCAAACCAAAATCCCACATTAGTAAAAAATACAAAGAGTTCACATCATATAATCTAAGTAAGCTACTCCACCCATTATCAATTGGTTTTCAATTTGAATCTCACTTAGGCATGGCAAAGTGGGCTTAAATAGAGAGTGGACCGGCTTGCCTCTCATCAAAGTGGTATCACAGTTAGCAAATATTGCTGGGTTTGCCTAATGGACATGGATTGGATCCCCTACAGACCGTGATGGAAGAGAACTCCAAGATCGGTGGTCAAACTAGATGATAGAACTCCATGACGGAATGCAGACCAGGTCCCATGGTGGACCGCAATGGAAGAGCATCCCATGATCGACAGTCAAACTAGATGATAGAACTCCATGAGGTGGTGGGGCAATGGGGACTTCCATGCTTGCCTCCACATGGAAGAGGCCATGCTATGAAACTTCTAGATGATAGAACTCCATGAGGTGGTGGGGAAATGGGGACTTCCATGCTTGCCTCCACATGGAAGAGGCCATGCTATGAAACTTCTAGGGCGATGGGGACCTCTATGCTTACCTTCGTGAGGTGGTGGGGTAATGCCATGCTATGAAACTTTTGGGGTAATGGGGACATTTAAGCTTGCTTCCATTAGGTGGTGGGGCGATGGGAACTTCTATACTTGTCTCCATATTGAGGAGACCATGCTACGAAGCTTCTGGGGTAATAGGGACCTCAATGCTTGCCTCCACATGGAGGAGACCCTGCCATGAAACTCCTAATGATGCTGTAAAGAGTTGTAGCCTCCACATGGAGGAGACCCTGCCATGAAACTCCTAATGATGCTGTAAAGAGTTGTGGCCTCCACACGGAGGAGGCCATGCTATGAAACTTCTAGGGTGATGGGCACCTTTATGCCTGCCTCCATATAAAGGAAGTCATGCCATGAAACTCCTGATAATACGATAAGGAGTCATAGCCCTAGTAGGAGACCTCTCGACAAGATGGGGACAAAAGGCATTGTTAGGTTGAGGGGGTGCACAATGGAAGAGGGCATGTGGTCCTTAGTTAAAGTAGAGGTGTAAAACTAGACTAGGCAGCACGAACATGACACAAGCACGACACATTAAAATTGGGAAGGGCACGGATATGACACGTTAAAATTGGACCGACCATGGACATGTCACGATACAAACCGTGCCATAACGAGCATGAAATATATAATTGGTCATGCTTGGACCTTAAAAATTAGTTCATAGGCTAAGCACTACACAAACCCATGATAGGCCTAAATACGGTACAGGCACATAAGAGACACAATGCGAGATAATTGTATCAAATTATATAATCACACTAAAATTGGGTATAACACGAACACGACCACGAACATGTCACGATATAAACCGTGCCATACCAAGCATGAAACACGTAATTGGTCGTTGGTTGGACCTTTAAAATTAGCTCATGGGCTAAGCAGTGCACAACCCATGATAGGCCTAAACACAGTACGGGCACGTAACATACACAAAACGAAATAATTGTATTAAATTATGTAATTTTAAATAATCATTATTGTTAAAATTTATAATTATTAAATATTATATTGTTAAAATGAGTAGATAATAACTATGTTCAATAATTATGATTATAAATTAATAAGAGATGAATAAGAAAAAGATAAGTGGGAGAAAAATATATTAAAACTAATAAAAAAAAGAAAAAAAGAGGAAAGAAAGAAGAAAGAAAGAAGAAAAAACAGTGTGTGGAAGCAAAATGAAAGAGGCATTGTACACATTCACAATTTGACTATTTAATAAAAATTAATTATGTTAAAAAAAATTAAAGAAAAAAATTTAGTTCCCCCTGTACAATTTGTAAACATATAAAATTATTCTCAATTGTGTTATATGGACATTTTTAGTTTGTATTTGTTTCACTATTTATGATTATATTTTATTCAGTAATTGTAATTTTCTTGTTAAAATACTATAACAATTTAATTTTATTCATTTATTAAGCTTATTAATTGGTTTTTCACTTAATCTATTTAGTTTATATAGTATATCATTTTATTTTTTATTAGTTGATTTACTATTTATTGATCAGAATGTTGGGGTGAGAAGGTTATGACCAAGAGCAAGCTAGCTTGAAGTGTTAGCAACAAGCAAGCTTTTGGTGATGCTCTTGGGAATGGTTGTGTGTGAGTTGTGTTTTTAGGTTTTGGTTATGGTGTTTTCTGGTTTTTAGGGTTCCTAAAGTGTTCTAAGGTGTTGAAGAAGAGATAAGAAGAAGAGGAACACGTTGGGTTTTGAAAATGAGGCTTAGATGTGTAGCCATTTCATTCATTTTACAATATAAGCTTGAAATTACAACTAGTTCACACATGCCAAGCATGTGAGCTTACAAAATGAGTAAAGTATTTGAAATTTAAAAAGTAAAATGGTCAACACCTAACTTTTCATACACAAAAGAGTCAAAAACCAGCTGCAACATGTCTATTCCAAATATAGTAAAAAGTGGCACATGGTTTGAACTAAGTTCCTATTGTTTAACTAGTTTGGGTAAACAACCAAACTAGCTTCACCTACTTAGTTCCCCTTTGTATCTGCTTATGAAACTTGGTTTGAAGCATCCTTGGTCATCAATAAATATTGTTCCAAGAGTTAGGAAAGTTTTGGAACCGGATCATGGGCCAAACAGCTCCAAAGCTGACCCATACTCTGCATACTGGGCCCATCAGATACAGAAATCTATTTGGAATAGAAAATGGACTTTCCGATGTCATTTGGACCTGAAATTTGAACCATAGTCTTCTATATATGTCTATAGACATCCCTCAAAATTTTAGCCCAAAACTCCATTTGCAACCTGAGATATAAGATAAATAGTGGAACTATGTTGCTGGAAATTATGAATCCAGCACCATTGGCATTTCAAGCATAACATTCCTACTCTTTTGTGCATAATTTTGCCTATACTTTTGCATACATAACTTAGGCACAAAAAATTATCAAAATATACCTTGCATAAATTAAAACATACAAAAAAAAAATATAAACTCATAAAAGGAAATGATTTGATATCAAGGTGTGCATGCTAGCGGGTGACATGCACCATCAAGTGGCAAAATTGCCACACTTCAACACTCCTCCTTGGCAATTTTGTATGAGACATTGAGAAGTCCTCTCAATATCTCAAATCTCTTCTTTCCCAATGGCTTGGTGAAGATATCCGCCAAGTTCTCCTCGGAAGTCACATACTCCAACTTCACTTCACCACGTGCTTCAAATTCCCTTAAGGAATGATACTTGACTGGTATATGCTTGGTCCTCCCATGTTGGACTGGATTTTGTGCAATTGCTATTGCTGAAGTATTGTCACACAGTATTACCGTGGCTTCCTCTTGCTTCAAGCTCAAGTCCTCCAATAATTTTCTAAGCCAAACACCTTGATTAGCACAACTTGAGCAAGCAATATACTCGGCTTCCGCGGTGCTTTGTGCAACGGTTTGTTGCTTCTTGGAATTCCATGAGAAAGGACCATTTCCAAGAGTGTAAATGTAGCCCGATGTGCTCTTGCTATCATCCAAAGAACCAGCCCAATCACTATCACTATAACCAAGCAAAGCTTCATTCATGCCATCCTTGTACCATATACCAAAATCACTAGTACCTTTCAAATACCTTAGGATTCGTTTTGCACAACTAAGATGATTTTGTGATGGACTATGCATAAATCTTGACAAAACAGCCACACTAAACATGATATCCGGTCTAGTAGAGCATACATATAAAAGGCTACCAATTAAACTTCTATAGATGGAAGGATTTACCTTTGGAGAATCATCATCCTTCACCAACTTGGTGCCTTCATTCATAGGTGTGGCAACGCTATTACAATCCTCCATGTCAAACTTCTTGAGCAACTCCTTCACATAGCTTTCTTGAGATATGAAGATGCCCTTGGATGATTGGACAACTTCAATTCCAAGAAAGTATTTCATCTCTCCAAGGCTAGACATCTCAAAGTTCAATTCTAGCTCACCTTTGAAGTTGCTCACTTCTTTCTCATTACCACCGGTCACTAGGAGGTCATCAATATAAAGAGACACCAACACCATGCAACCATGAGTCCTAATATACAATGTAGGCTCATTAGGACTCCTCCTAAATCCATGCTTTGTCAAAAAACCTTCTATCTTGGCATACCATGCCCTAGGAGCTTGTTTAAGGCCATACAAGGTCTTGTGTAGCTTGTATACCTTCTCTTCACTTCCTTTCTTCACAAAACCTTCGGGTTGCACAACATAGACCTCCTCCTTCAATATTCCATTCAAGAAGGCTGACTTCACATCAAGGTGATATACTTTTCAAGACTTTTGTGCCGAAATTGCAAGAAGAAGTCTTATGGTTTCCATCCTTGCAACCGGTGCAAAAGTCTCTCCATAATCCACACGGGCTTGTTGTGCATATCCTTTGACAACAAGCCTTGCCTTGTGCTTATTTATAGACCCATCCGGATTGTACTTGGTCCTAAAGATCCACTTCACCCCAATAGAATTCTTTCCCTTCGGTTTTGTTACCAAGCTCCAAGTGTCATTCTTGTTTATCACATCGATTTCATCTTGCATGGCTTGTCTCCACTCTTTTCTTGCCATAGCCTCATGGACATTGATTGGATCACTCAATGCCACATTACACCTTTCATAAATCTCATTAAAAGGTCTTGTGCCTCTCACACCATCACCAATCTCCAAATCAGCCCCTATGGAGATTTCTAGCTCATTCTCATCATATTCATCATCATGGGCAGCACCTTCATCATTTCCTTGTTCCTCATCATTATCATGAGCTTCAAGCCGATTGTCTTCATCCATACTAGCCAACTCCTCCTTAGTACAAACCCATTTAGCTTCCTCATCAACTTTCACATCTCTACTTATCACAAGTTTCTTGGTTTCCAAGTTATACACTCTATATCCCTTGGTCACATCACTATAGCCAACCAAAACACCAACTTGTGACCTTTTATCAAGCTTTCCTCTCTTCTCTTGTGGTACTAGGATGTAACAAATGCTTCCAAATACCCTTAGATGATCAAGAGAAGGCTTATATCCAAACCAAAGCTCAAATGGGGTTTTACTCCTCAAAGACTTGGAGTAAAGCCTATTTTGGATGTAGATGGATGTATTAACTCCTTCGGCCCAAAACTTCTTTAGCAAGCCACTTTCAAACAACAAACATCTAGCCATCTCCATGATGGTACGGTTTTTCCTTTCACATACACCATTTTGTTGTGGTGTGTATGGTGTAGTGAATTGATGAACTATACCATGATCCTTACAAAGTTGTTTGAAAGCCTCACTTGTGTATTCCCCACCATTGTCCGTCCTTAACACCTTTATAGTGCAACCGGATTGATTTTGCACTAACTTCATAAATTCTACAAACTTCTCCAAAGCTTGTGATTTTCTTTCAAGGAAATACACCCAACACATTCTTGAGTAATCGTCAATGAAAGTTATGAAATACTTGCTGCCATTTAAGGATGGAACACTCATAGGACCACAAATATCCGAATGCATAAGTCCTAACTTCTCCTTTGATCTCCAAGAACAAGATTGAAATGCTAGCCTAGTATGCTTTCCTTTTTGACACACTTCACACACATGTTCTTGCTTCTCCACCAATGGCATGTCTCTAACAAGTTCATGTGTGCCTACCAATGACTTAAAGCTAGCATGGCCTAGTCTTTTATGCCAAAGTTGAGAGGTGTTCTCAACTTTGGTGTTCAATGCAACCGATGCACCATTTTCATCCATATTCAACCTAAAATTCTTGTTCTTCATTCCAACACACATTAATTCATTTCCATGTGGATCAACTATAGTGCATGTCATGTTTGAGAAGTGTAATGCATATTTGTTCTCAAGCATTTGACCTACACTAAGTAAGTTCTCACATAAAGAAGGTACATAGAGAACATTATGGATAGTTTTGATACCTTTGGTGGTGTGTATCACCACATCTCCTTTGCCTTTCACTTCCATCAAGGCTCCATTTCCAATTTTAACTTTGTTGTGGCTGCTTCTATCCAAGTTTGTGAACCACTCATGCTTGTGAGACATATGGTGTGTTGCTCCACTATCAATGATCCATCCTTCATCATTCTTGATGCTACTAAAACAAGTAGTAACAAACAACTCTTCGGATTCACTATCACTTGCATTATCTTTAGCAACATTTGCTTGTTGCTTATCTTTCTTGTTTGCCTTGCATACTCTCTCCACATGACCCTTTTGTTGGCATTTATGGCAAAATGCATCCGGCCTCCACCAACACCTTCTTGGATGATGACCTTTCTTCTTGCAATGGTGACAAGGTTCATAGGACTTCCTCTTGGGTTTGCTAGTTTCACCTTTCTCCTTTATGACCTTAAGCTTGTTCTTCTTTTGATTTTGTGTCTTTTGATGTTGTTTAGACACAAATGCAGCCTCCATTGATTCTTCATGTCTAATCCTCCTCCTTTGCTCCGTAGCTTGCAAGGCATTCACCAACTCGGTCAAGGAAATTTCATTTAGGTTCCTTGACTCCTCCAATGAAGATATCTTAGCTTCAAACCTCTCGGGCAAGGAGACCAACACCTTCTCCATAATCCTTTGGTCACTTAATCTTTCACCTAGCACCCTAATTTGATTTACCACATTAAGAAGCCTTGTGGTGAACTCCTTAACCGTTTCTTTGTCTTTCATCTTGATAGTCTCAAACTCCCTCCTTAGGTTAAGGATTTGCATTTGCCTTGTCCTTGCACTCCCTTGGAACTCATCTTGAAGTTTATCCCAAGCTTCTTTGGCACTCTCACATGCCATTATCCTTGTGAAAATGGTATCACTAATACAAGAATGAATGGCGGTGAGAGCCTTGAAACCTTTAGCCAATTCCTCCTCATGGTGCTTGATTTGGTTGACCGTTGCCCCTTGTCTCAAAGGCTCGGGTTCTTGGGGATTTATGGTGACCTCCCAAAGACCATAAGCCTTCAAGTAAGCTTGCATCTTGATACTCCAAATGTTGTAGTTCTCCCCATTGAAGATAGGAGGAGAAGGAGTTGAAAAACTTGAAGAAGCCATGTGAATGTTGCTTTCTAGTATGAAGGAATATGAAAATATATTTGTGATTTCAAGTATCTCTTCACTCTCAAGGAACGAACCAGCCCAAAAACCTCACAAATCTCACAAAAATGTGCCTTGCTCTGATACCACTATGTTGGGGTGAGAAGGTTATGACCAAGAGCAAGCTAGCTTGAAGTGTTAGCAACAAGCAAGCTTTTGGTGATGCTTTTGGGAATGGTTGTGTGTGAGTTGTGTTTTTAGGTTTTGGTTAAGGTGTTTTCTGGTTTTTAGGGTTCCTAAAGTGTTCTAAGGTGTTGAAGAAGAGATAAGAAGAAGAGGAACACGTTGGGTTTTGAAAATGAGGCTTAGATGTGTAGCCATTTCATTCATTTTACAATATAAGCTTGAAATTACAACTAGTTCACACATGCCAAGCATATGAGCTTACAAAATGAGTAAAGTATTTGAAATTTAAAAAGTAAAATGGTCAACACCTAACTTTTCATACACAAAAGAGTCAAAAACCAGCTGCAACATGTCTATTCCAAATATAGTAAAAAGTGGCACATGGTTTGAACTAAGTTCCTATTGTTTAACTAGTTTGGGTAAACAACCAAACTAGCTTCACCTACTTAGTTCCCCTTTGTATCTGCTTATGAAACTTGGTTTGAACCATCCTTGGTCATCAATAAATATTGTTCCAAGAGTTAGGAAAGTTTTGGAACCGGATCATGGGCCAAACAGCTCCAAAGCTGACCCATACTCTGCATACTGGGCCCATCAGATACAGCAATCTGTTTGGAATAGAAAATGGACTTTTCGATGTCATTTGGACTTGAAATTTGAACCATAGTCTTCTATGTATGTCTATAGACATCCCTCAAAATTGCAGCCCAAAACTCCATTTGCAACCTGAGATATAAGATAAATAGTGGAACTATGTTGCTGGAAATTATGAATCCAGCACCATTGGCATTTCAAGCATAACATTCCTACTCTTTTGTGCATAATTTTGCCTATACTTTTGCATACATAACTTAGGCACAAAACATTATCAAAATATACCTTGCATAAATTAAAACATACAAAAAAAAAATATAAACTCATAAAAGGAAATGATTTGATACCAAGGTATGCATGCTAGCGGGTGACATGCACCATCAAATGGTAAAATTGCCACACTTTAACACAGAAATTTATAACAGTTATTATAAAGATATAAGACATTAATTTTTTTCATTTATTATATATAAATTTGTTAATAATTATTAATATTTTTTTATAAATACTTATTCTATTATCTATCAATTAAATAATGAAACATATTATTTTTATAGTTAATTTAATTTATTTTAGATAATTTTTATTCAACTATAGTTTATATTATTAAAAATATGTAAAATATATATTTAGCATGGACACGAGCACACACCATACGTAACATGAGTACAGCATACGCACAGTAAAAGCATATATATACTTGAGCTCATGGTGCATTTTATACAAAATGAAAACTAAATGAATTGATACAAGCATGATACGGAAAATAAATGACTAGTACAAACATGACAAGAACACGAATATGTCAAATTTATTATGGGTCGGGCTAGCACGGCATGATCCATTTGACACTTATAGTTTTGAGGGGTGATTGGTGGAAAAAATGCAAACTAAAGTCCCATATCGAAAAAAAATACAAAAAGCATACACCGTATAATTTAAGTGGACTACCTTATGCATTACCAACTTCCAACTTCGGTAGAGAGTGAACCGAATTGTACTTTCATCAACTATAATTTCTTATTTTAGCCATTTCAAGTGCATGCATTTCTTTAATAAATTGAGCACTTCTAGTTCTTAATTTGCGTATCGAAAGGGGAGAGTTCATGGGCTACTGATATTGATGATCATGATCTTTTTCTTTTTTTGAGAAAAAAATAAAAAAAGAAGAAGATATTTTGCATTGAAGGAGCAAAGCAGAAATAAAATGATTGTACACTTAGAAGCCCGATCGATTACAATCAGAAATTTAATAACCCTTAGACAAGTCGACAATTAAAAACTATTCAACAATTTGCTTTCAATATTTAATATTTAAACTTTTCTAATCGTCTTATATGATAGATTTGTTGTTAATTATAATTGGTGCCAAATTGAACCGTCCACATTCGAATCATTCAAAAACCCCTATTTAGAGCCCACCTCAAGAAGTTTAACCCAAAAAATAAAAAATAAAAAAGGAATACATT
Source organism: Ziziphus jujuba (assembly GCF_031755915.1). Lineage (NCBI taxonomy): Eukaryota > Viridiplantae > Streptophyta > Magnoliopsida > Rosales > Rhamnaceae > Ziziphus > Ziziphus jujuba. The sequence goes on from NC_083384.1 coordinate 25,556,347, forward strand.
CATTTTCTTGGAAGAGTGTTTTCATAATTTTCAAGAGGATCCAGCCAAAAGGAAAACAATACGTGAGTTAGGCTGAAGGTTCCTGTTTGCAAGAAAACATTATAGAAGACACGAACTCATCCCCATCCTTGAACAGGTCATATAAATTATGCCAACTAAACAAGCATGCTAAGACAATTAGTGATATGTACTGAGCTAAACAAAAAGGAGCACGGTATACCAGTGGCCGTCTTATGGATTAACGGAATTAAAGAAATGAAATTCACCATGAACAGTACCAGAATAAGGCTTCAATAGTGTAAAATTTCCCATGACAAGCCACAAGACTCCAATAGATAGCTGTTGCACTTGTATGGAAATGCCGGCGAGTGCTCTCTTTCTTTCTCCTATATATACTGGTGTGCAATACAATACATTTCCAAAACATAACTTTGCCTTCTTTGCCCTTCTACTTCTCCCTTCAGATATGGCTTCTGCATGTTTCTTCTCTCTCATTTTCCTCCTAAGTTTCCATAATGCAATTGCCTTGAAAAATGATTTTTCATCTCTCTTTGAAACTACTAAACCAATTAGTGTACAAACATACATTGTCCATGTGAAACAACCAGAAGGCAGAGTTCTTTTGCAATCAGAAGACCTAGAAAGCTGGCACAAATCCTTTTTACCAGCTAAAACTGATAGCCCAGATAGGCAGCCAAATCTGGTTTACTCATACAGAAATGTAATTAGTGGTTTTGCAGCAAGGCTTACTCTAGAGGAAGTAAAGGCTATGGAAGAGAAGGATGGGTTCATCTCCGCACGTCCTGAAAGGATGTTAAAGAAACAAACAACACGTACACCCAATTTCTTGGGACTCTTCCAGCAAACAGGTTTATGGAAAAAATCAAATTTCGGGAAGGGAGTGATTATTGGAGTACTGGATGGCGGAATTTTTCGCAACCATCCTTCATTCAGTGATGCAGAAATTCCACCTCCACCTGCTAAATGGAAAGGAAGGTGTGAGTTTAACTTGTCGGACTGTAACAATAAATTAATTGGTGCAAGAACTTTCAACCTGGGAGCCAAGGCACTAAAGGGTGAGAAAGCTGAGGCACCAATTGATGTGGATGGACATGGGACGCACACAGCAAGCACAGCTGCTGGTGGGTTTGTGAAGAATGCTGAGGCTCTAGGAAATGCTGAAGGTACAGCAGTAGGGATGGCACCTTATGCTCACTTGGCAATATACAAGGTGTGCTTCGGAGAACCAGGAGATGACTGTCCAGAGAGTGACATACTGGCTGGGCTTGAAGCTGCTGTTGAGGATGGTGTTGATGTGCTCTCACTCTCCCTAGGTGACGTATCATCTCCATTTTTCCAGGACAATATTGCAGTAGGCTCATTTGCCGCAATCCAAAAGGGAATTTTTGTAAGCTGTTCAGCTGGAAATTCTGGCCCATTCAATGGCACTTTATCCAATGAAGCCCCTTGGATTCTCACAGTTGGAGCAAGTACCATAGACAGAAGCATCATAGCCACAGCAAAGCTAGGAAATGGAGAAGAATTTGATGGTGAATCGACCCAGCGGACAACAGATATTACTCCAAAACAATTGCCTCTTGTTTATGCTGGTACAAATGGTAAATCAGAGTCTGCAGTATGCGCCCAAGGATCCCTGAAAGATATTGATGTCAAAAATAAGGTTGTTGCTTGTGAGCGAGGTGGAGGAGTAGGAAGAATCGCAAAGGGGGAGGAAGTGAAAAACGCTGGGGGTGCTGCCATGATTCTCCTGAACCAAGAAAGTGATGGCTTCAGTACCAATGCAGATGCTCATGTTCTCCCTGCGACACACGTAACCTTTGTTGATGGACTGAAGATCAAAGCCTACATAAATTCAACGGCAACACCAACAGCATCAATCTTATTCAAAGGAACTGAGATTGGGAACTCATTAGCCCCTATTGTTGCTTCTTTCTCTTCAAGAGGCCCCAACCTACAAAGTCCAGGTATTCTGAAACCAGATATCATTGGACCAGGTGTAAACATTCTAGCAGCATGGCCATTTCCTCTTGACGATACAACAGATCCAAAATTAACTTTCAACATAATGTCTGGCACATCAATGTCATGTCCTCATCTCAGTGGAATTGCAGCATTGCTCAAGAGCTCTCATCCTTACTGGTCACCAGCAGCCATTAAATCTGCTATAATGACCTCTGCTGATATAGTAACTATAGAAGGCACACCCATTCTTGATCAGACACTTCAGCCTGCAGACCTCTTTGCCACTGGTGCAGGCCATGTCAATCCATCAAGAGCTAATGACCCAGGATTAATTTATGATATTCAACCCGATGATTATGTACCTTATCTGTGCGGACTGGGCTACAAAGATGAAGAAGTTGGGATCATTGCTCACAGACCAATAAAATGCTCAGAAGAATCAAGCATACCTGAAGGAGATCTAAACTACCCTTCATTTTCTGTCACACTAGGACCATCTCAGACATTCACAAGAACTGTGACAAATGTTGGTGAGGCTTATTCATCTTATACAGCGAAAATTGTCACACCAGAAGGAGTCGATGTGAGTGTCAAGCCAAACAAGCTTGTCTTCTCAAAGGTGAATCAAAAGATGACATACTCAGTAAAATTCAGTCGCACTGCTTCAAATGGTAAAATACATGAATATGACCAAGGGTTTCTTACATGGGTTTCTGCCAAACAATCTGTTAGGAGTCCAATCTCTGTTAGGTTCCAGTGAGGATTAGATGCATTCCGCATGGAAGGCAAGCAGTGACCCCTAGGTCATAATTAAAATCTCCTAGCAATGTATGTGATTTAACCTATTTACCATCTGATGTCATGTTATTTTATAGTAACATAGTAAACTTTCGAAGCTGATGGCTGACAGAGTAGCGCAGTGACCTCTAGTTCAGTGCAATTAACATTATCTCATCCAAACAATCAAGTAATAACCAGTGTTCTGCATCTATAATGTTGAAGAGAATCACCTAAAATGATCCACGTCAAAAATTAAGACGCAAAGCAAAAAATAATCAGCCTTTAAGATGGAAGAAGGCTTTTGCTTAACTAACCCGAAATAAGTTTTCATATGATGCCATTATTACTTCCATACCACAAAATCATAGGTATATCCTAATTTGCAGGTTTTAACCCAGTGATTAGACTCCAAACACATCACAGTCCCACTCAAACTATAAATGGAAATTTTAATTAATAAAACCAAAATATGTCTATCAATTAATTAACTGAGGTTTCATTTTTACATGGATAAAAATAATTGAAAGGAAAAGTCCTAAACGTACAATACTTTGGATGCGGGCACTCTGATGCAATAATAGAGTGCCGATAATCTGGAGCATCTGACCCTCTACCATGTTGAATGTGGCAAATGTCACAGGTTGCTGCAACGAAAACTTTCCTCAGTTCTCAGATTGTTTTATTCCCAAATTTGGTGGTACCACAAGAGAGTGACAATATTAAATGCATAAAGACAAATCAGCCAAAACCAGGAGGCACATCAGGATCCTCTTCACTATCGTCACAAGGCTGCTTGTGCCCCTTTTCTGCATAAAAACCTGGCAGTGGACTGTGACGAACATCTTCAGACTCTGGCTTATCCTGTAACTTGCTGGGCACTTTGTGCTGCTCTTCAGCAGACCCTTTTTCAATAGGTAAAGGTAGTTGCAAATCCCCCTTAATGTTATGTGAGAAAGAAAATCCCGGTGGTTCTTTTGGCTCATTATCGGACAACTCACCATCAATTTCACCAGCTGAGGCAAGGTTGGAACCACTATTTCCAGCTCCATTTTGAATTTCCATCATATGAGTTGGAGATTCATCCTTGTCTTTTCCTTTTGGGTCAAGTAATCTGTTGTAGACAGACTGAACAGTTTCTGTTATTTCACCTTTCATGCCATCACTTGATCTGATTATTCCCCACAAACCATCAGAAATTTGGCTCATTACTTTGTCCCTAACAATACGAAACATTGAAAGAATTAGCATATGAACAATACCACTACATTTAGCCTTCAATTAAGTTAAAAAGATTACACAAGTTTCTACTTAAAATAAATCAAAATTATAATAACAACTTTATGCCATACAAATTAGACCGACCCAAAATCTCTTCGAACAATAACCATTTTTTCCATAACTAATTATAACTGATTCACAACAATTATCCAAGTAATTCCATTTATCACAAAGACAAATCCTTCAAAACCAAACCTCCAAAACCGATTGAAAAATACAAGTGTATAAAATCCCACCATCAAATTTAGACGTAATCGATAGAAAACTGAAAATTTCAGAAAATTTAATTTACATACCCAACCTCTTGATATATGGCATCTGAAAGCTGTCTGGGTTTCATATTCTCAGACCCCAAACGATTCAATGCTGTAGATTGCTTCACAATAGAACTAATATTTTCCCGCAATTTTTCCTGCGATTAATTGCCTCGATCAACCACAAGGACTAATTTCTAAAACATTCAAGCTAAACTAAATCAGTGATCAAATACGATCAGTGATCAAATACGATCATTGACAGAGAAAAGTAGAATTAGCGAAAATCCGAAACCCTAGCAGAGAGAGAATCAAAAGAGTAAGAATGGGGAATGGGCATTGCTTACGTCATCCTTGAGCTTGCGAATGATCTTGAGGCGGAGCCTGTCGAAGTCGCCATCGTCTTTGAGCTTCGCTATGACGTCGTCTTTGCTGATACTATGGTTGTGTCCGCACTCCATTGCTTTTTCTTCTTCCTCTGCTTTTTGGAGCGAAAACGATTCCTATGGTGGAAGAAATTCTACCACACTACTGTAATTTAAAGAATAATAAATTCTCTTTTTATTTGAAAAAAAAAAAAAAAAAGATTTCTCTTTTGAGTTTAATTTATTGTTGGGACATTAAATTATACATGTGGCATTTTACACTTAATTTTTTTTTTTTTTTGGCATTATCAACCTTTTTTTTTTCTTTTTGCATATTACATTTTTTAACTGTTAATTTTTTTACAGGATTGTAACATGATTGATACATATGGTAAAAAACTAAGATAAAAAATTAAGATGTAAAATGTAATTCTATATATAATTAAAAATCCAAAGTGTGATCTTTATCCAAAAAAAAAAAAAATCCAAAGTGTGATCATCTCTAAGTTAAAAATTTAATGAAAAGTCATTAAATTTTTTTTATCATTAAAAGGAATTATTTAATAAATTAATAAATTTTTAAGGGAATATAAATGTGATATTTGAAAAATGAAATTTTGTAAAATCTAAATAAAAATTGGAAAATTATTATTTATAAAATATATTATTTTATTTATTACATATATTTTTTTATATTTATATTTATTATTTTGAAAAAAAAATACTCCTTTTATTTTCAAAAAACAAAAACCTTTTCAAAGAAATATATTTTAATGCATGTTCAATTATTTTATTGGTCTTTATTTATATACTTCTTAAGATATCTACTACATGAATATTTTAATTTTATTTTTGAAACATTACAGTTGTAATTGTTATACTAACTTATTTTGAAAGTAAAAGTATTATTTAGTACTTTTTTAATTTAAATTAATTTTTTATTTAGAAATTTTTGCATTTGCATTCTAAACTTTACAAAACTGCAGTTCGCACCTATTTTTGCTAAAATGAGGTGTTATATTAACCAAAAAGAGGCAAAGTTCTACAAAGCAACAGCTTCAAGGAATAGTTTGCAAACTACCTACCTAAAACATCACCTCTACAAACTGATTGGAGATTAAAAAAGGAGATATATGACCAGCAAAATCATTTAGGAGGCTCCATCTGGCTGCTAAGTGAGCCAAGTTCTTGCTTTTCCTTGGGATCCAAGCAAAGCTAATATTTCTTTGATAAAACCATTTGCTGACCAGTGGACAAAGTGATTCCTTGGATCATGTTGAGGCACTGTATGATACCCTTAGCATCACTCTTGCACCAAATATTTCGATAGCCGTCATTCAGCGCCAGAGAAACAGTGCTTCGAATTGCTGCGGCTTCTGCAGCTTCAGGAATATCAATCCTCTCCTTTAGCACATGAACTTTCAGGACTCTACCAACATGGTTCCTTACTGCATAACCGATACCAGCACCACCACCCTTCCCCACAGAGGCATCTGAGTTAATTTTAATGATCCCATTCAGGGGAGGGGACCAAGAACCAACTTGAACTTCCGTTGGGACTGGCTGGATAGAGGAACTGCAATCCGCAGCTTCACTTTTGGTTCCATGTACTAGTCATATAATAATTTTGTTAAAATGTTAAACCAAAAAATTAAGGTGTAAGATCAAAAAATAAATAAATAAATAAATTTATGGTGTAAAATGAAAAAATAATAATAATAATAATTAGGATGTAAAATGTCAAATCATATATAGTCTAAGATGCTTTGGCATCAATTTTCTCTATATCTATATGGACAGAATAATAATATAGGGAACAATTCACATGTTAAATATTAAAGATATCATCTCAATTAATAAATTAATATTAAAATTTTCGTTCAACAAATAACAATATTAACACTTTGTCATATCATTATATGCTAAATATAAAATTAAACAAATAGCAATCCTTAATAATTGGCCACATCACTAGGTGCTTAACATAAGATAAAAACTTAAAAGCATTTCTATTATTAAATTTTCTTTTCCACAACAAAAAAAAAAAGACAGCCATTCAAATTAACATTCCTAATGAATCTGTCTAAACAGCATTTCATGTTAATGTTGTAAGGAAAAAAAAAAAGAAAAAAGAAAAAGATAGTGTAAAGGTGATATTTTACTTTTAAAGGGGCTCAAAAATATTTTGAAGTTTCCTTAAAAAGTAACATTTTACTTTAAAAAATCCATTTTTTCCTCAAAATAGAAAAAATAAATTTTATAAAATGTATATTTAATTAATTAACAATCATAAATAGTCTTCTACATACTATTATTGAAAAACAATTTTAAAATTGATTGTATATTATCTAGATTTAGATAATATAAAAAATAGATGGTATATTACTTTTTATAGATGGTATATTACCTAGATTTAGATAATATCAATTTTTATACCACATAGAGAGTAATCCATATTAACTATTAGAGATGCTCTAAGAATTGCTGTCATGTATCATAGATTTTGATATTGTCTAAATCTAAGTGATATAAATGTGTAGTCAAATTAAAATTGTTTTTAAATAATAATTTGCACAAGATTATTTATGACTATAAATTAATTATATATAATATATCAAATTATTTCTTTTTTGAAAAAATTGACTTTTTAAGAAAATTTTACATTGTTTAACAAAGCCTTCAAAAGTAGACATTAACTTGACAATATATAAATTACATAAGCTTATTGGTCATTCTAAACATTGCCATTCAAGAGCAATTTTTTAAAAAACATAGTTTATATTGCTTATTTAGCATGTTTATTTTCACAATCCATATCTCCCAATACAGATATTCTAAGTTCTTAACGGATCAAAACTAATATATCTTCTATTAGCAAGTATTTGATTTTATCAAATAAAAAAATGCTTGCCAACAAAATTTAATTATTTGATAAAATTAATAACTAACATTTAAATTTAAATTTCAAATTTCAAATGGAATGTGTTGAAGGTTGCCATGTAAATTTTTTTTTTATTTAATTAAATTAAATCACGAATTCCTAATTAAGAGTTCTTATATATATATATATATAATAATAATAATGTTAGAGTTATCAAATGCTTATAATACAACCAAAAAAAACACAACCTCAGGAAGCAGCATGCATACCAACTTCTTGAAGCATGCATACCAGCTTCTTGAAGTATCACCTCTACAAAATTTCCAGAAATTAAGAAAGGGAAAATTTGACGAGAAAAGTCATTCAAGAGCCCCATCTGGCTGCTAAATGAGCCAAAGTGTTATTCTTTCATGGGGCCCAAGCAAAAGTAACAGAGTTGAAAAAGGGGCACAGGTCTACTGATTTTTTGATGAAACCAAAGGCTGACTAGTGGACAGAGAAAGAACTTGGGTGGATTAGGCCTTGAATGATACTTTTGGCATCACTTTCACACCAAATATTGCGAAATCCTTCTGCGTAAGCCAGAGAGAGTGCCATGAAAATTACAACAGCCTTTGCTGCCGTTGGGATATCAATTTGCTTCTTCTGGACTTAGACTTTGAGGACTCTACTATCATGGTCTCTCATCACAATGGCGAGGCTGGCGAAGTTCTTCCCCATAGCTGCATCTGAGTTTATTTTAATGGTGCCAAAAGAGAGGGGGGGGGGGGTGGGGGGGTGTAAACCAATAAGAAACGTGGCCATCAGAAGTTAGCTAGTTGGGAGGAGCCAGCCTACTGGTTAAGAATTGTTGAAATCTTCTATGAATAGTCCTAACTTCACCTTCAAGGGGGCTAAGTTTTCCTTTGAAAACAAGTCTATTTCTGATTCTCCAGATGGTGTCCAAAAAAATAACACAGATGAGGAAAAAATTAGCACCATGTGTAACTTGCCTTTTGGGTTTACTAGCCAATCAAGATAGTCTGCTAGACTAGTAAGCTGATTGTGGTCCCATTTTATACAATAGGGAGAGGCTAGCCACAAAGCTTTGGCAACGTTGCACTTAAAGAATAGATGAACTTCATCTTCCAATCACAGCCACGAGGGCAACAAGCGTTATCCACCCTCCAGCTGCATCGAGACAGGATTGACTTCACCGGAAGACAATGCGAAGATAGCTTCCATAAGAAAAATTTCAACCTTTCATGTAAGCAGCTACCCCACACAACTTTCCACCACTTTGAGTTGACTCCACTAGTAGGACACAAGAATATGTATACAGATTTGACTTGGAATATGCCTGAATGGCTTCCTGTCCAGATTAACTTATCTTCGATGGAGTCATTTGCCCAAAAAATCCTTGTGATGTTGTCCACTAAGTCTTTATAAACATACTAGTTCAAAAGAGGGATACTTCAACCACCGTGAGGGAGGAGAAGAGATTCTACCATTTGACATTGTGCGCTTTGTGAAAGCGGGTTTGGGATAGGGCGGTAATTGGGGGAGTAAGGCACCCACGGGTCCTCTCAAATATCAACCTAATTGTCTTTCCCTACTATGTAGCAAAGGCCTCTAGATAGGACCTGTCTTGTACTTAAAGTTCCTTGCCACTATTAAGAACAGTTGACCTTCGGCCATATCTTATGAAAGAAGTGTAGGCAAAATATTTAGGTTTAAGAGCCTTGACCTAAGGCACCTCCAAATTGTTTGCTAGCGACCACCCAATCTTGCAAAGTATAGCTACATTAATATCTTCTAACTTTCGGATTCCCAAACCGCCGATGTATTTGGGATGGCACATATTCTTCCAAGAGGCCGGGGTGAAAGGCACCTTATGAGTAGCATCTCCTTTCCAAAAAATCTGCTAGCTAACCGGTCAATGTGTTTACTCCACTTAAGAGGAAGCTTCATCGCAGACATTGAGTAAATAGGCATGGCAGTTATATCGGATTTAACAAAAACTAATATGCCCGCTTGAGAAAGAAACTTTGCTTTCCAATTCTGAAGCCGAGCTTTTACCTTTTTATGGAGCTCTTCAAAATCATGTGACTTATTCTTACTCGAGAATAGCATATTTCCCAAGTACTTAGCATTCGAAGGTAATTCTTTGATATTAAGAATGTTCTTCATACTCACTTTCACACTCATGGAGACATTCTTGGAAAAAAAAAAACAACCAGATTTAGTCTTGTTGATGGATTACCCTGTCCAACCACTATAGACTATAGAGCTGCAAACACTTTACCACTGCCAAGAGTTGCTTACTATTTGCTCTACAGAATATTAAAATGTCGTCGGCAAAGAAGAGATGTGAAATGGATGGGCCGGACCTTCCAAGTTTTATTCCGTGGATTTTCCCATCATCTTCAAGCTTGTAGAGTATACAAAGACAGAATTTCAGCAAAAAGAATGTATAAGTATGGCGATAAAGGATCGCCTTGGCGCAATCCTTTCTCCATCTTTACTTCATCACAAATACTACCATTTAAAAGGATAGAGGCCCTTTCAGTAGAAAAAAATTGGCTAAGAATAGCAACCACTCACCCTGAAAAGCCATATCGTATGAGACTCTTGTAAAGCACTTCCCAAATAATACGATCATAAGCTTTATGCATATCGAATTTGAAACCAACAAGACCACCAGAATCTTGTTTCTTCCCCATAGTGTGGATAATTTCATTAACTAGAATCGTGTTCTCCCCAATCCACCTTCCTGGAATAAAAGCTGCCTGGTTTGGAGAAATTAGGTGGGGGAGCAAGTGTCGAATCCGATTGGCCAGAAGCTTGGAAAGCACCTTATACACTGTGTTGCATAAACTGATCGGCCTAATGTGGTTAAACTCTGCAATCCTCTTCATTTTTGGAATCAGTAAGATCATGGTTCGATTAATGGTTGTTGGCACACGACCAGATAGGTAGTCATTTTGAATAGTTCTCACAACCTCATCCCCAACAATTCTCCAATAGCGTTGGTAAAATAAGGTAGGCATCACGTCCAAACCCGGGGCCTTGGTAGGGTTCATATTATTGAGGGTCTCCCAGATTTTGGATCTTGAAAGAACAGCAGTGATGGAAAGATTATCCGACTCCGAAATCATAGGATACAACAGATCGTCTGAAAAAGAACACTGGAAGGACCCTTCTTCCAGATACAACTCAGAGAACTTATGAACTAAATAGTTTTCGATAGCTTCTCTATTGTCTAACCACAAACCCGAATCATTTTTAAGGATAGAAATGAAGATTCGCCTCCTATTGACCAACGTGGACACGTGAAAGAACTTAGAGATTCTGTCACCAGCTTGGAGCCATATTTCCCTGAATTTTTGTCTCAGCACAACTCCATCCGAAGCTGCCACTCATCAAGCTCTTTTTGCAGAAAAGATTCTAAGGAAATGTTGCTCGTAGAGGGCTCTGAACTCTGAATAAATGTTATTTAATCTTCCACGAGAGAACCTTCATGGATTTTTTTTTGGGGGGGGGGGGGGGGGGGGGTGCGGTCGCCTCCTCAGCCTTTAAGATTTGGGGGGGGGGGGGGGGGGTGCGGTCGCCTCCTCAGCCTTTAAGATTTGGTTATCAACACTCTTTCTTTTCCGAGCTTGAGATTTCAGATTCATTCTGACCATGGTGTCATTTGCAACTCCAGACATAGACACACCTAAAGTAGTGGATGAGGGAAGTACCTGTTGGAGGTTGCTGACGGATTTAGTTGAAATGGCAATAATGTTTGTGACATAACTGGCTGTAACTTCTGTAATGGATACCCCGGCGTTGGCTTTAGTGGCTCTCAATCTTTTTTGTGGCCCAACTGGTGTAACCTTCCTTTTCCAGCCTGCAAGTGAGAAAATAGTAGTCCCTTTTGGGCCACATTCCAAAGCCTTATCCTTTCGGCCCAAATAAAAAACGTAAGAGGCCAGCTCTTCAAAATTCAAATCTGCTGGCGCCTGGCAATTGTCAGTGGGTAGGTGAGATCTGTCTTCCATCACGTATTTTCTAGACATGTGTTCTTCGATAATTGTCTATCAAAATTCAGCCACTCTGCACGAGGCTCGATGTCTTCTTCCGTCCTGTTGCTCACTTGGTCAGAGACTTGGTCGGTAACTTAGTTGGGGTTTAACTTAGTGACTTCCTCTTGTTCCGGCCCCTGCTTTGGAGAATGAATCAAAAAGTTCGCCTCTTGGGATTTCTACTCTTCGCAAAAAGCTACGTTCAGTAACCACTGTGAAAGCATTAACTTCTGCTCTCAGCCAGGGGCCATAAAGGTCTCCGGTCGTCAATTGAGTATTAGAGCTTGGTTGTTTGCAGCTTGATTTCTTATGCCCAATGATCCCACAGTTATAGTAGAACTCTGCTAACCGTTCGTAACTGAATTGTATCCAGACTCCACCTAAACTTATCTTTTGCAGAAGCCCAGTTAGGGGCGGCTTTTCCACATTTACCTGAACTCGTAGCCTCATATACTTTGTACCGATAATATTCGTATAAGAGGAAGACTCACATTGAATAACTTCTTTGAACAGGGCCCCAATTTTTATGGCATTTTCTCGAGTTATGAATTGTAGAGGGAGACCGTGTATCTGCGCTCAAAAAAATGAATGGCTGAAATCAATGTCTCAGATTGCTTTACCTAGGCTTCATTCTCTCAGAAGGAGATGTGATTCGTTAATAGACCAAGGTCTTTTTAACCAAATTTTGTTTCTATCATAGGCCGATTTGAAAGAGAATAGGAAAACATTGGAATGTAAATCTTCCACTCCTATCGACTCCTGTGTAAACCACACTCGTCTAACAATTAAGAGGACCTTATGTTTAGGGATAATCTTCTCGGATAGAACTTTGTCTACGATTAGATGAAGCTTAGGGACTCCAGCTGTACCGCTCAATGAAGAATCCTCCATTAACACCTATGAAAAGAAAACTGATGCGCCAGATAAGGCGACACTCTGTGGTGATCCGCCACTAAGGACAGAGAATAGGTATACCAATAAGATACATAGCATTTTAGTATTGTAATATTACTGATACATATGTATATATAAATTCTAATGAAATTTGTAAATATATGATAATATGGCATTTAGTAGTAAAATTACCAAATTCGCTATATAATAGACAATTTAAGGTATCCAACTACAATTATTTTTTAACCCTTGTTTTTTTCTTTTTTTTTTTAATGAGTGGAGTACGAAAATTCAAACATGGTCAAGAAAACTAGAGACAGCAAATGTCATCCGTTTTAAGATTGATAAATAGAAAGTAACAATTTATAATGATAATAAGAAATAAATACTTAAAAAAAATAAGAATATGTAAACCACCATATTAAGTTTCAGCTTACAAAAAAAATATTAAAATTCACTAACGAAAAGGGAAGAGTTGACAATTATTTTACAATGTTTCCACTAAAACTAATATTTTATGCAACTCAAAACGAAATAGAAACACTCGTACCACTGGTATTCTGAGTTGCCTGCTGCTAAAATTTGCTTCCTCAATTTATTAAAAAATAATAAAATTATAAAAATAAACGAACCGATAACATATTCGTTTAGAAAATGATAATTCGAAGTTATTATATAACAAAATGATGATATATTTTCTGTCGCATAAGTTATTTATATATATATATATATATAGCACTATATATATATATATATATATATATATTTATATATATAACTCTATCTCAAAACTGCCGCATAAAAGGATCCTTTATCTTGACTACTTAAGAGGGAATGGAGCAATGCTGCCAATTCAATTACTGTACAAGTTGGTAACTGGCCCCAGGTAACTTATGAATAGCATAACAATTAACAACGTACGTATATGTGTACAACATTGACAAAATATCAGTCACAATTATAGGGATTAGAACACTATCATCCATAAAGAAAAAGCCAGAACAGAAGCTTGATAAATTTGTTGATGTGGTTATTTCTGGGATGAACAATGAGTCCTTTTCCTCGAGCTGCACCGATCAGATTCAAAACTCAGGTTTCTGTCAAATATTTATGAAGCTAAATGAAAAACAGAGATCGTGTAATTCGGGGTTCAGTCTCAGTAAAAATAGCAAGGAATTTACGAATCAGCATTGTCCTGCTTTTTGCTTTTCGATGAGTCCTGTGTTGTCAATGATCGTCCAGAAGCCTGTTAAAAGTCGAGAAATGACTCAGTTTGCAGCTGAATTCTGACTACAGTAAGATCAGACTGACAGATACACCATATGAAAGGCCAAATAGAACTGCAAAAAGACAGGAGTTCTATGATCATAGACCTGCTTTGGAGCCTAAACTACTCAGTTCACCCTCACGTTTTTAAACAAAGTAAACAATGTGGCAGTCAATATCAATTTCTAGATGTTCCAAATGCTAATATTGTTGATGTCATTGAGATGATAAATGGGTAAAAGACCAGGTCATACTAATCTCATATGTGATTTTTACCTTCTTCAACCATCAAGCACTAAAAAAATCTGATAACCTTTATTTCCACTAACGTCTCCCCAGCACATACAGAGAAAAGCAAGCAGACGACATAATGCAGTCAAAATTTATTTCATTCGATGGGTAAGAGTTGAGACACTGGGAAAATGAATGTTTGAAATATTATCTGTAATTATGAAACCACCAATATCAACCCTGATGATGCTGATATGTATTATTAATTTTATATCATCGTCAATCAAAGATATGAACAGACTGGTGACCAGAGATGCTAAGGTTCATAATAAATGGTGGATGTTCATCATAAGCAAGGAATGAGAATATACGTTATAAATAAATCATACTGCAATTGCTCAGATAGAAGAACCAATCCTTCAAGCCAAAAGAGGAAAAGAGGAAAAGTTTCACAGTTCACAAAAATCAAAAACAAAAAAGACACAAAGTAAAAACACACTGAGCTGCTGGTAGTCATAGAGACACCAACTATCAATATGATTTAATTGAAACATATACAATTATAAAGCAATCACATGAAAATCAGTGAGATCTTCCTGGACAGAATACTCACGGGAATGCATAATTTCTTGCTGCTTCTGCTATGGGCCTCCAGGTATTCTTCATAAGACTGCACTAACAAATCAGGAAAAAGATAGTTATCATTGGACCCTGAAGATCACAGAAAAGGCTACTCAAGATGGAAGGCAAAGCCATGGGGAAAAAGTAAATAAATAGTAGGATGACAAATAAAACTAGCCATTACAAAGACATAGGATATCACCATATTAAATAAAACAAAGGTATAAGCTAAAGCACATACTTCACAAACACTAACCATTGCAACCATGATTACAGGTGTGACTGTAACTTTCTTGTCAATAATTCTAAAGAAAATGAAAATTGAAAGTAAGACATGGTACTAACATAAACAAAAGATTAAATCTTACCCCAATTCCCACATTAAAAATATTACAGCTATACATAGACAATTTAATAAAATCATAAAATTTGCAATTAATGAAACACAAACTGCATCTAAAGCAAACAAACAAGATATCTTAAAAATGAATGCAAAACCACAATTTCTAACTAGATATATTGCCATGTAATAGACTGATTTTATTTCGAGGATATATAACCAAGCATAACATTGTCTTTGACATCTCCAGCTCTGTCAGTTGGAAGGAAATTTTGAAATAAAAATAATGTGCTACCAGATATTAATCAGGAACGATAAAGAAAGACATAACGCATACTAGCTAAGATAGGATCCTAATACCATTTCAAGAAATTCATCTTCGGTAAGAACACTAGCTGGAGGACTCTCTCCAGACAAGCCCCATGCATCAAATTGAGAAGACACATCCCTGTCTACTTGTAAATTAAAAAGGAACCCTGTAAGGTGAAAGTGTTTCATCCTTGTAACTTTTGAATCAACAAAATTGACAAGAAAATATTCAGGAAGTACAGTACCACCAGTTCTCTGGTGTGCTAATTGGTATCTACTAGCTCCAGCCTGATGTTGGTACATTAAGGAAGAATAAAGCATAGGTGCTTGTGACCATGACATATGCCATGGAGGCATATCATATTCTTCATCTCCTAATGAACATGAGGGTTCTAAACAAGGTCTTTTTGAAGGAAAATCATCCCTGGGAAAATTTCTCCAGAATCAAGCAAAAGCCACAAAAGGCTAATAAAGTGGGCATCAACAGAAAGTTAGATTTTAGCTATTTAAAGATATTACCTATTCTGCAGGCCATCAAAATCACTCGTCCCATCAAGAAGGTCACAAAGAGCTTCTCCAATATCTGGAGATAACTCCTGGCAACAATATAAGAGTCAAAGTCAAATAATGAACAGTCTTCCTAGATGCCAATGCCACAATAATATAATTTGAAAACAATAGACATCAAAGACACCTGGCAGTCTCTGCTAATTTTGACAGTTTTGTAGTCATTTAATGGATTCTTGAGATGAAGAGTCTTTTGAAAAGGAAGATCATTTAACCTCAACCATTTGACTTTAAAACTGCGTCCCCAGGGATTGCATTTACCACTTCCTTGGCTCCAAATATTATCTCGCCTCCACCCAACAGAAGACATCATTTGGGCATACCCTTGGAAGAAACCGCTCATATTGATGCTAAATATTAAAATTACTCTACCAGAATTCTGCAAGACAAGCAACGCTTCTCTATGATATCTAAGGTTGCAAAATAAAACATGATAACAACAAGGACTTACATGAAAAGCTTCTTCCAAAATTGGTTCATTCATGACTTGAGTAGCCCAAATTCCTTTCTCAATTGATAGCTGAATATTGTGATGATTCAAGCTCTTTATGATGAAATATCTAGTATCACACAATTTACCCTTCTTGTTTGCAGCTGAATTACCCCTAAAATCACGAAAATCTTCCCTAGAAGGATCATTAGCTTTGTAACTTGAGCTCTCTGAAATCAACATAATGTTCACACAGTAAATATTTAATTTTAGAAATGAAAATTTAGGAGAACTTTTGTTTATTAATTGGATGTAACACTCCCAACATTCTGCCCACAAACTTAGTAGACTGCATATAGTAACACCAAGGTATAAGGAAACTTGAATTATACTATTAGGAAGATGGTGGTGAGTAAAATAGCCTGAATTATATAGTTTCAAAAATAAACAAGAGTCACAACCCACAAGATAATTTTGTTCAATTAAAGCACAATCTGGATGCATTCTTACAATTGTGCATTTTGAAACTGCAATTATATTTAGTGGTTGAATCAGGAGATAGTTCAAGATAATTGCTACTAGCATGGTTGTTAAAGAGTGTATCGTATCGTGTATCGTTTTTATAAAAATATGTGTCATGTATCGTTAAGTATCGTGCATCGTAAGATACAATTTAAACTTAATTTTTATTAAAACATAATATATATATATATATATATGTATGTATGTATAAAAATATAAATACATAATTTTTAAAAAGTTCTTAACATATTATATAAATATAAAAGAAGTAATAATATAAATGATATAATCATATAAGCAAGTGAAAGAGAATAACTAAAAAAAAGAAAGAGAATAACTAAGAATAACTAAGAATAACTAAGCCTCAAGGAAATTTAAGATAAAAACTACAGAGAGAAAATAATAATATTATAATAACACCCCACCCCATACACACAATGGCTACATCCCAAATTTAAAAGGCAGTAAATAGGCATTGACGGAGAAAACGAGGTTGCATAATTCTTTTCATCTTCACGAAAGTGGAAAACAGAGGAAACAGAAGGGTAGGCATGGGTATCCTTAACAAGTAGAAACCACTGGAAAATACGCGAACATTGGTGAAAGTGAAAAGAAAACTAGGAAAGAAAGAAGAGAAATTAAAAGATGGAGAACTGAGAACCAAACTTACCATTGTTGCTGTTGGGAGTGATTTTCTGGTGATTTAGTGATTTATGTGTTTGATTGTCTCCTATGCTTAATTAGAATTTTGAAAATCGTAGTTTTTGGTTGATTGAGAGTATCTAGCCCTAAAGCTTTTTGTTGGTTGCTGGATTAAGCGCTCTCTCTCTCTTAATTTTTTGTATCATCTTTTCGTGTATTGGTGGTATCGGAAACGTAAATTATTGAATCGTTCTGATACAATGAAATTTCTGATATGGCATATGGTACGTATCGATTGTGCTTCGAGATGATAAGTATCGTACGATACGTATCATGTATCGTACGATACTGATAACAATGGCTACTAGGTTATATGCCATTGATGTGTGTTCCAATAATAGGCTACAGTGACTCTAAATGGTATACATCTTTCACTTTACCCTGACTTATCACATCTACTGAATTGTGATGATGAAGATTTGGGAAGGGGAAATGGAGAAAAGGTCAAATAAGCAGAGAAATGTCCACTAAAAATTACTACTTTTTTTTTTTTTTTCTTCCTTTTTTTGATGAAAAATTTAAGTTGTAACAACATGTCCAAATTTGCATATATTCATATCCACAGGTAAGATTAAATTCATGAAAACAACACTCCTTTAGCCACACTATACAAAGCTGCAATCATACTGGCAATATGTAAATTAAAGACAGTTATTTATTACCAGGATCTTCTGAATTCCCCATGTCCTGCCTCCATCCAGTGACTGATGAATCAACTACGGATGCATTTTCCTTTGCAGTGTCAGATGACATATCCCTAACAACCCACTGCATTGCAAATGTAGTAACTAAGATACGATATAAACTGCTCAAGAAGTAAGATCAGCAATGCAAGTTAAAAAGAGGGGGAAAAAATTCAACAATGCACGTAAAATGGGGAAAAGAAAATGCAGTATTAGAAAGTAACGGAATCAATGAATTGCTTATTATTGAACTACTATCTTCCGTACCAAAAACTATGTACTTAAAATGAATGGACAAGTCAATCAACGTTTCTTCCATACTGTCTCTTACATATCACCCTCCTCGGTATAATTGGAACAATGAATTTCAGCATAACATGGGCCGCAGCACAAGTCTACATGGCATTCCCCATTTGCTGGGTTCTGACAAGTCCAGCACTGCTTGCAAATGGGATCATACCAGTACACTTGCTCTGCAGCACGAGTGGGATTCTTAGCGTAATTGTTCATTGAACCCCGCAATCCGCATATAAATATTTAAAGCATATAAAGCAAATTTTACAATGAAATTAAATTCCCAAGCCACCTATAAAATGCAAAGCATAAAAGTTTCCATTAAGAGCCAACAATGTATAAAGTAATCTACAGCTAATAAAACTCTCACAGTGTTCTCAATGTTATCAATTAGGTTTCCCTAGGGAATTAAAAAATCAATTTTGAGTACAATCTTTACAATCTTTGTTGTCTTGGTTCAAACACATAAATATAAACATGAGGAAACAATGTGACTACAAAGAGAACACAAAGATTAAAAAGAAATATTCATGAAACTTCTCCGAACAAATAATGCGGAACAAAGATAACCAAATTCCTCAAATTCAAAAAGCAGAGACAAACACCTAATCTTGAGCAAACCATTAAAAAAAAAAAAAAAAAAAAAAAGGCTATAGAGTGGAAGAAAGTAGCTTACAGTTGAGAGTGAGGGAGAGAACAAAGTCCAAGAGAAAAAGGAGGCGAAAGAAGAGAAACTAATGAGAGAGAGAGAGAGTGAGAGTGTGAATTACTCTGAACGTCGATGGGGCTTTTGAGTGATTTTCCGAGCCCTAGTTCTCTGGTAAACACCACTTTTATTACAGTTGGGCTCCTGAACTCCCTCCTCGTTAAGATTCGTTGCGGATCTGGTTCTGAGTCTGGGAAATCGTGTGGCCACGATCACTTGGTTTCATTAGAATGGGACCCCCTTAAAGGATTGCCTGCGCGTCTGTGATTTGTTGGATTTGATGATTTTCGTTTCCACTGCTTTCATGTTAGTGGACCGGTGCAGCAGCGGTTCAGCACTTTCTTTTTTGTCATTTTCTGTATATGAATTTTCTGTAAAAAGAGGTTTTCTTCTTCCCTTTTTTTTTTTTTTTTTTTTTGGGGTTAGAAAGTAAAATAGTTTTCAGTGCAAAAATTAAAAAAAAAAAAAAAGTAAATAGTGCTTTATGTATTCTGAAAAGAAAAAATCCATATATTTATTCTGATTTATGTAGAAAATGATTGAAAAAACTAAAAAAGAAAATGAAAAGAATGCTAATTTAGAGCATTAGTTTAGCCTAGAAAGTAGTCTGGTAGGATTGTAATCCAACCTCAGCATCTAAGGAACTGGCTAGCCCGTTCTACAATTTACACTAAACCTGACCTGTTAGAAAGAAACAAAATGATTGATGCAGCTATTTTTGGAAATAGATATTTTATAAATTTTGGATATGCAAAGAAGGATAAGTATAAGAGAGGTGCGACGGTTACCTAGCCCAACGAACCTCTTTAGTCTAAATCAACACTTACCTTACAACATAAGCTCTCCTAGTGAAAATGAATATTGTGTTCTTTAAATTTGCAGTACAGAAGACATTTTATTTCTTGAGGAAAATAAAAGTACAAAGACGTTGTTTACAATATGGATGACAATTTGGATTTAAAACTAGAATCCAAATTGAATAGAACATTTTTTATCCCAAAAAAAAAAAAAAAGAATTGAATACAACATGTTGAATCAATATAAGCATCGGCAAGCCAGTCTTGAACATATGCAGTTATATGACCGCACAAGGCCAATAATAATGGAAGCACTATAAGTATATAATGAGTGTTACATATATATATATATATATATATATATATTAAAATTTTTCGAAAATAAATTTATTTTTGTCAAAATTAAAAGACACAAATTTTTTTAATAAAAAAGCCCCATAAAAAATTATAAATATTTTTTTTGAAAAAATAGAGCATATCAATGAACAAAATTATTTTTTATATTTTTGAGACCTACATCATAATTGAATATTGCTACATGATTAAGGAAAACTATAATAATGCATAATAAATAGCAACATTTGCAAAAACTAAATAGTAAAATTATTTTTTATAATTTTATATCTTATTTTTAAAAAGTGATACTTAAAAGAGAAAATAGATATTTAATTTACATATAACCAGTCTAATATACAAGATCAAAATCAGTGGTCATTGTTGTAAAAAATATAGATGTCTTATTTAAAACTAAATTACATTAAATAAAAAAAAAAAAAAAACTTCGTATTCTCCATAGTTATTTAACTTCGATCATGTGCTTTTTGCTTTTATTCGTAAACAATACAATTATGAAGTTTTTGTTAGTTTGCTTCTTTGGCTTTATTTTACCATAAATTAGGCTCTGCTTTTGGAACCCTATTTACTCTTATATTTGTTTTGTTTTGTTTTTTGCCACAAAAAATTTAAAATGCATCCTAAATACAATAAACCGGATATGATAAGGGAAAGAAAAAGAGAAAAATTGAAGAGTACTTTAATATAATTTTAAAAAAGTACTCTTGATAGATTCACTGTTAAAGAACCACAAAATTTAAATTTAATTTATTATTATATGTTCTATCTTTGTGTTTCTAAATAGATTAAATAAGTTTATAAAAAAAAAGGTTAATAATAGTTCAATCTGATTAATTCAAAATTAAGAACAATTGATACCATTAATTAAAAATAACTCTTCTAAGACATATGATATATGTTAGATATACTCTTCTTTAGTTTTTGGGTTTTTAGTCTTATTCATTCTATTTCTTGATTTTTCTTTTTGTCTGGTTGTGCTTCTCAGAAGTCAGAATAATGGAAGAAATAAATATTCTTTTCCAAACTTCATTTCGATTAACGAAGGAAGAAGATGAAGAGGTGGTAATTAGCAGTTCTAATAAAAACTTAGTGAATGATTTGCCTCAAAAACTGTCAAAAACTATTTGTTATCATATATTCTAATGGTCAATTGCTACAACCAACCAACAAAAAAAAAAAAAAAAAAAAAAAAAAAAAAAAAAAGAAGAAGAAACAAATATGATGTATATTTGTATATCAACCTTGTTATGGGAAGATAAGTGAGGTTAGTCCCGTGACAATGCCCCTTGTATATATATACGTTTGAGAATGTGGATTCAGGTCACACTCATATTTTTTATTTTAAATTAGAATTTTAAAAAAATATAAAAACAAAAACTACTTGTTGTGGGTATGATAATTGAACATGTTAAGCTTGGATTGGAGCAGAGATTAGGGATAAATTTTAACTCGAATTTCATTTGTAACAAAATTATTTTCTAGAAAGAGAAAAAAAATCAGCTGGCAATAATAATTGGTGATAACCCCTAAGTTGTAGATTCTATGCAGTGTTTAAATTCTCCCCCCTAATTTATCAAAAAAGATTTACTCAATTAAATAAATTATTGCGAAAAATAAAAAGTAAAGATAAATAAATGTATATAATTTAATATGTTGTTATGTAGGCAAATATTGTATTTTATTAAATAAATTGAAAACAAAAATCTCATTTAATATGAATATTAAATAAATATGGTTTAGGGTTTAAAAGTCTTGAAACCGCATACTGCCACCTCTATTGTAATAGTTTTTATTTTACTTTTAAAGTAATAGAAAAAGAATAATCAATTTTACTATCTTGCAGCTAAATATTTAAAATATATGTGTGCCTATGTGTTTATTAAAAAAAAAAAAAGAAAAGAAAAAAAAAAAAAAGAAATTTGTAGGGGGCAATAATGACATATTTCTATTGGATAATTGTTAGTGGATGGAAATATTGATTGGTACGGTTACTAATTCATGTAGCAAAAGTTCAATGTGTACAACACTTTTCACACCTTAGCTTAGGCATCCCCTATGTTCGTTTTGTGTGGGGCTGAGTTAAGACTCTAAACGATCCTATGAAGCATTTTCATAGTATGTTTGGTCCAAATGCAACAAACCACAACTAAAACAAAAATTTAGCACCACAAATAACCAAATACAAATAATTTCAATAATAAGTATATGAAAGTTTATAAATAAGCTAAAGAAAATGGGCAAAACCATGATAAATTCTAGATAGCTTCTAACTTATTGATAAGTGGATTTTATTTATATAGATCAAATACCTGTTACTTAATATTTTACAAGTTCGTGCGAGCAATTTTATGGTTTTTCATGTCTGTTTTGTATGGAATATCAAAATTCAAGAGATAGGGTAAAAGTAAACATATTTGGAAGAGTTTTGCATTGAAAAGAATGTGATTCAAGCTTCAGGAATTGGTGTTGCAGCTCTACCCGACAAGGGCTATGGTGCTATACAAAGAACATTCTTAAAACATTTTTCAAAAAGTTGGCGCTATTGTTCTATATTTTTAAGGCTACGATGCTAGCTTTTTATTTTTTATTTTTAATGTAATTTCATTTTTGGTCATTGTCAGATGTAGTGGCACTATGGCAAAGTTTTTTAGGTGACATTTTTTGATTGAGTTAGGAAACAAAAGCCTAACCTAAGAGAATTATAAATAGAGATCAATAGGTTGTTAGAGAGAACTTTAGATGGCTAGAGAGAGATCGAAGACATGCAAGGAGGCAAGGAACAAAGAAGAGACAAATTCTGAGATGGAATTCATCATCATTCTTCCTAAATTTCTAATTTCTTCTTCTTCTTTCTTTATACCATGCAGTATGTTTAGGATTTTATTTAACTTTATGGTGTTCTAAGTTTCTTTTGTAAGGCTACGATATAGCCGGATTAGGAATATTTAAAGTCGTTTATAGTTTTGATGAAATGATGTTTATTTCATATCTATGTTGAGTGTTTTATTATGTTCTTAATGCTTGTGATTATTTGGCCATCAATCAATGATTCATGATGTGATTTGAGATTAAGAAAAGATAATTGAATTAGAGTTAAATAAAATACCCTACAGTTGTCATAAGATAGAGATATTTAGAAGATCTTGTGCAACATTATTAATTTCTTATTCTTAATGAGTTCTATAAATTCATAGTAAAATAGAAGTATTAATTTATTTATGTATTAGAATATGTTATTAATTGACAGGATTGCCCCCCCAGTTTCAAATTTAAGAAGGTCCTGCCTAGGAAAACCTCACTAAATCGATATTGAAAGTTCAATAGAACTTCCTTATAAATTAGATATAACCCAACAACACAAATAAAATATCATAAACATTTTTAATAGAAATCTCACAATAGCATTAATAAAAAATAATATAAGATTTACACATATTAGGTTAATCTATCAGAGCAATTTAAGGAGTGCAAATGATTAAATGCAAAATATCAATACATCAAAATCAACAAAAGAAAAAATAGTTATTGTCATTAGAGTCGAAAAAAAGAATACTATATCAACAGTGTGAATAACATATAAATAATGAAAATGTCTAAATGCGACGTACATGACTTGTTAGCTAAAGCTTAGCGAAACAATTAAAAAAAAAAAAAACAACAACAAAACTAAGAGATGAGCTCTATGAATGAATGTATAAAATATTATAAAAGTAATAGTAATTCTTAAAAAATCCTTTTTTTGAGGCCTTACTTTTACTCTTTGAAAATTCCTTTATTTTGATAAATAGTTTTTACAAAACTATACTTATTCCTAAAACATAACAATTTCATAAATCATAGAACAAAGAAATTAAAATAAGATAATAACCATCCCTTTCGTAAATAAAATAATATTGTCATGAATCATAATTCATAAATATTGAAAATCATAAATATATAAATATATATCGTATCCATAGTGCATTTATCTATTTTGCTTTGTATCATAACCATTACTATATCCTATCACATGACCACAATTAGAGCTCTAGTGTGTCATCGACTAGCAATGAAGGGGGAACTGTCAATGCAACCCTAGACGTCGCAAATTGAAACCTCCCATCCACTTTAAGAATCATGCGATTAAGCAGGGAATGGTGAAATGAATGCACGTAATCATAATCTAATAATTCATATCCATGGTATAGTATAGTACACAATAATCCACAATCCAGTATTAACTCATAAACTAATATATTTATAAAATTTTTCAAATAATATCCATAACCATCATATCAAAATATTCTCGCAAATACCAAAATAAACATATAGCTATATACTGAAATTTATTTATCCCAAATCATTCCATTTAATATACCATAATGTAATAAATCAAATAATTATTTCATAACATATAATAAAGTATATGATTAAATAGTTTTAGAAATAATAATAATAATAATAAGGTAATTTATATATCATATTAATCAAATACGTAATTCTAAAAAATATCTCAGAAAACAAAGTTTAATCATATATCACAACTTAAACCAGCTTCTTTGTCGGATCGCCTCAAATATCAATCTTGGTACCTAAATAATAATAAAATATTTCTCAGGCTTCAAAATTTAAACCAAAGACATTAGGTGCATGCCAATGTCCTAATATAACATTAATAAATCTAAAATTTCTAAAATTGGACACCGAGTGGTCCAATTATACTGTGAGCCCTAAATACTTTATACTCAAAATTAGGATTTTTCACTTGGAAGTCAAATTAGTAAAACTAAACATTCTATTTGATTCCATTAACGCTTAATTACATTGATCCAACTTCAATTTTATTTAACTTGTCCAATTGTATCCAAACACAGTTGAATTTTTATTTGGTATTAAACTAATTGACTCAAAAAAGGAAAAATTATCAAACGACATCCAAAGTTTGAAAACTTTATATTAACAAAAAGCACGTGAGACAAGGAATGCAATTGTGTACTTATCTTCATTTGAAAACCTGGATGATGGTTGAAAAACTTTCTCTAAATTTCGGCCAAACTTAATATCATAAGATCTTGCAAATGGTAGGGAATTTTAGAAAATGGAGTTTGAAAATGAGTTCAGAGGGTTATATTAGAGGGAAAAAAGGTATAAGGTGGTTTGAAATGGCTAGAAAAGGGTCAAACTCTAGCAACTCGACTTTGTGGGCTCAATTTGGACACATCTAGTTACTGTTTTGGTTGGGACTTGGGGGTTTTATTGGTGAGTGCTCCTGTTGGGTGGCTGGCATGTGTAGATGGATGGTGGCTAGAGGAGGGTCAAACGGCGATGACTTAGTTTGTCATCAAAATGGGTCCAGTATATATAGGCCTAAGTTCCATTTAAAGATAAAAATTCAGGACTGATTTGTATACAGATAAATACTAATGTATAAAAACTTCCAAAATCATAACTTTTTTACCATACCTCAGAGTTAGGCTTGCTGTTAATATGTGAACTTGTATAGACAAGCTCTACATAATGGTATAAAAGTCAAAGCCAAATTCATCTCCCAAAAAAATCAAACTTGGTCCTATTTAAAAGTCCGATTTGGTAAAACTTGTTTAACCTTGATCAAACTGTCAAAAATTTTAAATTTTATGTGTTTTCTCTAAGTAAGTCCTTGCATTAATATTCGAAAGAGATTAACAACCACTTTAGTGAAATTTGTTATCAACATAGGGAATAAACATTAGTTTATTAATCTACAGGATTTAGGTAGGATTAATTTTGATGAATCAGAGACATTAAAGGTTTTAATCATTGAATTGCCCATTACTTTTAATTTGTTTTAATTTAAGCAATTTTTTTAATTTAGATAATTCAAAATAAAATTAGAAATCAATTAATTTTGGTAATTAGCAACTACAGTCATTGGGGAAACGATATCAACATATTCATTACTATATTACTTATTTTGATTCGGACATTTACAATTTTGAACAATAAGTTTTTAGCATCGTAACATAAGTTCATTATAGCTAACCTGGATAATATAAGAACTAGGGATGTTGCAAACCTAGGGAATGTTAATGTTAAAGAAGCACAAGTTAATAGTGTTCCACAAATGGCATTGATAAGTTATACACTGCCACTAATTGAAATTCAAATGAGAATAAGAAAACCAGCTATTCAGGCAAACAATTTTGAGTTAAAGCTAATGACCTTGTAGATGATTAAAGCAATTCAATTTTATGGTTTCCTTACTGAAGATCCAAATACTCACATTGTAAATTTTATGGTGCTATGCAATGTTAAATGTAATAGTGTTACTAATCATGTCATTCACCTTTGTCTTTTTGTTGAGGGATAAAGTAAAAAGTTTGTTGAATTATTTACCTACAAATTTAGTAACTAGCTATGAGGATTTGGTGCCAAAGTTCCTTTCAAAATTCTTTTCACCAGCCAAAATAACGAGATTGCATATGGAAATTAATAACTTTGCTCAATATGAAGGTGAGTTATCATATGAAGAAAGAGCAATATAAATATTTGCTGAGAGGACACCCCCAGCATGGTTTACCCTAAGTGGATGCAAGTTCAAAACTTTTGACTACCACTACTAGAACTTTAGCATATGATCATTAGGAGGGAAATTTATGAAGAAAACAGATGATGAATCTTATGATTTGTTAGAGAACATAAAATTCGACAATTATCAATGGCATAATGATAAAAACAAGTTAAAGAAGTTAGTTGGAGAACATGAGATAGATGCTATAATTGCAAGGATAGCCTAAATTGCTTCTTTTCTTAAGAAATTGGATAGTAACCAATTGACAGTAAATTTTATTCAAACCTCTCCTATAATTTATGAATTTTGCAATAAAACTCGTTCAAGTACTGAATGCTAGGTGGATAACCCTTTTGCTAGAGAACAATGGAGCAAGCTCAATTTCTAGGTAATTATAATATGTAACAAAATAATCCATATTCTATCAGCTTTAATCCAAGACAGTGCAACCATCCATACTTTTCTTAGAGGAACATTCCGAATGTGATGTAACCTAAGCTCAACATGCAACAACCATAAACTAAAATGAGAAGAAGCAATGGCTCAGTTGGCTAACTTCCAAAGCCAATTCATGTAAAAAACAAAGACTAAATTCTTGATCCAATAGGTTTAAATTAGAAATTTGGATGTACAATTTAGTGAAATGGCTATATGCTTTTTAAAAGGCAACAAGGAAATCTACCTAGTACTTCAGAGACAAATTCTAGAGGAGGAGGAAATGAGCATTGCAAAGCAATTGTCTTAATAAGTGGAAAAGAGTTAGAGGCTCATGAGAAGACTAAAAGAGGCTCATGAGAAGACTAAAAGACTAATAAGGATGAAATCCAACAAGCTTTTCCATTATAGGTACCCATTAAAGGAAAGATTGAAGACCATATGGACGTTAAAATTCAACCATCTCAAGAACCAAAACTAAGAATTCCTTTTCCTCAAAACAGAAGAATATTAAGTTAGGCAAGCAATATGCTAAAGTCTTGGAGGTTTTCAAAAACTTCTCATTAACATTTCATTCACAAATGCTCTTGAACAAATGCTAAGTTAGTGAAATTCATGAAGGATATCCTTTCAAATAGGAGGAATCTATGTGAATATAAAACAATTGCACTTATTGAAGAGTGCAATGCCATCTTGTAGAAGAAGTTGCCTTAAAAATCAAAAGATCCAGGAAGTTTCTCTGTTTATTGTTTTATGGGCAATGGAACTTTTGAAAAGATATTATATTATTTAGGTGCAAGTATTAATTTGATGCCTTTGTCTATTTTCAATAAACTTGAATTAGGTGAAGCAAGACCCAATATAATGTCACTACAATTGGTAGGTCGTTTTATCAAGTACCCTAGAGGTTTGATTGAAGATGTTCTTATTAAAGTTGGTAAATTTATTTTTCTACAAAATTTATAGTTTTGGACATAGAAAAAGATGAAAAGATTCCTATCATACTTAGACAACCATTCTTAGCAATTGGGAAAGCACTTGTAGATGTTCAGAAGGGTGTTTGCACCTTTAAGTATAGGAGGAGGAAGCCATCTTAAATGTTTTTAATGCTATCAAATACTCGAAAAAAAGTTACAATTGTTTTCACATTGATGCAATAGATACCTTAATATGTAATCATGTGGGTCAATTAATAGGTCTTTTGAAGGTTAGCTTGGTGCAGGGTGACTCAAAAGATGTGGAAGATTCATAGATGAAGGAATATACATTCTGGATGAATTCTTTTAAGCCAAATAGAAGAAAATATTTTGAAGCATGAGATCAAAGTACTTCATGTTCGGTGCCATCAATAAAGATGCTGCCTATTCTTGAACTTAAACAATTACCTGACCATCTTTGTTATGCCTTCTTGGTAAATCATCTACATTACCGGTGATTATCTCTTATTTGTTTACCTTGGAGGAAGAAGAGAAGCAATTAAAGTTATTAAGAAGCACAAGTCGACAATAAGGTGGACAATTGAGGAATATAAAAGGAATTCATCCATCTATATGTATGCATTGAATTTTGCAAGGGGACAATATCAAACTATCAGTGAACCATAAAGAAGACTAAATGCAATAATGAAAGAAGTGGCTAGGAAAGAGGTTTTAAAATTGTTAGATGGTTGGTGATCTACCCTTTTTCAGATAACTCATGGGTTAGTATCTTCCAAGTTATGCCCAAGAAAGGAGATATGATGGTAGTTAAGAATAAGAATAATGAGTAAATTATTACAAGAACTATCATTGGATGGCGTATTTGCAATAACTTTCAGAATTTATAAATGGCCACCCAAAACAATCACTTCCCACTACCATTTATTGACCAAATATTAGACAGGCTAGTAGGACATAAATTTTATTGCTTTTTAGACATCTATTCCAGGTGTAATAAATAGCCATAGCATTAAAGGATCAAGAAAAGACCACATTCACCTATGTTTATGGTATGTTTGCCTTTCATAGTATACCGTTTAGATTAGATAATGCTTTGAGTATCTTTTAAAGATGCATGATGACAATCTTATCAGATATGGTAGAGCGGATCATTGCGGTATTTATGGATAATTTTTCTATATCTGGGGACTTTTTGTTGGTTACCTAATGAATTTGTTTTGCTATTGGAAAGGTGTGAACAAACCTATCTTATATTAAATTAGGCAAATTTTCATTTTACGGTATGAGAAGGATTAGTCTTGGGTCATAGAATCTTGTTTAAAGGAATTAAAGTGGATCGAGTAAAGATTGAAACAATAGAGAAACCATCACCACCAATCTTACTAAAAGGAGTTAGAAGCTTCCTAGGTCATACAAGCTTTTATAAAAAAATTATTAAGGATTTACCAGATTGATAAACCACTTTCAATTCTTCTAGTGTAAGGTACTCCTTTTATTTTTTCTAAGGCATGTGAAAAGTCATTTACCATCTCAATGGGAAACTTGTTTCTACACCAATTTTTGTAACACATGATTAGGTACTGGCATTTGAATTAATGTGCAATGTAAGTGATTATGCAGTAAAAGCGGTCCTTAGGCAATGCAAGAATAAGGTTTTTCATAACATTTAATATGCAAGTTATACTCTTAATGAACTTAATTATGCCACAACGGTGAAGGAGTTTCTAGCTATTGTGTTTGAATGTAATAAGTTTATATCATATATTATTCGTAATAAGATTATTGTTTTCACTAGTACTTCGCAATAAAATACCTTATGGTCAAGAAAGATGCAAAGTCTGGGCTCACTCATTGAGTGCTTTTATTATAAAATTTTAATAAGGAATTCAAGATAAAAGAGGTACTAAAAACCTAGCAGCAAATCACATCCGTAGCTTTGAAGTGGCATAGGAAAAGGAGTTGCAAGAGCTTCCTGTTGATGATAATTTTTTGAATGAGCAATTCTTTGCTAATTTGGAATCGTAATCTTCTCCTTGATATTCAGATTTTATTACCATCTAGTGGCTAATGTTTTACCACCAGAACTTTTATATCAACAAAAGAAAAATATTATTTTTCGATGTGAAGTACTACTATTGGGAAAAACTGGTGCTCTAAAGGAATTATGCTAACTAATTAATATGGAGATGTGTGTCGAAATGAGAAATGGAAAGTATTTTAAAGCGTGGTCATATACTTGAGTATGGAGAACAATTTGGAAAAAATCGGACAATTGCTAAGGTACTTAGTTAGGATTTTATTAGCTAATTTTATATAAAGATGCTCATGCTGTTGTAGTCAATTGTGATTATTGTCAATGGATAGGGAATATTACAAAAAGAAATGAGATGTTTTTGAAAAGCATTCTAAAAGTTGAACTATTTAGTGCATGAGGCGTTGACTTTTGGGGACCTTTCCTTTCTTCATATTACAATAAGTGCATCTTGCTAATAGTATATATGTGTCTAAGTGGGTTGAAGTAATAGCAACTCAAACAAAGGATGGTAAGGTTGTGCTTAATTTTCTTCCAAAAAATATTTTCACAAGGTTTGGTACTCTAAGAACCATAATATATTATAAGGGAACTTACTTTTATAATAAGCAATTTGAGGCTTTGCTATTGAATATAGAGTCAAGCATCAAGCTTTTTTTACTTATCATCCACAAATTAATGGTCAAGGAGTGATATCTAATAGAAAGGTGAAGGTAATTCTTGAGAAAATAGATAACATCTGTCATAAAGATTGAGCAAAAATGATTGATGATGTATTATGGGCTTACCGTGCAACTTCTAAAACACTTATAGGGATGTCTCCTTATAAGTTGGTTTACACAAAAGCATGTCATCTTCTGGTGGAATTGGAACACAAGGTATATTTTGCAATGAAGCATCCTAACGTGGATTTGCAAGCAATGGGTAAGAAAAAAATTTTAAAATTGAATGAGTTAGAAAAATTTCACAATGAGGCTTATGAGAAAGTAAAAACTTATAAGGAGATGAAAAAATATTAGTAATATAAGCACATATCAAGAAAAAAAGTTTTCATCTGAATAGTAAGTACTTCTATTGATGAGAACCCGCCTATACCTGTATCAACAACTACACACAAGGGTGCTAATCCTGTGCAACTGAAGACAGGGCCAATTACAAAGGCACAAGCTTTGAGGTTTACGGACGATCTTGAGGTTTACGAACGATCTTGTTAGCTACATACAAAAATTTATTAAATCTCAAGAAGGCAGAATGATACTAGAAAATTCTAACCCCGTGTTGAATATCCAAGTTGTAATGACAAAAATGGACCTTGGAAGTTATTTTGGTGCATTTAAGGACTTTGGGCAGTAAGGGAAGAGATTGTTAGCTTATGAGCATGATGGAGCTCACCAAAGGACCATAAAATCAAGCCAAGATAGAAGCAAGGGCATCCAAGCTTCTATATTGGCCGAATTAAGCGTGTTTGGCGTTGGGAAGGAGCTTTCTTGCAATTCAAGCAAGCTTTGATCATTCAAATCAATGGCAACATGTGGGGACTAGTTCTAATCCTACTTGGCATCTTATATAGCACATTGAATCTGATTTGAAACCTAAACTAGTTGGTGATTGGATGAAGAAAGCTTATTTGGAGAGCTGGTCAACTACTTTCCAAATCTAAAATTTGACTTTTGTTTTAGGAAATAGTCTTTTATTTTTCTGTTTTTATTTAATTATTTGCTAGTAAAATTTATTTAGGAAGATTGAATTTTAATATTTTTGATTTAAATTAACTAATTCCTCTTTCAAAATTAAGGAATTAATTAATACAAATTAGATTAGAAAAGACTTGTGAAATTCAGTTACATCATGATTTTAACAATATTGGCTGGTTTTACTTATTGTTTTTAGGGTTTTTTATTTTTTTTCCTTTAGCCTATTTAAAGGCTTATTTTCTCAGTAAACGACACTACATTATTCATCCAATAAAATTATTGTGAAAAAGATTTCTCTTTGTTCTCTTAAAACACCTAAAACATTAAATAGAGAACATGTGTTTTAGTTTGACTTATCAATAGGACAATTTATAACTTATTGTGGCATCTTCGACATATACCAAGGTTTCTATTCATAAGTTGATTAGGGGTTAAAGTGGCCATTAGAATCTGAACTTAATTTCGATCTGGGCTAATTTTGTTAAAAAGGTGGTAATCTTCCACCTTGTGCAAGCCAAAGTCCACCAAGGTTTGCACCATTTTTCTTTCTTTGCAAGAAATGTTTTGTTAAATGTATTAAAATAATAACTATGTTTATGTTTTATGCTTTTTTTAATGTCTTTTTGAATGCCTAAGTTTCATTGTATTTAGTTTAGGAATTGTCTCTTATTGGGTATTATTTTTGTTTTGTAAAATGTCTATGTACTGGAAATTGTGTTTCCAGCAATATAGGTCCATTGTGGGGGCTGACGTGTTCGATGTTACTTGAAACAGGTTATGAATCTTTTATATGTTTTAACATACTTAAAGAGGAAAATATAGCTAAAAGAATGACTCAAAAAGGACTTGGGAAGCCCAAAATATGCAGATTGCAAGTTGGTATAATTGTTGAGATTTCCAGCAGTTATGGTCCACGGGGTTTTAGATGAGTTGGAGGCCTTCTCAAATTCCTTTGGGCCTAGTCTTCCCCAGATTTCATTCTTAATGCCACATGTCAAAATTCAAGCAATTTGGATGAGGATATCCAAGCTTTCTATCATATCAAAGAAGCTTTACTCAATTTGGAAGGAGACAGTTTTTGGAGTTCAAATTCTCACAAACCTTTACCAACTTTATATACTTATATGTGTAGCTGGTATTTGAACATTTTGTATTAGATTGTTGGGTGGAAATTTTTTATTTTTTGAATTTCAAAAACTTTATTTGGTCTCACACAAACTACATATGTGTGAGCCAAATTTTGTACCAATATAATACAACAATAAAATAAAAAACAATATTATTATGTTGTCTAGTTTGTGTGGCCCACTCTTAGCATCTTCTCTTATTCTTCATCTTCTTCTTATTCCTTTCAAACAAAAACCCTAACAAACCTCAACATCACCATAACAAAGACAAAGACAATAATCACCTAAACAACAAACCAAAAACCGGATGAAAGGTTGTTCACAAGAATAACACCTTGTGTACAACTCTCTTAGCCAAGTGAACCAAAAACTATACCAAACTCCAACATGGTATCAAAGTTTTTTTTGAACCATTGATGAGAATTTGTCCGTACCTATACAATCAACTACTCGTTGGGGTACTGATCTTGTACAAATGAAGACGGGAACAATCACAAGGGCACAAGTTAAATGATTCAAGAACAATCTAGTTAGTTTTATACAAGGTGTGATTCAACTCAAGAGGGCATGAGAATACCCAAAGATCCAAAGCCCGTCTTGTGCATCCAAGTTATGATGGCAGAAATGGATCCGGCAAGCTGTTTTGGTACATCTATGGATTCCAGGTAGCAAGGAATTAATTTGTTGACTTATGAATGAGATTGAGCATTCTAAGAGACTATGAAATCATGTCAAGGAAGAAGAATGATGGACCAAACATCACATTTGTGCAGAAGACTCCATTTGGTTGAAAATCATCCAATTTGGTGCTGACTTTGACTTCCTTTGTTTATCAAGCAAGTTTGACTTATTCTAATCAAGGGAAACATATGAGAATCAATATTAATCCTATTTGGTATCCTAATTTGGAGCCTAAGCTAGGTGGTGATAGGACAAAGACAGTTTAGTTTGAAAATTAGTCAACTAGTTTCCTAATTTGAACATTTGAATTTTGTTTTAGGAAATAGCCTTTATTTTGGTTTTTATTTATTTATTTGCTGGAAAATTATGTTAGGAAAGTTAGAATTTTATTATTTTGATTGTAAATTAATTAATTCTTATTTTAAAATTAGTTAATTAATTAATACAAATTAGATTAGGAAAGGGTGCAAATTTGGCAATTTCCTTTTTGTTCATCAATGTTAGCCGAATTTTACCTAATATTCTAGGATTTTTGTTTTGTACTCTTAGCCTATTTAAAGGATTATTTTTCAATGAGAAAACAGCTTAGTTATTATTCAAAAATTATTTGTGAGAAGAATTTTCTTTGTTCTCTTTGAACACCTAAAACACTTAAGAGAAATCAGGTGTTTCAGTTTGACTTATCAATAGGACATCCATCACCTATTGTGGTGCCTTCATCATATACCAAAGATTCTAATCATAAGTTGATTAAGGGTTAAGGTGAGCATTAGAACCTGAGCTTAATTGTGATCCAAGCTAATATAATACGAGTTTAGGAGCAAGTTGACCTATGTTCGTATCAACCATTGAGGGACCTTTTAAGCCATCTATCTAGCCTATTTTCTTATGAGAGAACCCCCCATTTCATTCCTTTTATTTTTGGTTTGAAGTGGTATAAAAATCTGGCTAGAGAACTCATCAAAAATCCAACCCGCACGCTACTTTCTTCAAAATCCGATGTTGTGTCTTGACTTCTCAAAGTTTTGCACCATCCACTCCAC
Organism: Ziziphus jujuba; assembly: GCF_031755915.1. Classification (NCBI taxonomy): domain Eukaryota; kingdom Viridiplantae; phylum Streptophyta; class Magnoliopsida; order Rosales; family Rhamnaceae; genus Ziziphus; species Ziziphus jujuba. Next base: position 25,591,129 of record NC_083384.1, read on the forward strand.
CAACATTTGAGGGCCAAAATTACTCTATTTGGAGCAGAAAGATGAAAGCCTAGGTACAAGCCTTTGGACTTTGGGATGTGATGGAAGAAGGTTATGAAGTTAAGGAGTTGAGAGTAAATGCAACAAAAGCACAAAGATTTGCACATTAGGCTGAGATAGCTAAAAGATTCAAGGGCTTTATAGCCCTTCATTCTTTGGTGAGTGACTCCATGTTCACTATAGTCATGTCTCGTTTAAGTTCTAGAGAAGTTTGGTTAAAGTTGTAAGAAGAATTTCAGGGAAGCACTAGGACCTGACAAATGCAAGTTTTAAACTTAAGATTAGTTTGAAACAATTAGAATGAAAGAAAATGAGTTGGTTAAGGACTTCACCAATAGATCACTAAGAGTTGTGAATCAAATTAGAGTCCTTGGAGAGCTATTGACTGACCAAAGGGTTGTAGAAAAGATATTGGTGAGCTTACCCAAAAAGTTTGAAGCTATGATTTCTTCTCTTGAGGAATCAAGGAATCTTAGTGTGATTACTTTGAGTGAGCTTATCAATGCCCTCCAAGCAACCAAACAAAGAAGAGCCATATGAAAGGAGGAGTCTTTGAAAAATGCTTTTATGTCTATTCAGATTAAAAAGAAGAACAAAAAGAACAACGATAAGAACAAAAGAGGAATCGGTTATGGAGGTTTCAACAACAACAACAATGCAAGGCAATAATAAGAAGGACAACAATAAAATTGTGGGGGTTATCTACCGTGCCCCCATTGCAAGAAGCATGGACATGCACCAAACAAGTGCTTTTGGAGACCAGATGCAACTTGTGACAAATATGGGCAAAGAGGATATGTTGGCAAAATATGCAAGAAACGATGACAATAAGCAAATGTTGTGAATGAGGAGGCCGAGACCTTATTTGTGGTTACACACTTCAAAAGCTACAGGTAGTGGTCGTGATTAGTTGGTAGATAGTGGTTACTCACACCACATGACTTATGAAGAAACCAACTTTGTGGAGCTTGACCGATCCTACAAGCCAAGGGTGAAGAGAAAATGAGACATCTCATTGAACACCAATAAAGGTACGAAACTTATTCAAAATATTCTATATGTGCCTTCATTGTGTGAAAACTTGTCTAGTGTTGCACAATTGGTTGAAAATGGATATATTTTGAACTTCGGTTATGATGGTTGTTTAATAGCGGATGTTTTTGGAAGTGAGGTGTTTAAAGTTGCCTTGAAAGATAAAAGCTATAGGCTAAAAGCCAAAGTTGAGTCTATTTCTCAACTTTGCATAAAAGGCTTGGTCACTTTAATTATGGTGTAATGAAAAATAGTAATGCTTTGGTGAATGATATACCTTTGATTGATGATGTGAAAAATATTTGTGAAGTTTGTCAACTTGGAAAGTCCACTAGGTTGCCATTTCCTAAAATTAGTGCATTGAGAGCCAAGGAGAAATTAGAATTTGTTCATTCGGATATGTGTGGTCCTATGAGCGTCTTCTTTGAATGGATGCAGATAATTTCTTACCTTTATTGATGACTACTCTAGGATGTGTTGGGTTTGTTTTTTCACATATAAATCATAAGTTCTTGAAAAGTTTATGGAATTTATGAACATGGCCGAAAATCAAAGTGGGTTCACCTTGAAGTGCTTAAGGATTGATGGCTACTTGCTTGGACATGGCTTTAGAATAAGCCAAAATGAACCCACCTTGTATGTAAGGATTGAAGGAAGTATGTAGTGATCTCTTTGTATGTGGATGACTTGTTAATCAACAGTGAGGACCCAAGGAATGTGGATGTGCTAAGGCATGAATTTGGGGAGAAGTTTGAGATATCTAGCTTGAGTCTCATGAATTACTTTCTTGTGTGGAAGTAATGCAATGCCAAAGAGGAATATTTATATCACAAGAAAAGTACATCAAGGATCTGTTGAAAAAGTTTAATCTTGAAGAATGCAATCCAATGATCCAAGGAGAGAAGTATAGTTTGCTTTATGTGTGCTCATCTAGGTCTGATATTATGTATGTCGTGTATGTGCTCTAAAGATACATGCAAGCGTCCACCTAAATCCATCTTAAAGGTGCCAAAAGAGTTCTTAGGTATCTTAAGAGCACTAATGATTATGAAGTTTGATATGAAGTAAAGAATGAGTTGAAGCTTGTTGGCTATTTGGATAGTGATTGGGTGGGCTGTATTGATTATATGAGGAGTACTTTAGGCTACTTATTTTCACTTGGGAGTGATCCTTTCTCATGGAATGCAAAGAAGCAAAGCACAACGGCTCAAAGTATCGAGGAAGCCGAATACATTGCTTGCTCAACTTGTGCAAACCAATGTATATGGTTAAGGAAGTTGATGGGAGATCTTGTTCATATTTAAGAAGGTCCAACCATCATCAAATGTGACAAACTTTAGCAATTTCAATAGCCAAGATCCCAATACAGCATGGAAGAACAAAACATATTCTGGTGAAATATCATTCCTTAAGAAAGTTTGAAGATCTTGGAGAAGTTTCTTAGGAGTATGTGAACTCGGAGGAGAAATTTGTAGATGTGTTTACAAAGCACCTTAGGAAGACAGTATTTGAGGCATTGAAGACTCTCCTTAATATTTCTAGCAAGATTACCAAGGAGTAGTGTTGAAAAGGTGGTAATCTTGCCATCTTGTTCAAGCCAAAGTCCACCAAGGTTTGCACCCTCTTTCTTTCTTCACAAGAAATGTTTTATTGAATATCTTAAAACAATAATTATGTCTATGTTTTATGCTTTTTTTAATGTCTTTTTAAATGCCTAAGTTTTGTTGTATTTAGTTTTGTAAAATGTCTTATTGGGTATTGATTTTTTGTTTTTGGTAAAATGTCTATGTGCTAGAAATTATATTTCTAACAACATAGGTCCATCGTGGGGGCTGGTGTGTTCTATGTTAATTAAACTAGGTTATGAATTTTGATATGTTTAACCAGACTTGAAAAGGAAAATATAGCAAAGAGAATGACTCAAAAAGGACTGGAGAAGCCTAAGATATGTAGGCTGCAAGTTGGTATTGCTGCTGAGATTTCTAGCAGTTATGGCCCACCGATTTAAGATGAGTTGGAAGCCTTACCAAATTCCTTTGAGCCTGGTCTTCTCCAGATTTCATCCTTAATGTCACATGTCAAAATTCAAGCAATTTGGATGAAGATGTCCCAGCCTTCCATCAGGTTAAAGGAGCTTTACTAAATTTGGAAGGAGATAGTTTTTGGAATTTAAATTCTCACCAACCTTTACCATCTTTGTACACTTACATGTGCAGCTGGTATTTAAACATTTTATATTAGATTATTGGGTGAGAAATTTGTATTTTTTGAATTTTAAAGACTTTATTTGGTCTTACACACACTACACATGTGTGAGTCAAATTTTGTACCAATATAATACTACAATGAAATGAAAAATAATATTATTGTGATGTCTAGTTTGTGTGGCCTACTCTTAGCATCTTCTCTTCTTCTTCATCCTTTTCATCTTCTTCTTCTTCCTTCCAAACAAAAACCTTAACAAACCTCAATATCACCATAACAAAAACAAACACAAAATCAACTAAACACCAAACCAAAAACCGGATTAAAAGTTGTGCATAAGACTAACACCTTGTGTACAACACTCTTGGCCAAGTGAACCCAAAACTACACCAAACTCCAAAAAATTTAATACGAATTTAGGAGTAAGTCGACCTAGATTCGTGTAATTTGGTATTAGAGCCGAGTTTTGTTCAGGTTTGATCTATCTTATTTGCTTTGTTTTATTTTTGTGTTATTTTACAATTTTGACATTAGGTTAGGGTTGCTTTTATCTATACACATTCTGCATATTTAAAAGAAAAAAAAATTTCATAACCAAATTAGGTTTCTTTTGTTTAGCTGAATTTTTTTTTTCTAGTTTGTTGGTTGGTTTTGCATATTAGTTCTTGGTAATTTGGTTTATTGTTAATTTTCTTTTGCTGGTTTTACTCTTAATTAGTTGCACTTATATATTCAAAGAAAAAAAAGAAATTTTGAAGACATATTGCATAACTTTTAAAATCTTGCAATTTGTTTTTGCTTGGAAGATAGGATCGGGTTTAAGAATTTGTTGGCTTTGGAGTTGCATTTTTTATGGTGGTTGTGCCGCTGAAAATTGTGTGATATTATTCTATGTGTGATAAAAAGAAAAAGAGAAAAAAGGTGAAGATTAAAAAAAAAACATTTGTGTAAATGGTCGGTTTATGAGGTTGAAAATTAGACTTTGCTTGGTTTTGAAAAATTCAGTTGTGATATTTGGAGTTGTTGTTATTCAATATTGGTTGCTGGAAATTGAAATATTGTCTGTTAATTGATTGAATGAAAATCGGTTTAAGGATTTGATACAAAGACTTAAATTACGAGAGCTACAACCAACAATTATTTCATATTTTATTTGAAATGTGTTCTTGTTGATTGTTTGAATTCTTCTCTACATTTTATCCTTGAATTTTGATCTCTTAGTATTTTGATTTATTCTCTTGTTGAATCTAAAAATAGCATTGTTAAAATTCCTTATTTTTGGATAGTAAAGCCAAGAATAGGTTTTATCATTCACTCGAAAATTTCTTGCTACTCGTTTATGTTTTTAATTGATAGGTTTAAATAGAACATACTTGTGATCTGATTGCTGGTTTTAAGTATGTTTTACTAACATTTTGAGATAATCTTTGAGCGGAAAAAGGCAAGAGAGTGTGAGCTTATAATAGGGTTGAAAAGACAAAACTAGTGTGAAATACGAGTGTTGAGATCCTGTTTGAGTGAAACACATGAAGAAGTGAACTTGATGAGGTTTCTTTGCGTTATTATCATGACAGATTCAACATTAAGGAGAGGAGGTGACTCAATAAGAGAACTTGAGAGGATTCCGTGGGGTTCAAGGGAGAATTTAGAGCATCAAGGAGTTTAGCTGAACCTATTGACATGCAGGTGGTGCTGGAGAAATCACAAAGGATGAATGCTTGATTTGATCAAAGATTGGATAGGTTTGAGAACTCACAAGGAAGACAGAACCCTAGGACGGAACCACAAGGAGGACATAGTCGAGGTAAAGGAGGCCGTGAATGTTTTAAGGAGAAATTTAAAGAAGTATATTTTGGAGACCATTTTGAGGAGAAGCATGATGATATATTTGCGCTCCAAGGAAGGCAAACCCGTGGTAGACAAACCCAAGAAGAAGATGATGATCTTGGAAGTATTAAGATTAACATACCAGAATTTTTGGGAAAAGTGATTTAGAGGCTTACTTGGAATAGGAAGAATGGATGGAGATGATTTTTTATTGTCATAACTATTTGAAGACTAAAAAGGTAAAGTTAGCCGCTTTAGAATTTGGATATTATATATTACAATGGTGGAATAATGAGCAAAGTACCCAAAACAGAGTTAGTGATGATCTAATAACCACTATGAGACAAATAAAAGGAGCCATGAGGAAGAGGTTTGTACCAAGCCATTACCATAGGATGTTGCATCAAAGATTACAAGTAGGTCAGTGGAGGACCACTACAAGGAGATAGAGATGGTCATGATGAGGTTGAGCATGAATGAAGACTGTGAGGCAATAATGACTAGGTTTCTTGAAGGATTAAACTGAGAGATTTCCAACCAAGTGGAATTACAACAATATATGGAATTGGAAAGGATGCTATATGTTGCCATCAAAATTGAGAACCAAATCAAAAGGAGAGGTAGTAGCTCACTGTTTGGAGGAGTTTCAAGCAGTAGGAGGATAAGTTCAACTAGTTGGAGAAGCAATCTAGCATTCGAACCAAAGACAAAACCGAAGTTAGAAGAAGGGAGCTCCAATTGGCAAAGGAGGGACACAAGGACCAAATGTACATGAGCACCAAAATTCGAAGGTAAAGCTGATCCTAAACCATCTAGAACTCATGATATTGTATGTTTTTAGTGTTAGGACGGAGGACATATTGACAACCAATATCCAAATAAAAGAATTATGGTGTTGAAGGACAATGAAGAGTTAGAATCCAATAGTGATGAAGCCAAAGCCGAAATTGAGCATGACGAGGGAGAGTTCGAAGATGAAATACAAGAGGAACCCGTGACTCAAAAAGCTTCAAACATGATGAGGGGGAGTTCAAAGATGAAATACAAGAGAAACCCATGACTTAAAAAGCTTCAAACATGATGAGGGAGAGTTCGAAGATGAAATACAAGAGGAACCCATGACTCAAAAAGCTTCAAAGGCCAAGTTAAGCTTGGTGGTACAAAGGGTGTTGACTATGTATAAAAGAGAACATGTACAAAGGGAAAACATCTTCCATACTCAATGTGATATTCAAGGTAATATTTGTAATATGATTATAGATAGTGAAATTTATGCCAATGTTATTAGCAATATTGTTGTGGAGAAATTAGGTTTAATAACAATCAAACACCCCGAACCATATAGACTTCGATGACTTAATGATAGTGGAGAGATGAAGGTAAATAAACAAGCCAAGATAAAGTTTAATATTGATAACTATGTGGATGAGGTTTTGTTTGATGTTGTACCTATGCAAGCGGGATATATTTTGTTAGGGGGGCCATTATAATTTGATAAGAATACTATGGAGCTATAGAAATGGAACATTCACATGTATCATTCACACAAAGAAACTTTCATAGTAAATGGGCAATGCTTGAAGCCATACTACATTGGTGATCTTGACAACAAAGAGACTACAATCGTCTACGATCAACCTTAAAAGAAGAAGGAGAAATCAGGATGAAGATTATAAACCAAACGTTTATTAGGAGGTAGCTCAAGTACTTTTATTTAATTTTGCTTTTGTTTCATTTTATTTTATTTAGTTTTATTTATGAATTATTATATTTATTTAATATATATTTTTTATTTGCTTAGTATTAGTTTGTATTGATTGAAAAGTTTTTGTTTTTTATTAGGAAATCTTTTAAGTTTATTCGAGATTTAAAGCATTTTTGAATTAATTATAATACTACAATTCCAAGTTGGTGTTAAAATTCAAAGAAATAAGGAGCTCGTAGCGCACTGATCAATAGGATTGCAGCACCAGAGTTTGCACCAATTTTAATTTTTTGGAGTAGAAACCCAAGAGTTGGCACTGCAGCTCCGCATTCTTGGCATTGTAGCACTGGACCCCCTTGAAAAAAATGGATAAAAATTTCTACCATTACAAAGTCATGGTGTGCGAAACTTGGTGCAATGGCATTATATTAAAGCTATTTAAGAACAAAAATTCAATTTTAAATGAAAAACCAAAAGCCCCATCAACCCTCTTTATTTCTCCTTTCTTTCTTAAACCCATCCTTTTTGTTTCTCTTTCCAACCAATAAATTAAGGCTTATGAAATTATGAAATTTTCTTCCTTTTGCAAGCTCTCACACCAATTTCTTTTACTTAACAAATCATTAAAAGCTTCTTTCACATTTAAGGATCTGGTTGCTTTCTCAACTCCTAACTCCAAGTAAGTCATTCATGTTTTTTCTTCATTATATTTTAAGAGCACATAGGGTATATAGGAGACTTTTAATTATAATTGAGGAGTTTTGAATGTTTTTTCTTGGATTAGGTAGCTTATGGATTGTGGTTTGTAAATTTGTGGAGTTTGTACAATCCATTACAACTAGATAAAGAAGATAGTTTAGTTACACATCAAGTGTTTGATAAAAGGTTTGGAAGAAGGCAATTGTAGGGATTTTGGGTGCTTGATTTGTGTGCAGTCTCGTAGTATCATATTGAGAATATTTATGGTTATTGGTAGTTTGATTGAGTATTGTAAATCATCATATGGAATCCAAAAGGCTTCATGCATCTTCTTTATCGAAGGCAAAGTATGATACCAAATATTTTTTTTTTTAAGGTTGCTTTTAAGAGATTTGAGGATTTAGTGAGAAAGAGGATTTTCACCTAAACCAGGAACAGATGGAGATATGTACATTTAAATTGATATTAGAAAATAGTTTGAGTTTTCTAGGCACTCGAAGGTTGCAATAATTTCAGTTGTAAGGGAGTTTTATGCTAATGTGGTTAAGCACCAAAATACTTTAGTGTTTGTTCCTAGTAAAAGGGTGCTCTCTAGCCCAAAGGTAATTAATGCATATTATAAGCTACCTAATATTTTTAATTATGAGTATTCGACTTTGAGGGACACCACTTTGGATTATGATATAGTTAAGGATACATTATGTAGGCCTGACACTAATTGGGAAGGAAGAACAAACTTTCATGAAAGGATATGAATTGGTTTAATAAGTCTTGGTTTAGTTTCATTAGAGCTAAACTAATGCCTATTATTCATTTTATTAATATTACTATGGATAGAGTAATTTTGCTTTATACTATAATTATTGCAAATTCTATTGATGTGGGCCAAGTTTTTCGTGAGTTTGACATGCATTGCATCTAATCGACTACTATCGACGGTTTTGGACATCCTTCCTTAATTTTTGCATTGTGCCAAAATGCATGGATTACTTGTGGTACTAATGAAGAGCTTTATCAACCTAAAATTCTCATTAATATTGTTGTTATTTATGGATTTCAAAGCTAAACAAATGAAGATTTACCTAAACCCCATCTTAGATGTGGACTTGTTAATGCTCGTTTGCCCCATAGATACCCCGAAAAGCCATTGACTATTGAGGAGCACCTAGGTCATGTGGAGGATTAATTACAAGCATAAAGGCAACCATTTGATCACCTTAACTAGTTTATGCAGTAGCATATGAGCTTTAACAATTCCTTGGCTACTATATTTATCACTTCATCATTTAACAATGGTCCAAATGTGGTGCAACTTTTTGAGCCTCTCATTTTTCAAGAGCCACCTTAATAATACCCAATGGAGGAGGTGGATGAAGAAGAGGATGGCAACTAACATTTTTAATGGAAGTCCTCTAATTTTACTTGTTTATTTATAATGAAGACAATGTCAGTTTTTAAATTTTGGGGTGTTTAGTTATTTACCTAATTGTTTACTTTATTTTTATTTTGTTTTGTTAAGCTTTAGGATATTTAGTTTTGTTGTTAAAAAAAAAAAGCATGCTAAAAAAAAAGTTTAGTTTTGGGATGATGAAACTTAGGCTTGTGATGAGAATTTGATTTAAGTTATTTTATAGCTTATGAAACGGAAGAGATATTATGTTTATGCAGACTGCTTGCTTAGAGAAAGTTTATATGAACTTAATGATGCATATTTATCATTGAATTTTAGAACTTGTTTGATTGTTACTTGAGGTGAGATCCTAGACTATATGGTATTTAGGACATAAATTAGGCCATTTTTGTTAAGTTTGAACCTTTCAAGCTCACCCTTATTTAAATGTTTCATTAGTTCCCTATTTGGGCCTTTTATGATACTAAAATGCATGTTAAAGCTTTATTTTTCATTACACCATGCTTCAAAAGTGTTTTAATTTACCTTTTTCATCTTTGAGAACTTACGATTAAATTGATAAGAATAATTACTTTAAAGAGATGAAAAGTGTGAAAAAGAAGGATTAGAACGAGGTTATTTGTGGCATTGATGTGTATTTATGGTTTTGGAGCTCAAATGTAAAAAAATTGTGAAAGGAAATAAATTTGGGGTAAAGTGAAATAATATATATATATATATATAAATGAAAGCAAGAAAAGTATACAAAAGACAAAAAAGCAAAAAAAAAAAAAAATTTAAAAAGGTTGTGTTAAGTAAAGTCATGTGAAGATGAAATTTGAGCGTGAATTACAACTTTAGAAGAGGAAAGAAAGGTAATTATTCATTTATGTTTATGAATAAGTTCTTACTTGGTTGATTTATCCTATCCTTTCTTTCTTTTAGCCAATACTTTAAGTCTTACATTGCAGACTTTAAAATCCTGGTGATCATTTTTACTATAATTAGACTACATTAGTGGAAAGTGGCATGAAAGTAAGCATATGGAGTCCTAATCCTTTTATAATTCAGTTGTTTGCATAAACTCATTTAGGTACAAATTGTTAAGTAATAAAGGTTGTACACGTACTATTCAAGGAATTTAAGGTAAATAAAGTTGTAACATGCATTGAGCTTATGCATTCATGATATCTTTAAAATTTTGTGAGTTAGAAATTATGGGAAATCTTGGATGCCATTGGTAATTTATCATAATTCATAACCTGTTATAATTGATTTCTATCAATAAGTTAAGTTTTAAATTTGTTCTATATCATTTTGCCTGAGAATGAGCAAACTATTAAGTTTGTGGATATTCGAAAACTTATTGCTCAAAATCGCATGTGTACGAATCAAAACAAGTAATATAGTGATGAATAGGATATTGTTTCCTTGAGGATTGTGATTATTAACTACCAAAATTAATCTAACTCTAACTTATTTAAACAATCTAAAATAAAGAGTTGTTTAAACTAAGACAAATTAACTATGAAATCAACAATGATAGACAATTCTATGATTAAAAGGTTTAGCGTTTCCGATTCACCAAGATTAATCGTACTTGAATCCCTTAGATCAATGAACTAATGCTTAATCTTTATGTTGGCAACAAATTTCACTAGAGTGGTTATTAATCTCTCTCGAGCACTAATAACATATTCTAATAAACAACTTAATCATATATTTATTTGATTATGAATTTATTAGAATTCATTAAGCATAAAAAATTAACCGTGTTTTACAAGATCTCATAAATATCTCTATCTTATAACAATCCTACGGTATTTTATATCATGTAATTGATGGATAAACAATCATAAGCAATAAGAACATAATAAAATACTTAACATAGATATTGAAGTAAACATTAATTTCATTAAAACTATAAAGAACTTCAAATATTCATAATTCGGTCATAGCCCTAAAAAAGAAATTTAAAACATCATGAGGTTAAATAAAATCCTATACATATGGTATAGCATAAAGAAAGAAGGAGAGGAAACTAGAAATTTAAGAAGAATGATGATGAATTTCATGTCCGAATTCATCTCCTCTTTGTTCTGTGCCTCCTTGCATATCTTCTATCTCTCTCCAGCTATCCAAAAGTCCTTTCTAATGACCTGTTAGGCCCTATTAATATTCTACTTAGGTTAGGCTTTTGTTTCCTAAATCAATCAAAAATCTCGCTAAAAAAACTTTGTTGTAGTGTCACGGCCTGCATTTGTGGTGCTATGGTGTCGAACAACGACTAAAAACAAAAGTACATAGAAAAGCCCGTGGCCTTAAGAATACAGAGCTTTGGTGCCAACTTTTTGCGCAATATCGCAGCCTTTGTGAGACAAAGCTGCAGAGCTAATTCATGAAGCTTGAATCACATTCTTTTCAATAAAAGTTTTTTCCTAATGTGTCTATTTACACTTTTATTCCTTGAGCTTTGATATTTCCTACAAATAAAATACAAAAAGCCTTGAAATTGCTCATGAGAACGCTCAAAATATTAAGTAAAAGTTGTTCGATTTATGTATATAAAATCCACTCATCTCTTATGAAGGGTAAGCTATTGTACAAAGAATGATTTGGCTATCAGAAAGAATGGTAGTAAACAAAAAAGAATGTACTATTAAAAAAGAAGAAGAAAGAATTTGATCATTTTGAATGAAGAAACATGGTAATGCAACTTAGAAAGAACTAAAGGTATATAGGTCATGAATGAAGTTGTCTTAGTCCTTTTCTGCATGAGAATAGGCAAAGTTTTTCTCTTTTTCTCCCCCCCCCCCCCCCTCTCTTTTCTTGCCAATTCAACAACCATTGTGTTTTCCTATGTACTATCTTTAGTCTCCCTCATTTAGGAATCATGTATGAGACATCATTTGAACCTTAGACATGACTTTCCTTTTAATAAAATTTAGTAATTTACTGTAAATAAAAGCGGCCATCTTCATCTTTTTACACAAAATATAGTCTATCATTGGATTCTCTAAGGGAGGATTACGAAGTAACTTTCGAGAGGACAAAGAGAATTCTTTCTCATACAATAATGTTTGAATAATAATCTAAGCTCTCATTCCATTGAAAAATAAGCTTTTAAATAGGCTAAACTTATAAGAATTCAAACCCTAAATCAATTAGGTTAAATTCGGCCAACAATAGGAAATTGTCAAATTTCACACCCCTTTCTAATCTAATTTGTATTAATTAATTCATTTATTTTGAATTATAAATCAATTAATTTGCAATCAAAATAATAAAACAACAACCTTTATTAATTAATTTTTCCTAAAAATAATTAAATAAAAATCAAAACAAAAGATTATTTCGTAAAACAAAAGTCAAATTTCAGATTAGGAAACTAGTTGACTTGCTTTCCAAATAAGCTATCTTTATCCATTCACCAACTACATCAAGCTCCAAATCAGATCCCATATGCCATGTAGGATGCCAAATAGGATTAGAACTGGTTCCCACACATTTCTATGGATTGGAATGATCAAAACTTGTTTGCATTACAAGAAACCACCTTTTTAGCGCCAAAACAAGCAAAACCGGCCATTATTGAAGTGTATGCGCAAATGATGTGTTTCGTCAGCCTTGTTTCTACCTTGGCATGATTTCATGACCCTTGATGTGCTCAATAATGTTCATAGGCTAATAAATTCATCACCTACTGTGTAAAGTCCACAATAGTACAAAAATATCTTTCCAAATCCATTTCTGCCTTCACAACTTGGATGCTTAGCATGAGCTTAGAATCTTCGGGTATATCCATGTCTTTTTGAGATTTAATCATACCTTATATGAAGCTAATCAGATTATTCTTAAATATCTTAGCTTGTGCCCTAATAATTGGCCATGTTTTCAATTGCACAGGATCAGCACCCCAGCAGGTTGTAGGTTGTGTGGATATAGGCAGATTCTCATCAATAAAAGCTCCAGCTACCACGTTCTATTAAGAACCTATTATCACCCTCTTTGAGAAATACTTAGGTCTTCTTTTTTCCATTATGTAGCTTAAAGTGGCTTAAGAGGGGAAGGATTTATATTTTCAATCAAATGGTTATTGTTTGGATAATGTAAAACTTTGACACTAGTGATTTGATTTTAATGTGACAAACAACGTATAATATAAAGGAATATCTCATGCAATAGCTTATACTTAAACTTATATCTAATAGAGTTAAGTTATTCAAACTCTTACTTTAATTTGACAAAGCTTAATGATTCAAATATGGACTTGAGTGTAATAAAATTTGGGATTTAAAATATTTTATTATAGCCTAGAATTTTCTCTAAAAGAGTCAGTTTTATCCTAAATGCTATCTAGTGATGCAGAGATATGGCTCGATCAAAACTCTTGCTTCCTCATTTTCCAACCTATAAAAGATGTTAGAAAAACCTTAAAATATCAATGTGGTACCTTCCAATTTAAATCAATGTGGGTATATATGTATGGAAGTAAAGAATTAATTGAGAGATTCATAATATCATATTAATAGTGTTATAGTTTATATTGATAGTGCCTTTGGAATAGTTGATAAACTTTCATAGTTGAGATTTGAGTAGATTAAGATTATGTCATTCAATGTCGGATATTCGATAAGTAATCATTGATAAACCATTAGAGCCACATTATCTTTGAAATTTTTCCTCAAGATGTATTAATCTAGAGGTTAGTAAATATTATTCTCTCTTATCAGATTTCAAAGATCATATCTCTTGATATCTTATTATGTATAATGGTAGATCATTTGAATTGTAATCCAACAATGTTGATGATACCATAGTGGATAATGGTGTCGTGTAGGATATTATTGCCACATAAACTATTGCTTTATGTTAGAATTGGCACATAAATAAGAGCCAAATTCACTCATATGCAGAACGTGTATAAGTAGGAAATAACATTAGTCTAATGTTAAAATTACAGAATAAACAAAACAAAACAAAGCAAATAAGATAGAACAAACCTGAACAAAATTCGGCTATGATACCAAATGATACGAACTTAGGTTGACTTACTCCTAAATGCCGTATTATAGTAGTCCGAATAGAAATTAAATTCAAATTTTTATGGTCACCTTGACTCCTAATCAACTTGTGATTATAAATCTTGGTATATGATTAAGATGCCATAAAATTATGTGATGGATGTCTTATTGATTAGTCAAACTAAAATACTTAATCTCTTATTCAATATTTTAGGTGTTCAAAGAGAACAAAGAGAATTTTTTCCTATAATAATTTTTCAATAATAATCTAAGCTCCCATTCCATTGAAAAATAAGCCTTTAAAAAGGCTAAAGTTACAAGAATTTTAACCCTAAATCAATTAGGTTAAATTCAGCCAATAATAGGAAATTGTCGAATTTCACACCATTTCCTAATCTAATTTGTTTTAATTAATTCCTTTATTTTGAATTAGGAATCAATTAACTTACAATCAAAATAATAAAATATCAAACTTCCTTAATTAATTTGTCCTGAAAATAATTAAATAAAAACCAAAACAAAATAGTATTTCCTAAAACAAAAGTTAAATTTAAGATTAGGAAACTAGTTGACTAGCTTTCCAAATAAGCTGTCTTTATCCAATCACCAGCTACATTAAGCTCCAAATCAGATCCCATGTGCCATGTAGGATGCCAAATAGTATTAGAACGTGTTCCCACACATTTCTATGGATTGGAATGATAAAAACTTGCTTAGATTACAAGAAACCACCTTTCTAATGTCAGAACAAGCAAAATTGGCAATTATTTAAGTGTATCCGCAAATGATGTGTTTGGTCAGCCTTATTTCTGTCTTGGCATGATTTGATGGCCTCTTGATGTGTTCAATCATGTTCATACACTAACTAATCCATCCCTTGCTATCCGGAGTCCACAAATGTACTTAAATAGTTTCTCAAATCCATTTCTGCCTTCATAATTTGGATGCTCAGCAAGGGCTTAGAATCTTCAGTTATATCTATGCGTTCTTAAGATTTAATCTTACCTTGTATGAAGCTAACCAGATTATCCTTAATCGCACCTGTATGATGATACCATAGTAGATAATGGTGTCGTGTAAGATATTATTACCTTTCTTGTGCCAGTTGACATAAGAAAAAGTCTCGATGAATTTAGTCCACCTTCCATACCTTCGATTAAGCTTGTTTTGGCCTTTGATATGCTTCAAAGATTCACGATCTATGTGAATCACAAATTCCTTTAGCAGAAAGTAATGTTGGCATGTCTATAAAACTCGAACTACGACATACATCACTTTGTCATAGGTTGGATACTTCAATGCCGCTCCATTCAACTTCTCATTAAGGTATGCAGTAGGTCTTCCCTCTTGCATCAATATAACTCCAATACCTACCCCTAAAGTATCATATTCAATTTCAACAGTTTTAGAAAAATTTGTTAAAACCAATAAAGGATCATTAGTTAATTTTTTTTTTTACAAGTTAAAAGACTTCTCTTATGCTTCTCCCCATTGGAATCCAACATTCTTCCTGACAATTTTGGTCAATGGTGCTGCAATGGTACTAAAATCCTTGATAAATCTCCTGTAAAAGCTAGCTAAGCCATGAAAACTCCTTAACTTTAGCTAATCTTGAATTGCCTTGACCTTTTATTGGTCAACTTTAATTCCTGCAGCACTTACAACAAATCCTAAAAGTACAAGCTCATTTTGGTAAAAATCACAGTTTTTAATGTTAGCAAACAATCTTTCCTTCCCAAGTACTTCTAAAACTAACCTAAGGTGTCCTACATGATCATCTAGATTTCTACTATGTACAAAATATCATCAAAGTAAACAACTATATATTTTCCAATGAATGGATGCATGACATGGTTCATTAATCTCATGAAAGTGCTAGGTATATTAGTTAAACCAAAATGCATTACTAACCACTCATACAAACCATACTTCATTTAAAATGCAGTTTCCCACTCATCTCCCTCTTTCATTCTAATTTGATCATACCCACTCCTAAGGTCAATTTTTGAAAACATGCATGCACCATATAATTCATCAAGCATATCATCTAATCTAGGAATAAGATACCTATACTTAATGGTTATATTATTAATGGCCCTACAATCTATACACATGCGCCAAGAACCATCTTTCTTAGGTACTAACAAAATAGGAATTGTACATGGACTCATGCTCTCTCTAATGTATCCCTTTTCAAGCAATTCACTTATCTGACTTTGTAGTTTCTTTGTCTACTCAAGATTACTTCTACATGTAGGCCTATTAGGAATTGCAGCTCCAGGAATAAAATCTATTTGATACTTAATCCCTTGAATAGGTGGTAATCCATTAGGAATTTCTTTCAGAAAGACATCATTAAATTCCTACAAAAGAGAATATATAGCACTTGGCAATACAAACTCTTCATGGTTAGCTAGATGGTTTAAATAAGCATCTTTATAAATCATGACTAGCATAGGTTATCACTTAAAAATTGTCTTTTTAACCTCACCTTGGCTTCGATAAAAAAATTTCTTTTTCTTCTCTTTCCTTTCTTTCTCACTCTCGAGTTTCTCTTTCTTTTTATCACTCTCAGTTTTTCTCTTTCTTTTTATTCTCATCCTCAGGTCTAGAAAACTTACCTTGATGGTGCAGCTCAGCCTTGCTCTCTTAAGTACTAGTTGAAGCCGTGGGTGGCATGCTTGACTTCTTCCTTTGCTGTTTGGCCTCTTTCCTTTGTTACATTTGCAATTGATCTTCAAACACTTCTTTTGGTGTTAACGGCTCAAGCTTAATTTTCTTACCTTTAAATTGAAATATAATGGCATTTTCTTGACCATAATATATGGTATCCTTATTAAATTGCCATGGTCTTCCCAACAAAATATGCCTAGCATGCATAGGTACAACGTCACACAAAACCACATCCACATATTTATCAATAGTAAATTTTATCAATGCCAAACTTTACCTTGGCCTATGTATTTACCTTCATCTCTCCATTATCATTAAGCCATTGAAGTCTATATGGGTCGGGATGTTTGATTATTGTTAAACCTAATTTCTCCACCATAATACTACTAATAACATTGGCACAACTTTTCCATTATTAATAATCATACTACAAATATTACCGGGAATGTCACATACAGTATGGAAAATCTTTTCCTTTTGCACTTGATCTTCATCTTTATACACTGTCAAAACCCTTCTTCTGACCAAGCTTAATTTGGCCCTCAAAGCTTGTTATGACTCTACTTCACCATGCTCTTCACCTTTGGACTCGAATTCTTCATGCTTAATTTCAGTTTCAGCTTCATCACTATCAGACTCCAACTCTCTATTGCCCTTCAGCACCATAATTCTTCAGTTTGGACATTGGTTGGCAACATGTCCTTGACCCTAACACTTAAAGCACATAATATCACGAGTTCTAGATGGTTTAGGATCAAACTTATCACTCGGTTTTGGTGTTTATGAGGATTCGGCCATATTGTCTTTCCTTAGCTGATTGAAGCTTCCTTAACACACAATATCACGAGTTCTAGATGGTTTAGGATCAAACTTATGACTCGGTTTTGGTGTTTATGAGGATTCGGCCAGATTGTCTCTCCTTGGCTGATTAAAGCTTCCTTTTTCCAATTTTGGTTTTGGCTTTGCTTCGAAGATGAGATTGCTTCTCCAAACACTTAAGTTTGACCTCCCACTATTTGAAACTCCTTTAAACCATGAGCCACTACTCCTCTTCTTGAGTTGGTTTTCAACTATTTGAAACTCCTCTAAACCATGAGCCACTACCCCTCTTCTTGAGTTGGTTTTCAATTTTGTTGGCCACATGTAGCATCTTTTCCAACTACACTTATTGTTGTAATTCCACTTGGTTAGCAATCTCTCAGTTTAAACCTCCAAAAAACCTAGCCATTATTGCCTCTTGATCCTCATTCATGCTTATCCGCATCATAAGCATCTCCATCTCCTTGTATAGTCCTCCATGGTCCTACTTCCTTGGGATAAAGATTGTAATCTTTGCAACAACCTATGGTATTGGCTTGGTACAAACCTTTTCCTCATGGCTCCTTTCATTTGTCTCCAAGTGATTATTGATTCATCACCAACTCTCCTTCGGGTATTTTTCTCATTACTTTACCATTGTAATGCATAATGTCCAAATTCTAAAGTGGTCAAATTAACCTTTTTAGCCTTCTAATAGTTATGACAATCGAAGATCATCGCCATTCGTTCTTCCCATTCTAAGTAAGCCTCCAGATTACTTTTTTTCCAAAAATGGTGGTATACTGACTTTAATATTTTTGAGGTCATAATCTTCTTCTTGGGCTTGCCTTCCATGGTTTTTCCTTCCTTGGAGTGCAAATATGTCTTCATACTCCTCCTCAACTTTATCTCCAAAATCATGACCTCCAACTTCTTCCCTAGAACGTCCGTAGCCTCCTCGACCTTGACCATGACCTCCATGAAATTTCATCCTTGGATTCAATCCCCCTTTTGAATTTTCAAATCTATCCATTCTTTGAACAAGTTGATCAAAATGAGAATTCATCCTTTGTAATTGTTCTAATACGGCCAACATGTTAGTAGGTTCAGCTACACTCCCTGATGCTCTCAACTCTCTCTTGAATCCTACAGAATCCTCTATAAGTTCTTTTATTGAGTCATCTCCTCTTGTTATCCTTGAATTTGACATGTTAGTGAAATAACACAAGAAAACCTCACCAAAATTCACTCGTATTTACACTCTAGTTTCGGCTTTTAACCCTTTTTTAAGGTCACATTCTCTTGCATTTTTTTTTTCACTCAAAGAATATATCTAAGTTCTTTAAAAACACATTTAAAATAAGAACAATATCATAAGTATTTTCTTATTAAACTTATCAATAAAATAGCAATCAAAATAAGTAAATACTGAGTGAATTTTGAATGCCTAACTCGCAGCTTTTCTAACCACAAAAAAAAAGGGAAAATAGCAAGCAATTTTCGAGTTCAATAAAAGGATAGACCATAATAGTATGAGACCAAAAATTAAAGGATAAAATTTAGAAAATGCATTCAATCAATTAATAAGAACAAAATTCGAATAAAGTATGAGATAGTTGTTGGTTGTAGCTCTCGTAATTTTAATCTATGTCTCAAATCCTTAAACCAATTTTAATCCTTTTAATTAACACCAATATTCAAATATTTAGAAACCAATTTTGAATGAATAAACAGAAACTCAACAATTCTCAATTGAAATTCCACACCAAACAAACTCAAATTTTCAACTCACACAAACCCGGCTTTTATGCAATTTTTTTCTTAACTTTGGTTTTTTCTTTTTTTCTTTCTTCTTTTTTTTTTTTTTGGATCACAAATCACAATAATATCAACACAAACTCTAGCAGCTCAATCACCATGAAAATCACAAATTCAAATGCCACACAACTTCCCAAAACTGAATCTATCTTCCAAGCAAAACAAATTGCAAATTTTAAGGTTTATGCAATATGTTTTCAATTTTTTTTTTTTGAATATATGAATGCAACTAATAAAGATTAAAAAAAATGAAATAAACAATAAACCAAATTACCAAGA
Source organism: Ziziphus jujuba (assembly GCF_031755915.1). Lineage (NCBI taxonomy): Eukaryota > Viridiplantae > Streptophyta > Magnoliopsida > Rosales > Rhamnaceae > Ziziphus > Ziziphus jujuba. The sequence continues at coordinate 25,610,618 of NC_083384.1, forward strand.
AATAATATGCACAAACAACCAACAAATTAGAAAGCAACAATTCGGCTAAACAAAAAAAACCTAAGTCGGCTATGAATTTTCTTTTTTTAATATGCAGAATGTCTATAAGTAGGAAATAACCCTTACCTAATGTTAAAATTACAGAATAACACAAAACAAAATAAAGCAAATAAGATAGATCAAACCTAAAAAAATTTGGCTCTGATACTAAATGATACGAGCCTAGGTCGATTTGCCCCTAAACCTCATATTATACTAGTCCGAATCGAAATTAAGTTCAGATTCTTATTGTCACCTTGTCCCCTAATCAACTTGTTATTATAAATCTTGGTATATGATTAAAACACCACAATAGGTGATGGATGTCCTATTGATAAGTCAAACTAAAACACTCGATCTCTTATTCGATGTTTAGATGTTCAAAGAGAGCAAAGAGAATTCTTTCTCACAATAATTTTTGAATAATAATATAATCTCCCACTCCATTGAAAAATAAGCCTTTAAATAAGCTAAAGTTACAAGAATTCAAGCCCTAAATCAATTAGGTTAAATTCGGCCAACAATAGGAAATTGTCGAATTTCACACCCTTTCCTAATCTAACTTGTATTAATTAATTCCTTTATTTTGAATTAGGAACCAATTAATTTACAATCAAAATAATAAAATATCAACCTTCCTTAACTAGTTTTTCCAAAAAATAAATAAATGAAAATCAAAACAAAAGATTATTTCCTAAAACAAAAGTCAAATTTCAGATTAGAAAACTAGTTGACTAGCTTTCTAAATAAGCTGTTTGTATTCAATCACCAGCTACATTAAGCACCAAATCAAATCCCATATGCCATGGAGGATACCAAATAGGATTAGAACTGGTTCCCACACATTTCCATGGATTGGAATGATCAAAACTTGCTTGGATTATAAGAAACCACCTTTTCAGCGCCAAAACAAGCAAAACCGGCCATTATTGAAGTGTATGCGCAAATGATGTATTTGGTTAGCCTTGTTTCTACCTTGGCATAATTTCATGGCCCCTAATGTGCTCAATCATATTCATAGGCTAACAAACTCATCCCTTACTGTCCAAAGTCCACAAATGTACTACAATAGCTTCCTAAGTCCATTTCTGCCTTCACAACTTAGATACTCAGCACAGGCTTGGAATCTTTGGGGATATCCGTGCCTTCTTGAGATTTAATCACACCTTATATGAAGCTAACTAGATTATTCTTAAATGTTTTAGCTTGTTCCCTAATAATTGGCCATGTTTTTAGTTGTACAGGATCAGCACCCCAGCGGATTGTAGATTGTGCGGGTATAAGCAGGATCTCATCAACAAGAGCTCCAGCTATGACATTCTATTAGAAACCTATTATCACCCTCTTTGAAAAATACTTAGGTCTTCTTTTTTCCATTATGTAGCTTAAAGTTGCTTAAGAGGGGAAGGATTTATATTTTCAATCAAAATGGTTATTGCTTGGATAATGTAAAAATTTGACACTAGTGATTTGATTTTAATGTGTCAAACACTGTATAATATTAAGGAATAAGTCGTGCAATAGCTTATACTTAAACTTATATCTAATAGAGTTAAGTTATTCAAACTCTTACTTTAATTTGACAAAGCTTTATGAATCAAATATGGACTTGAGTGTAATAAAATTTGGGATTTAAAATCTTTTTTTTAGCCTAGAATTTTCTCTAAAAGAGTTGGTTTTATCCTAAATGCTATCTAGTGATGCAGAAATATGGCTCGATCAAAACTCTTGCTTCCTCACTTTCCAACCTATAAAAGATGTCAGAAAAACCTTAAAATACCAATGTGGTACCTTCCAATTTAAATTAATGTCAGTATATATGTATGGAAGTAAAGAATTAATTGAGAGATTCATAATATCATACTGGTAGTGTTGAAGTAGTTTGTATTTATAGTGCATATGGAATAATTGATAAACTTTCACAGTTGAGATTTGATTAGATTGAGATTATGTCATTCAATGTCAGATATTCGATAAGTAACCGTTGATCAACCATTAGGGTCACATTATCTTTGAAATTTTTCCTTTAAGATGTATTAATCTAGAGGTTACTAAATATTATTCTCTCTCATTAGATTTCAGAGATCATATCTCTTGATATCTCATTATATATAATGTAGGCCATTTGAATTATAATCCAACAATGTTGATGATACCATAGTGGATAATAGTGTCATGTAGGATATTATTGCCACATAAACTATTGCTTTATGTTAGAGTTGTCACATAAATAAGAGCCAAATTCACTTATAACACTATCAAAGGCCTATATAACCATTATACTACATTATGTGTTTAAAAACATCCTTAAATGGGCTTATGCTATGTAAAATAAATAATATAGACCACTGACATGATTTTGGCCAACCAATTTATTCCCACTTATAAACTTTAATAAGGCAATTTAAGTTTATCCTCTAGTATGATCAAGCTTTATGAAACACAAAATTGGGTACTAACAATAATTACTTTTATTATTGAATAGAAACTTGATCAAATTAAATTTATAATTATTAATTTGACATAATAGCGAAACTTTAATCTTTTTTGTTTATTGTTTTTGATAAATTGGGAGGGATTTTAGCACTAGAACTTGAGCCTAAAACTTGAAGGTTATCACCAATAATCATTGTTAAATGGGTAGTCCCAAAAAAATTTCATCTTATATTATTGACCATACACCAAACAAATATTAAAAATTATCACTAGTCCAATTCAGCTTTTAATTTTAAGTCATTAATTAAATTGTCACCTTTAACGCTTATCGTTTATAACAATATCCTTTCTCCTTGGTGTCTTGAACCTGTGATCTTGTGAGTGTAGGTCTGATAGGCTTACTAATTGAACTAACCACATTTGCCCCCTTAACATATCATGTGAATACAACATCCAACATAGCATAGAAAAATATTCTTAATAAGACAAGGTCATTCACATGGTCTTTTCCAAAACACCTAAAATGATCCCTTATAGGAAAAACCAATCAAAATTTCAACTGAAACCCCTGAAGATCCTTCCCTATAAAATCAAAAGTCAACCTAAAAATAGTTCATATGTAAGAAAACATTTTTAAAATATTTCACAACAATAACAATAACTTCAATAATTTATGAATCAACATAGACAATATAAGGCTTCTGCATACATAGGTCAATCAACTATAGCAGTTTAAGGAGTAGAAATGAACAAATAAAAAAAATATTGAAAGTGCTCAATATAATTTATTTGTGAAAATCAGTGAAAGAAAGAATACATTATATAATCAAAGTGAAAGGAAAAGAACAATACATGAACAGTAGAATAATATACAAACAACAAAGATGTTTGGATGTGATATATGTAAAATGTCAGTAGAGTCCTAGGGGATAGTTTAAAAACATAAATCTTTAAGACAAGTTCAGTGAGTGAACAATGTTGGAAAAATAAATACATTTAATTAAAAGTGTTTCCCTTAAAACCTCATGATTACTCTTTCAAAAGTCCCCTGTTTTGGACAATGATTTCGTGAAACCCAAGTAATTTCCTAAAGCTCATGTAAATCACATATTCCATAGGGAAATATAATAATATTGGTAAATACCATAACCTTTTCATAAAATGAAACTTAGATTTGATATAAGTAACCATAAGTATATATAAGCTTTTTATCCATAGTCAAAATATCATAACTAAACATTATAATCAAAATCCAAAATATCATAAAAATATATTATATCCATAATTCAAAATATTCAATCTTTTATGTACAATAGCCTATACCGAAATTTTCATACAACTACACCTAGTGTCCTAATGTATTGCAGATTACTGGAGATGGAAAGTTGTTTATATGAATCTTAACATCCTAAAGGCATCGCAGATTTGGACCTCATTATCCAACCTTATACAAGTGATTATATTAGAGGATGAGAATAGATGTGCCTAGCCATTTATCCATCAAATCCATGTCCACATAAAATCCACGACATGGTAGTGCGTACACACATAAAATCCATAATTCGTCTAATATTCTAAAGATATAATACTATTTCCAAAATTATAATCAAAATATATCCATAATATAAATATACTCAAAACATATTCATATTAAAATATTCATTGTAAATATTCCATAAATAACATATCATGATCATATAATGTCAAGCCATAGAAATTTATATTCCAACATAATATAATATTATCCTAAATCATTTCCAAAAATAGAATTTCACTCACATAATATAGCTAAGTCCTGATCCTCTACTTGGTCACCTTTAAATTCAATCCTGGGGTTTAAAATATAAAAAGAACATTTCTTAGACTTTCAAAAATTAAACCACATATACCAGTGCATAACAAATTTCATAAAATAACTTTTACAACCCCAAGATTACCAAATTGAACACCTTTAGGTTATTATACTACGAATCCTTAAGATTTGGTACCCAAAATTGGAGTTTTTATTAAGGATAATTTTATGAAATTGAACATTTTGTTGAGTCCTAATAACATATTGAAACACAAATCCGATATCAATTTGGTCTTAGCTTGTTTAAACATAGTTGAATTCTTATGCGGTATTAAACTAATTAACCTAAAAATGACAAATTAGTCAAACAATGTCCAAAATTCATAAATTATACATTAGTATAAAGCCCATGAGATTGGAATCACAATGGTCCAAAAACATCACCGGTGATTGGAAAACTTGTCGAAAATTTTGGTCAAATTTAATATTGATGGATTTCCTTAATTATAAGGAATTTTAACAAACAAAGACTAAAAGTGGATTTAAAGAGTACAAAACAAGGGGTAAAAGATGTGGAATAAGAGAACGCTTGGCCAGAAAATGGGAAAATCCAATGAAAACCGTGGCTTGCCTTTACTAGTACTCGAGACCTGATGTGGGAACATCTAGCGATGGTTGGCCATGAAATTTTGTTGCCAAGGTCATTGCAAGGTGGGCAACATGGTGGCTGGCACATGTATCAATGCATGGTCAAAAAATAGATGAAAATTGTTTGATTGTTGTGATGGGTCAGGTGTTCACCTGGTTTAAGGTGTGGGTCATACATTTGCTAAGGTTTTGGAACTTTTTTTATATTTATCAAATTTTTTAATGATTAGCACACTTTTTCATGTATATATAGACCTTTAGGTCACTAACGAACAAAAACATAGAATAGTTTGAGCATAGATAAAATACAGATGATCGAAACTTCTTAGAACCATATGTTTTTATCCATATCTTAGAATTAGGTGTGTTACCAGTTCATGAATTTGTATCAACAAACTCTTTGCTTTGGTACGCGATTCAAAGCTAAATTCTATTTTTTTAGACAAAAAGTCAAGCTTAGTTCTACATAAAAGTCCAAATTGGTCAAACTTGATCAAACCGCTCAAAAATTCAAATTGCGGGTGCTTTTTTGGGAATGGGTAGTTACAACTTACCCCCCCATAAAAATTTTGGTGAATGAGCAAGGATGTTGTTTTTTTCATGGTCCTCTTGTTTGCAAACCAATATAGCTCCCATAATATGAGAATCCATAAAATTTCCATTAGTAGAGACCACATGTCCAAGTGATCTCACTTGATACAACCAAGCTAGCTCTTAGAGAACATTAATGCTACAAAGCAAACCACCAAGGACTCCCTTTCTATCCATAAAAATGATAACACTTTTAAATGTTACCAAAATTGTCAATCTCTCGAATATCATAACGATGATACATAGCAAATTCAACCCAATATAAAAACCAATACATAACAAATTCAACCTAATATAAAAATCAACCTTTGATAAAGTGATCATCAACAAATCCATAAAAAAAAAAAAAAAAAAAAGGGTAACAAGAGATCTCTACTAAACTCCCCAAAGTAAAATCATAAAAAAAATCAATCTTCCAGCAATCAATTTTAAGGTCACCTTATAACCATTAATATCACTCTTTAAAAATCACATCTCTTGCTAGAGTCTCCTTTTGATATTCATCAAACCAAGAAGAACATTTAGAACTTGAGTCTAATTTTCTAAAACCAAATACAAGTGATGACGAATTAAAACTTAGATCATTCTTTTTGCCTTTCCTCTTAACTTCTTGTACTTTCATATTGTAAGACCCAAAATCTTTATTGATTTTTTGATGCTCTAATTATCGAACAACATAGTCCTACTCATTAATTCACTAGAATCATGGAACAAAATTTCCACATTTATTCTAATAGAAGGCCTCAAATCTTTTATGGAGCTTAACATGATCCACAAAATTATTAGACCACAAATAGCAAAAAATACTAACAACTACCAAAATTAAACATAAATGTGAACAAGCATTTAAAGGACCAATTCCAAGCTCTCTCATAATTGAAAATATTATTATTGAGAAGACCATACTTTCTTCTAATTTTGAGCAGACTCTAAGAATTCATTCCTCAATCGACAACAAAATTTAAGAACTAAATACTATATCCTCAACTATTGAAAAGTATCCAGTTTACTTTTTACAGTCTTCTTGTGCCTTTTAAATCACCAATACATTTAAAGATAAAAACCACCAAAAAGTATAAACTAGGATAGCTAAGTATCTAATACACCACTTACAAAGTAAACATCTTGTAGTAGAACAAAAATCAAATTTGAGTATGGTTGCCTTTCTTCTCTATGAAGGACCACTCTTAAGCAACTAACAAGACCATAAAGAGTCTTGTGTGGGTGTGAAAATCTGTGTAACACCATCAGAACGATCAGGGTGTTGTGCCGAGTCAAGATAAATAGTTTGCCTCTTCCTGTCTTGTGTTTTTCCCAATCTCCGCCTTTAACTATAGTTGTAGAATGCTGGTCAGTGCTAGTAGGACCTCCTGCAATCTAACTTGCCTATGCCCTATGCCTTTCAATATCAATAGTTCATTGCTAACTTTAGGAACTCCAATATCGTTATGCATCATATGAGGACAATCTCATATGATATGGCTTAATTATCCATAATAGAAACAATCGTCCTATCTCTGACAACCTAAAGTAATGCCTGTCACATGAACTAAATGAAACACAAAGACTACCTCTAAAATGTGCTTGAAATTTCATAACTATGGAAATGGAAAAGCTATGGGTGTTAGATATGAAATGGGAAACTTGTGGATGTTTAGCTTGCATATGCTTCTCGGGTTCTTATTTAGCTTCTTCATTTGCATGATTCCTTCATAACATTTTTCTTAATGGCAAGGTCTCAAGATGAAACAAATGGTCTTTCTTACAGCAGGTCATTACTAGTGGCACCTCATATATAAACAACATCATATAACTAATTAAGTTTTGTCTAAAAAACTATGAATGATTCAATCTATACTAGTGAACCATAGTTCTTAAAAATGTATCTACATTAGAAACAAGATTACAAGTAAAATTTATTTCTTGTGGTGGCAATTTGGAAGATCATTGATCCTTCATCTTTTGGAGGATGACATCTTATATTGATTTGATTGTTTGAATGTAACTTTCTTGTAAAGAAATCCACTAAAGAATAATAGGTAGCAACTTCTTTCATTTTTAAAATACATAAAATACCTTGAAAGTCCAGAAGAATTGAATCAGCCTCTGTCTTGACCGTTAATCATGATTATTCATACAACTTAGCCATATAGGCTAATGATATCTACTTGCACGTTTAATCAAATTATATGATACAAAATGGTGCATATCCATGAAAACAATAAGAGTATAAGCAAAAGTCACATGAACATGTATCATACCTGTATCCACGTCTAGGGTAGCTTGATCTTCCCACTTTATCAAGGAAACAACTCTGCATCGATCCGATGGTTATATCCCTTGACCAGTAACCGTGCCTTTTAATATCAATTATGCTCTATTGCTAGAACAAGTATCATTAGTATATTTTTCCTGATTACTTTATCTCCCATTACCATTAAACTATTGATGAAGAAAATCAGATCCAGAAGCTTCTATATCACTAAGAAATTAGAGAGGACAATCCCCATTACAATGAACAATCTATCCACAACCATAGCATCCATTTCATTTCTAACAAATCCTAGAGTGAAACTTACAATAAGAACTACACTGATTATGCCTAGATTAACCACTTTGCAGACTATTGATATGTCCAAAATGACGAGAATCACTACCACTATCAAGTAATTATTGATAAGCATCATGCAAAAAGGTAACCCCATAAACAATACGACTACTAAAACCAATACTACCTCCTCTAAAATCACCTTTATTAGACATATGAAAAATGTAACAGCCCTCTTAAGCAATCCTTGTCTAGGTTTACCCATGGAAGTACTATCATAAGATCGAAGTCGAGTACCATGCAATGCACTCTGCATCTCTAACTCAACAACTATATCTTGGCTGGTCCTGGTTAAGATCTCAACTAAATGACCTGTAATAACAATCCTATGTATAATCTCATCTACACCCTTAAACATTGTTGGCTGAATTCTAGATCTACCACGTTTGGGAGAATTGTTCATAAGTATAAGACAAAATAAAGAAAAATGAGCTCCAAAAGGATGTTGCAACTTAAATAATCAAATTAGAAGGACAAATTAAAGGAATCATTATGTTTGGAAGGACAAGTTAGACATTGAAAAATAAATAAATAAAAAGATGTTGCAACTTAATTATCATAACCCTGCCAAACAAACATCCAGATAAAAGACAATCGTCTAAAAAGAAAAAGCAAGCATCAAAATGAAAAGGCTAATGCAACTTGAAATGTCACATTATCAATAACCCAACATCAAGAATGAGAACAATTCAAAGATGATAAAGAAAATATTAAAAGGAAAATGATGCACATATAGGTGGGAGTCTATAAGATCAAGAAAGATAATGCTTTAATACAAGGTTAACAAGACCGCTCTCGTGGTCCTTCTTGAATACCCAAAGTGGTCCCACTTATGAAAGCCCCATTGAAATTCCTACTGAAACCCTGGTAAAACCTTCCCCATAAAATCATATACCACCCTAAAAATAGTTTATAAGAAAGAAAAAACTTTTAAAATATTTTCAACAATAAATCAATTACAATAATTTTAGAATCATCATAGATGAAAAGATTTTTGCATACATGGATCAATCACCAAAGAAATGTAAGGAGTACAGATGAATAAATGCAAAATATTAAAAAGTGTTTAATATAATTTATACATTAGAATTAGTGGAAAAAAAAACATAATATTATTAGAGTCAAATGAAAATAATAATACATGAGCGGCAAAATAATATACGAAGAATGAAGATGGCATCATTTAATGTATATAACTTGCCAGCTAAGTCATAGGGGACAATTTAAAACTATAAAAGTATGAGACAAGTTTAGTGAGTGAATAATGTAAATATTTTAAAATAAATAAAATTAATTAAAATTATTTCTTTTAAGACCTCACGATTACTCTTTCAAAAGTCTCCTATTTTGAAAAATGATTTTACAAAACCCAAGTAAATCACATATCTAATAGGAAAATATAATAATATTGGTAAATATCATAATCTTTTAATAAAATAAAACCTGGATTTCAAATAAGTAACCATAAGTATTTATTATATCCATAACACTAAATATCCAATCCTTGTGTACAAAACCACATATTAAATTTGTCATATAACTACACCTAGCATCTTAGTATGTAGTAGACTACTGAGGGAAAATTTGTCAATATAACCTTTGACATCTAAGAGACATCGCAGATTGGGACCTCGTTATTTAACTTCATAAAACACGTGACCATAAAAAGGGATGGGAATAAACGTGCATAACCATATATCCATCAAATTCAAATCCATGGTATGGTAATGGTACACATATAAAATCCACAATTCATATCCAATAATCCAAATATCTAATACCATTTCTCCAAAATCTTAATCTGTATATATATAATTTTTAGCATACTTGAAACATATTCATATCAAAATATTCCTTGTAAATATTTAAGAGATAATACACAATAAAACTCTGATTGTATAATATAAAACCATATAAATTTATATTCTGAAAACGTAATATAATAATGTAAATCATGTATATCACCTCAAATCATTTTCCAAAATAAGATTTCACTCATAAAGTACACTTCAGTCCTGATCCACTGTTAAATTGCCTCTAGTTTCAATCCTAATGCCTAAAATATAACAAGAATATTTCTTAGCCTTTCAAAAATTAAACCAAAGATATTACTGTATACTAAATGTCTTAAAATAGCTTTTAGAACTTCAAGATTGCTAAAATTGGATATCAAGTGATCCAATTTACAGTGAACTCTTAGGATTTGATACCTAAAATTGAGGTTTTTCACTCAAACAAATTTTATAAAGTTGAACATCATATTGTGTACTAATAACATCTAGAAACACAAATCCAAGTTCGATTTTGTCCTATGTTGTATAAATACAGTCCGATTTTTATCCAGTATTAAACTAATTGACCTATAAATAAAAAATTAATCAAATGATGTTCAAAATTTTAAAATTATATATTAATGGAAAGCCCATGAGATGGGGATTATATTGGTACACTTACCTTGCTCTAAAAATGCGCCAATGATAGGAAAACTTGTTGAAAATTTTTGTTAAAGTCAATGTTGATGGATCTCTCAAATTATTAGGAGTTTTAACAAACGGAGGCCCAAACATGGATTCATAGGATTCAAAATATAGGGTAAGGCATGTGGGTTGAGTTGGATTGGCCAAAAAATGGTAAAATATAGCCTAACTTGTGGCTTGCCATTGTGGGCATTAGAGGCTTAACCCTAACGCATTCGGTGATGGCTGGCTATAGTTTTATTTGCTTCTATAGAGATTCAAAAAGTCAAATAGCAATTGTCCATATAGCAATTGTCATAACAACTACTTATCCCATTAATAATGTTCCAAAATAACAAATAGCAAAACCTATCGATAAAAGAGAAATTATGAAAGCTAATTTTACTTGTTCTTTTAAAGGTGAATAGATTCCTGATAAGTAATCCAGCTACAAGCTATTTTGTTGACAAAGCAATCAAACACTTTTATAAAACAGGTTTTTAACTTGTAAAAATCAAAAGTAGATTTGTTAAGTCATAGCAAAACAAAACCTAAAATCACCAAATGTCTTCATCACAATACTGCCAAATATACATGTTCATTTTATTTATTATAATTAGTCAACATGAATTATTAAGAGGTTCTTCTATTTCCTGTCACATTTCACGTGTAATTTATCAGCAAAATGCTGCTCAAGATGGAACCAACATTGTATATATTAAACACGCTTTCAATGAACTAATAAAAAACAATAAAATAAAATAAAAACAAAACAAAAAAAAAGTAATCAAAAAGCAAAACAAAACAAAACAAAAAAAAAAGCACCATAAGAAAAAAAAATTACAAAATCATTAATCATCAACTAAAACGTGCTGCAAATATTTTTCCAAAAGTCATAACTACACAAACCCTAAACCGTCAAAATACAATTATTAAGAATATCTTTTTCTTAATGTATAATATTTTATAGTAAATTAATATATCATTTGTTAAACACTTGGCAAAAGATACGTATACGTTTCTCTCATTTATTTCTTTGGCTATATAATATTTTATCTGTGTGACATATCAATAATCAAGCCCCTGCCGCAAATGGTACAGTTTACATTTATTTAAATTTAAATCTTTTCATTACTTAACTATATATTACCGAATCATTTATGGTCGATGTCAGTCAAGTAAGAATGGTGTTTATAATTTTTAATAAAGATGGAAAAAGTAATTAAAAAAAATTGTTGTCAATGTTGGTAGGTATACATATTAAATATACTTCTTGATAGTTTAAATTTCTGAAATGAATACGTAATTCAAAATTCTAGACATCTAAATTAAGTTACACTATCACATATTTAAAAAAGAATTAACACGTATAAGGATCAAAATGGTTTATAATTAAGAAGAATGCCTGATAAAACTATATAAATATACATATATATATATATATATTAAATTTTTAAATCAGTAGAAACTTAATATTTGTAAAGATGTTTGTTAAAAAAAAAAAAATTGTAAAGAGGTGGTAATAAAAAAAAATGTAAAAAGGTGGTAATTACCTAACTTTCTCAGGAAAGAAAAAAGCTGATAAGTATTTCCTCTTGGTGGTATATAATTAAGGGTTAACCGTACTTTAATTATAAAAATTATATTTTTGATATTTTAATTTAAAACATCTAGCCTTTTTACTTTTAATTTGTTTCATTTGGTTTAATTGGATATTTAATAAATGGCAGTTGACAATTTAAGACTATTAAAATGTAATTATTCTTTTAAAAAAATAAAAGGTTTAATATTGTAACAAACTAGAACTAAGACGTCTGCACTGCAACAAATTGTGTTTTAATATTTATTAAGGGTCCGTTTGGGAAGTATCAAAATTGAGAGGGAAAATGATTCTCAGGATTTAGTTTTTTGGGATTCAATTTCCTGATAATTAAATTGTCTCTTGGTTTGTTTGGTAAGTAATAGGAAAGTTGGGAGTTATAAATAATTAAATTTCAGATTGTATAATAAATTAAGGGTAAATATGTATTTTAAAAAAATTTCAAAACTAATTTATCTGGAATTCTCAAAATGACACCTATATATGTGAGAACAACTTTTTCATATATTTTTCTACATTAGTGGGAATCTAATTTCCTAGACCCATACTTTTTCATCTTACAATAAACATTCAAACAAAAGAAAATTATCACTTTCCTAAGAAAATTAGATTCCTACTAATTTTGTTTTTGTCCAAACATGTCGTAAATGTGTTCTTTTAGAATAGTCCAGTTGATAATGCCTAATTATAAATTTAAAGTTTGATGATGAAATATTTTTTCTTAATTTATCAAAACTTATATATTGATTAAATATAATGGAACTGCTAAACTCCATTAGAAATAAAAAAAAAACTAATTAAGTAGATTAAAATGCATAAATCAAAATTTAGGTTAAAAAATAAAATGTTCTAAATTTGAAGGCTGAAAGTAGAATTTTTTCATATTAGAAAATATTAAAGAATAATCAATTTTTTCATATTAGAAAATATTAAAGAATAATCAACTCTAAAATTTATTAAAAAATCTATAATTAATATTACTCGATAACTATTTCATGGAAATAAATATTATTAAAAATAAAAATAATTACGAATGCATAATTAGTTTTTTTTTTTCCCCTCGCTTCAACATACTATAAACGTCCTAAATTATAAAGAAATAGATTTCGAAAATATCTATAATCAGATGAACTAGCTGTACGGATAAGCTATACGGTTACTCTTAATTTGTTAATTTCTTAGAGCTAATAATAATATTAACAACAATAATTAGTGACGAATAATTATTATAACAAAATAGAGCAAAAAGATTTACTATAACACAAAAAATTATATCTTAATTATGTTATAAATTACTAGCTTCGCTATTGTTGATTGGACAACTTAATTGTCGAAATCGATCAGAAGCCCATGAGGGGCCAAATCCAATCATCGAAAAAAGAAAGATATCACATATCGCATTTCATATATTTTAAAAAGCAATTAATAACTAAGAAGCGATAAATAAGGAAATTATTAATTAAATAATGAAGGGCAGGATTGCTCACGTGGGCTCCACCAAAATTCATTTGGTACGTTTGATTTGAAATCCCCTTGCGTTTGATTTTTCATATCGGCGGCTGAGGGTGTGCTTCGGAAGATACTGCATGGTTTCTACTTTAAACTGTATTATTCATACGGTTCCACCGTCATACCAGTTAATTTTGAAATAAGTATAGAATTTGTGATAATATACAATTCTCTTCAACCTGCACGTCCACAACGTATATAAGCTGCGGATTTGATGTTTTTAGCCCTTTTAAAACAGTGTTTTTACTAAATATAAATTTATTACGTATTTCATTCTCTCACTTTATTCCATTGTTATTAATGGGCATTTTAAGCACGTTTCAACATATGTGTATATATATATATATATATATATATCCTTGTAATAATGTGCACCAATTCTGAGATGCATACTCTGTTTTTGTTGACAATAAATTTAATATTGTCAACAAAATATTAGTGGTGCACCCCTTATAATGCAAAAAGATTGATACGTTTCACAGCAAAATTATATATATATATATATATATAATCCTGATTTAGTTAAGAGAAATTTGGTGTTATGGATACCTTTTTGATATTGAAAGAAAGGTTTAAAAATTTTAATTGGGATTTAGAATGGACTACGGAGGAGACAAACAAATTGACGGACTTGGTGGTTAAAAGAACCGCTTCAAATGAAATTCCTTTTGGTTTTGATGTTTTAGCTGATTGGGTTATGCCCCTTTGTTCATTTTTATATTTATCAATATTTTTCTTAGGTAAATTGTTCGCTGGTGCGACTTTGCAATTCCTCCTTTTGATTAGGTTCTTCTTCACTTTTTACCTCTTGGAAGATTTTATCAAAGTTACAGTTTTACAATTAGTGTATTTTATTTTCAATTTTTTTTTTATTTAATTAAGGATGTTATTGACTTTTTACAAATGGATAAATTTGAAATATAAAAATATTGTTAGAAAAATAGTGTGGGTAGCTAAAAATGTAGTGTTCACCCCTCATAACATTTTTTTAAAAATTATTTAATATATTTTTATATTGACAATTTACTCTTATTTATATTACATATTTTTAAATTACATCAAAATATATTCTATTACTAACCAAACATAAAGATAAAACTGATTTTTTGAAAACTAATTTATGAAAAAAACAGTTTTCTTATTTTCAAAAATTAAAAAAAAAGAAAAAAGAAAAACCAGTTTTCTTTGATAACATGAACCAAATGGAGCCATAGAGAGTCTTGGGTTTTACTGAAACATATCTCGCAAATTAACTCTAGTGAAAAAACATGATAAGTACGAATTGTGAATGTCATCTTAAAACATAATTAGATTAAAACAATATATATATATATATATATATATATATATTATTATTATTATTTTTTTGGATATAAAAAAAAACTTACGTGGAAAATACTTAAATATTATGGCATTTGCCGATATCTTCTATATAATATTGATTAAGAGATGATTTGCAGAAATCAAATATATATTATTATATATCTATGTATATAATATAATATATATATATATATATATATATATATATATGAGCATGATAAGGTAGGTTCTGTAGATCGTGATGCGCGAGAGGGTGATAAAATGCAAAATTAAATACTAAAACGTATAAATGCAAGTGTGTACATACCTAATGATGGGGCAATTACATGCCCTACCAATTTGTCTCCATGCTTTTCTTTTTGTTTTTTCTTCCTCTTTTTCTCTTGTTTTATTTCTCCTAAGCAAACAATGAAAACATATAATTAAAAAAAAAAATTTGAAAAATTCCTTTTTACCCTATGAGTTCCAAACATCATATATATCCATAACATTTTTCTCTAGTGTGTGTGTGTGTGCGCGTATTATATATGATAATACTAAAATCACTAAATTTATTTGTCAAATTAATTTTGGACACCAATTAACTGATGTAATATTGCGTTATTGGTTCACTTATCAATATTTATATACATACAGTTAGTGTTAAGACCCATCCAAAATTTCTACAGTACATTCCGACAGCATTCTCTTTAAGTGTTGGACTTGTCTTAAAATTTTATGCATAGAAAATATATTCTAATAAAGCACCATCTTATTCCTCCAACATTACTATACTTCATTATTGACTTTCCATAAGGGTAGTATTTCAATAATAATAAAAATAACAACAGTAACAGGCATAAAATAAATAAATAACAAATATCCAATAATAGTATTTAGAGCATTTTAGGAGTAAATTCAAAAATAGAATTTAATATAAATTAAGGGAAAAATATAAAAGAAATATTACAAGAAAGAAAGAAAACAATTTTCTTTGTAGCACAGCAATAGATGGAAAGTGATGAGCTTGCACCCTGGATTGCCATCGCCTACTCTTACTTGGGCCTAGGGAAACAAAATTTAAAACAAAAAAATAATGAGATGCTAATCATCCCATTGAATGGCACTGAACAACTAAATATAATATAATATTATAGCATAAATATAATTAATGAGAAATAAATATATAAATAAATAAATAATTGAATAAATTAAAAAATGAATCTACAAATAAAGAACTAAATAAAACTATTTTTACAAAACCCATAATTTTAATATTCTCCAAAAATCAAGAAAGTAAATAAAAATATAAGTGACTCAAAATTAAAATGACATGGAAAATAATTTGATCAACAATTATTAAATTTAGGACACAATAAAATAAAGTAAAATAAAATCTTAAATAAATTTATTAAAGGGACATTTAATAAAGAATAAAATTAACATGAATATATAATATTATGATTAAATAATTTAATTAAATAATAAAAATAGTATGATGGGGTAAAATTAAATCCAAAAATTTAAATAATTTATATTTTATACAATTTGAAGCATAAATTGAAATAATAATTAAACTGTACTAAAATACATTTTAAAACATTTTTTCTAAAAGAATTGAGGAAAACAATTTGATGCATCATACGAAGTAGTGTCAGGCAGTACTTGGTGTCTCAAGTACCACTCTGACAGGGAGGTTAAAGAGAGATACGTGCAAGGTTATCTTAGCATTCAAGGCACTGATACTAATAACTTGTCACCCTGCGGTTAAGGGAGAGGCAGCCTAATACTCACTATGCAAAATATTTGTCAACCTTCTTGTCCATAGCTCCCACAAGATGGCTATTTAATACCTGTGCGCTAATCACAAATATAGTATAAAACATCATTAATGTTTGATGCATCTAAAACAAATTAGTTGGAAATATAATATACACCAAAAATTATAAATAATCTTGGGTTTTTCAACAAAATTTTCTAAACCCATAAATTTCTCAATTTGCACAAACGAATCTTAAAATCCATTAAATCTCATTAAAGTCAATTATTTCCAGATAAATACAATTTACACAAAATTATATACATATAAATATATTTTTATGCACAATAAATTTAATACAAACATTTTTTTAAAAACCATAAAATCAATTTTCATGCAACAATTATATTTAAACTGCATAAATTGACATAATATAATTAAATAACAAATTTTTTTAAATTTCAACACATTCAATATTTTCAAAAATTTAAATAACATAAATATATAATTACAACGACCCAAAAATAAATTTTGGAAATGGACCACTCACCTGAAATATGTGGATTACTAGAGATCCCTACCGGATCGGTCCCATGATTCACATAAGTGCCCAAAATATTATCAAAACTAAACATCGATTATAATAATATTTTAATTGGGTACAATATACAAGGTTTATCAAGGGTATCTAATGCAAATTTTGTCCAAAATAGGCAAATTACCTCTTGAAGATAGCGGGTGGTGGCCGGGCTCTAACCAAAAACCTTGGGTATTAATTGTCTCCGGCATTAGTTAGTTCGGTGTCCATTGGTAGTCAAAGTTGGTGGAAAAGATGGCTGGAATGTGGGCTTTACATGGCATGGGTGGTGAGAACAAGAGATGGTTGGATTAGGAGAAAATGGTTGAGAAAACGGGCAGTACCTTCACTAGAAATCTGGTCATTCCTAGCACATTGTTGACATGCTCGCTGTGGGGTTCGGCTAGCGGACTGGTCTAGAGCTGACAGTCACCATGGGCCGGCAAGTGCACACTGCTGGTGACCGGAGGATAGTGTATCATGTTTGGCCGATTTTCTCTCTCCTTTCTCTCTCTCCCTCCTCCTTCTCTCTCCTTTCTTTTTTTCCATCTCCACCAATAAAGCCTTTCATGAGTGCCACTATGCACTCATAGGATTGCGTAATAGCTTGACATGTGGCATAGTGTCAGTGGGTACTGTGCACATGTTTTTCACATACACAGATATTGATACCCTATAAAGGCAGTTTTGAAAAAATTTATCAAATTTTGAAGGACTAACTTTGCAACCAAATATCCAAATTATATGTGCCATTAGTTTATAAACTCGTATATATGAGTACTTTACAATTACGTACAAGTTAAATTCAAATTTTACAAAAATAAAAAGTCAAACACGGCACCTCTAGGACAGTTCTGACTGCAACTTGTTTCGCTTATAACTTTCGATTCACATTTCCGTTTTGGATGTTTTATTAGTCCACAAACTCGAGTCAACGCATACTTTTCTTGGTGCCTCAGCCAATGCAAAATATGACCTGCAACAGAAAGCCAACCATGGGCACCTTTCTACCAACCCAGTCAACTCGTAAAGCTAGGCCAACGCGTGAAAAAATTCGATGCATTTCAAGACAGGGTGTTACAGTTAGACTCAAAGGATTAATGTTAGAGTTTCCTTTTCAATCATTAGACTGTTGGAAAATTAAGATTTAAAATTGTATTTATTAATTATCAAATCCTAACATAGTTCAGTTTTCCTAAATAGGTTATTAATATGTCACTAAACCAATATTTGAATATTTTCTGAATTTTAAATCTCAACCGTTGATATGATTTTATTAGGTAATTTTGATATTAGGTTGTTTAATATATATATATATATATATAATTAGGCTCAAATAAAGTCTTTGATATCAAGATTATAAGGTCTTTCATTTTCAGTCATTGAATCACATTAAAGGTTGAGATTTAAAATTATATTTATTAATTACCACATTTTATCGGGTTCACTTTTCTTAAAGAGAGAAAAAATTAGATAGACCTAGGACTTTATGGTCCCTAGATACAAAAAAAAAAAAAAAAAAAAAAAATCACATTCGATGGGTCCCACTATAGGCTTCTTACTTTTTTGTGTTTGGGGATCACATGGTTCCAGAACTATGTGATTTTTTGGCTCCTTAAATAGGATTTTAATATATCATTAAACTCATATTTGATCAACCTTTTAACTTTTAAATCCTAAATTTTAATGTAATCCAATGGTCATCAATGATACACCTCAGTTTAATAAAGTAAGATTGATCTTATTTGATGCTGATTGTAAGTGTAAATATATAAATATACATTCTTTCAATCATTAATAATGTGTTGCTAAATAATAGTTTGTATACATACAAAATTTAGTAAATAAATTGGGTATTTTATTGCCAATAACTAAACCATGCATGAACTATAAATCCATTTTTTTTTTTAATACTAACTATAAATTTGTTGTTGTTGTTGTCATTTTTTTATTATTTTTTAAACCCTTTAATTTTTGTTTATCATAATTTAGACCATCTAGTTTTAATGTTTGTATATTGGTACCTTCTGATTTGTTTAATTTAATTTAATCCTAGTTAAATGAGATGGAAACATTCTAATTTGTTTAATTTAATTTAATGCTAATTACATGGGATGGAACCATTAAAAGTCATTTTCCCCAAAAAAAAAAAATAATTGGACTAAAATGCAATAAATTGAAATTTAAAGGTTAAAAAAATACAAGATCTTAAACTTAATTGAGAATAAGAAGTACAAATTTTCCAAATTAGAGGGACTATAATGCAATTAACCTAGTTATAATTGATTTCTTATAATATATAAGAATCTAACCTGACGTTATTAAAGAAAGCTTAATTCTGAACCATAAAATGTCTCTCAAAGAGAAGACAAAGAGAAAAGTAAAAATTTAACAAGAATAAATGTCAGAATTTGTCATTGCCAGTTTGGAGAAATCAAAGTGAAAAATGAAAGGGTGCGATGCATCTTACTGCCCTCTAGTGCAGTGAAAGTTCATTTCAAGCTCTCTCTCTCTCTAAATATATATATATATATATATATAAAATCTTTCTATGGTCAGATCGGACCTAACCAACATAGTGCGGACCAAAAACATATCAAAAAAATAGACCATTGGATTCAAATGATTTTATTTGGACGGCTCAGATTCTAAGGAAGCTCATGTGATAAAAATTACCAAAAATTACTATTTACACTGAACCTCTTCTCCTCTGATTCCCATTCGCACCTTCTTCTTCTCCTATAGTATTTTTTTCCTTTGCTTCCACCACTATCTCTAGCTTGCACGCAAGCATTTTAGCCCTGTTATTCCAAACTCAAACTTATCAAAAAAAAAAAAAAAGAAAGAAAGAAAACAATTACAAAAGAATTACTAAAAAAAAATGCCAAAAAAATGTAAAATATTCAAAAATTTAAATAAAAAGTTTACAAATGTAAAAGCTTCGGCTTTGGCCCACTAATTTTTTTTGGGTTAATTTTTAATTTTGTAATTTTCAATCGGTCCCCAATTATAAATATATTTGTTTGTTAAGTTTGAATTTTGTAATTTTGAATGATGTTTGTAAAAGTATTAAAAAAATTACAAAAAAATTACAAAAAAAAATTGAAAAATTTCCAAAAGTTGATGCAGCTTTGGCCCCCTAATTTTTTTTTTTAACTTTCAATTTTATAATTTTCAATCGACTCCCAATTATTATTATTCTTTCTTTGTTAAGTTTGAATTTTATAATTTTAAATGATTCTTGTAAAAGTTTCCAAAAAAAATTAAAAATTACAAAAGAATTAAAAAAAAGAAAATAACAAAAAAATTAAAAAAAAATTACAAAAGCCAACACTTTTACAAAAGCGTTGGCTTTGGTTCTCTAATTTTTTATTTTTTTTTTTGTTATTTTTTAATTTTATAATGTTTAATTGGCCTTCAATGTTTTTTTATTAAGTTCGAGTTTTATAATTTTGAATAATACTTGGAAAAATATAAAAAAATTAAAAAAGTCACAAACGACTTAAAAAAAAAAAACAAAAAAATTTTTAAAATTTATAAAAGTCAACGCTTTTACAATGTAAAAGTATTGATTTTGAACTATAAAATCGTTCATTGTTATCTTTTTTTGAAAATTTTTATAAATGTTTTATAAATTTACTATTATAGATAGACCACTATATAAAAAAAAATCAAAGACATAAAAACACAGAAAAAGAAAATTAGAAAGGGTCAAATGTACATTTTTTTCATCAAAAGCGACGGCTTATACAAATTTTTTTAATTTGTTCGTTAGTTTATGTGTAAATTTTTTATGGAATTTTAAGAGAAAGAAAGAGAAATACAGACACAGACAAAGAAAGGGAAAGAGTTTGCGCTTGTTTCCTAAAGGAAGCAAAAAGAAGTACAAGGTAGAGAGAGTGTGGGATCCACATTTGTACATGCAGTTACTGCTTCTTCTTTCATGACCACCACGTGGACAATTAGTATTGACAAATGAAATTTTTAAATACATATAGTTACTGCTTCTTTCAGGACCACCACATGGACAATTAATATTTTTAAAAAGAATGTGGGTCCCACTCTCTCTGCCCCTTCTCCCTCTATCTTTTATTTCTTTTTGCTCTCTCTACGAAACAACAACGCAAACTCTCTCTCTCTCTCTCTCTCTCTCTCTCTCTCTCTCTCTCTCTCTTTCTCTTTCTCTTTTAAAATTCCATAAAAAAACTTACAGAAAAATTAAAAAATTAAAAAAATTTTGTGTAACCATCGCTTTTGTTGAAAAAAGTGTCAACTTTGACCATTTCTAATTTTATTTTTTTTTGATATTTTTTTATATAGTGATTTGTCTATAATAGTAAATTTATAAAAATATTATAAAAATTAAAAAGAAAAACTATAAACGGCTTTAGAGTACGAAGCCGACACTTTTACATTGTATAAGTGTCAATTTTTGTAAATTTTTAAAATTTTTATGTTATATTTCTAATTCATTTGTAATTTTTTTCAATTTTTTTTATATTTTATAAACATTATTCAAAATTATAAAATTTAAATTTAATTAAAAAAAACATTGAAGACCAATTGAAAATTACAAAATTGAAAGATAATAAAAAAAAAATTAGAAGGCCAAAGCCAACGCTTTTACATTGTAAAAGAATTAGCTTTTGTAAATTTTTATTTTTATTTTTTTGTTATTTCCTTTTTTTAATTCTTTTGTAATTTTTAAAAAAATTTTGATACTTTTACAATGATCATTTAAAATTACAAAATTCAAACTTACCAAAAAATAAAAAAATTGGGAACCGATCAAAAATTACAAAATTAAAAGTTTAAAAAAAAAATTAGGGGGCCAAAGCAAATGCTTTTACAATGTAAATTTTTTTTTTTATTTTTTATTGCAATTCTTTTGTAATTTTTTTCTAATTTTTTTGATACCTTTAGAAGTATCATTCAAAATTGCAAAGTTCAAACTTCAAAAAAATATATATAAATATATATAATTGGGGGCTGATTGGAAATTACAAAATTGAAAATTAACCAAAATAAAAAAATTAGTTAGCCAAAGCCAATGCTTTTACTTTATAAAAGTGTTGTGATGCGAATCCGTCCGAACTCGCACAACCGACAATCTGCTGGGGTACTGATCCGATACGGATGAAGATCAGGCCGATCATTAGGGTCAAGTTAAGAGGTTTAAGGATAACCTTGCTACTTTTATCCTAAAAGTAATTCATTCTCAAAAAGGCTTATCCATACCTAAAGATAAAAGATCTGTTTTAAGCATCCAAGTGGTGGAGGCTGATACATCAGACATAAGTTAGCTCGGACATCAGGCAGACATAAGTTAGCTCGGACATCAGACATAAGTTAGCTCGAACATCAGGCAGACATAAGTTAGCTTAGTTATCAAAATAATCAACCCGTTTTCTAATTTGCATTTGACTTTTTGAGTTTTTATTTATTTATTTGTTGGACAAATAAGTTTAGGAAAGTTATTATTTTATTATCTTCATTGTAAATTAATTAATTCCTAATTCAAAATAAGAGAATTAATTAATCCAAATTAGATTAGGAAAGGATGTGAAATTAGGCAATTTCCTAATTGGATTTTATGTTGGTCGAAATTTTCTAATCCTTTTAGGGTTGTATTTTGTTCATTCAAAACCTATTTAAAGGCTTATTTTTTCAATAAGAATTAAGCTTGAATTTTATACAGAAAATTATTTGTGAGATTGAATTCTCTTTATTCTTTTGAACACCTAAAACACCATTAGTGAATGACTGTTTTAGTTTGACTTATCAATAGGCCTTCCATCACCTATTGTGGCGTCTTCATTATATACCAAGGTTTCTAATCACAGGTTGGTTAGGGGTCAAGGTGACCATTAGAACTTGAACATAATTAGATCTGGGCTAATATAATATGGGTTTAGGAGTAGGTTGTCCTAAGTTCGTATAATTTTGTATAAAAGCCAAATTTTGTTCAGGTTTGATCTATCTTTATTTGCTTTATTTGTTTTTGTGCTGTTCTGTAATTTTAGCATCAGGTTAAAGTTGCATCCATCCCATACACATTCTGCATATTTAAAAAAAAAAAAATTCATTCCTAATTGAATTAGGATTTTCTAGTTTTATCGTATTTTTGTTTCCTAGTTTGTTGGTTGTTTTTCATCATTGTTCTTGTTAATTTTGGTTTTTGTTGATCTTTCTTGGCTGTTTTAGTCTTAAATATTTACATTCATATATTCCCCCAAATAAATAAATAAAAAAAACTACGCTTTTGATTTTGTTGGAGGCCATGGGTTTGGTGGATTTTTGGTGTGGAATTGCAATTTTTGGTGTTGATCTTTGCTAATGCAGTTGTTTTATGTTTTGTGAGTGAAAAAACAAAAAACAAAAAAAAAAAAAAAAGCCGAATAAAAAAAAAATTCGGTTTGTTGAATTTAGTGTTTGCTGGAAATTTCATTGAACTGCTGCATTGTTGACTATTTCTTACATATTTGGAGTTGCTGGAGAATTATTTTTGATGCTGGATATTTGGATTTTGGGTGCTTAAATTATTTGGATTAAAATTAGATAAAGAAATTGATACAAAACTAGAATTACGAGAACAACAACCAACACTATTCTATATTTTTGTTCGATTTGATTCTTGTTTGAGTTTGAAATTCGTTTTCCTAAATTTTATTCTTGAATCTTTAATCTCTTACCATCTGGTCCAGTTCTTAAAAATTCCAAAATTTTCTCATTGATTTGCCTTATTTTGCCTAGAAAAGCTGAAAAATAGGATTTGTTAATTTATTCGGTATTGCTTACTTTTTTACTACTGTTTTGTTAATAAGTTTAATTAGAACATAATTGTGATTTAATTGCAGTTTAGTGGATGTTTTAATTAGAATTTTGAGATAATTCATTGAGTGGAGAAAGGCAAAACTATGTGAGCTTAAAAGAAGTAAAAGCCGAAACTAATGTGAAAACACGAGTGTCGAGACCTTGTTTGAGTAAAACACGTGATGGAGTGAATTTGGTGAGGTCTTATTTTATTTTTGCATTATTTATACTAACATGGCAGATTCAAGGGTGAGAAGAGGAGATCCACTTTTAAGAATTAACGAAGAAGAGTCCGTAGGATTCCATGGTGCTTCCTGAGCTTCGGGGAGTGGTGAGCAAACGGACATGAAGGCTGTCTTGGAACAATTACAGTGGATGA
This sequence comes from Ziziphus jujuba, assembly GCF_031755915.1. Lineage (NCBI taxonomy): Eukaryota > Viridiplantae > Streptophyta > Magnoliopsida > Rosales > Rhamnaceae > Ziziphus > Ziziphus jujuba. The sequence goes on from NC_083384.1 coordinate 25,635,127, forward strand.
ATACTCAATTTGACTATTTAAATCAAAGAATGGACAGATTAGAAACATCCCAAGGAATGCCAAATACAAGGTTAGATGCTCATGGAGGCCGAGGTCGAGGTCGAGGAGGCCGAGGGCGACCAAGAGAGGAACTTTGGGAAGGTAACTTTGAAGATAACTCTGAGAAGGAATTCGATGAAAATTTTGCACTCCAAGGAAGACAAAACCATGGGAGGCCAGTAAGGAATGAAGATGATGATCTAGGGAACATCAAGGTAAACATTCCACCTTTCATGGGAAAAAGTGATCCGGAGGTATATTTGAAATGGGAGGAGAGAATGGAGATGATTTTTTATTGTCATAATTATTCAGAGGCCAAGAAGGTGAAGTTCGCAGCAATGGAGTTTGGTCATTATGCACTTCAATGGTGGACCAATGAGCAAAATACCCGAAGGAGAGTGGGTGATGACTTGATCAGTACATGGCAACAAATGAAAGAAACTATGAGGAAGCGGGTCGTACCATCACATTATCATAGGTTGTTGCATCAAAGGCTTCAATTCCTATCTCAAGGAAGTAGGTCCGTGGAAGATTATTACAAGGAGATGGAGATGCTTATGATGAGGTTAAACATGAATGAGGTAGAGAAGCAACCATGGTAGGGTTCCTTGGTGGTTTAAATCGTGAGATAGCCAATCAACTAGAATTGCAACAATATTTGGAATTGGAGGAGATGTTGCAGGTGGCTATTATATTGGAGCATCAATTCAAGAGGAAGGGTGTAGGCTCGTGGTTTGGAGGAGTTTCCAACAGTGGAAGATCAATTCCAAGTGGTTGGAGAAACAATCCTACCTATGAAAGCAAGCCAAAGCCGAAGGTGGGAGAAGAAAGCACCAATCGGCCAAGAAATGAGCTTAAAGCCGAATCTGTCCAAGCACATAAAAATGAGGTAAAATCTGATCCTAAACCTTCAAGATCAAGGAAAATTATTTGTTTTAAATGCCAGGGACGAAGACACATCGCTAGCCAATGCCCGAATAGAAGGATCATTGTGTTAAAAGGGAATGGTGAGCTAGAGTCGAAAAGTGAAGAAAGTGAGAGTGAAACCGAGCAAGAGGAGGAGGAAAAGCTTAAAGGTAAGGCCGAAACTTTGAATGCTTCCCATGCTGAATTAAGCTTGGTTTCTAGGAGAGTGCTGGCTGGATACAAAGATGAGGATGAAATTTAAAAAGAGAACATCTTCCACACAAGATGTGAGATCCAAGGTAAGATTTGTAGCATGATTATTGATAGAAGTTGTACTAATGTAATTAGTAACATTGTGGTTGATAAATTAGGCTTAACAACTATTAAACATCCAGAACCATATACATTACAATGGCTAAATGATAGTGGTGAGATGAAAGTAAATAAACAAGTCAAAGTAAAATTCAGCATTGAAAAATATGTGGATGTGGTTTTGTGTGATGTTGTGCCTATGCATGCAGGACATATTTTACTTGGTAGGCATTGTCAATTTGATAGAGATGCTATTCATTATCGTAGAAAGAATAGTATTGTTTTTAGATTTAAATGTAAAAAGGTCAAGCTGGAGGTATTAGCTCCTAAAAAGGTGTACAAAAATCAAATTCAAATACAACAAAGGAGGATGGCCGAACAACTCAAGGAAAGGACTAGTATGGCCCCCACGGCAACAATACCCATCCAAGGAGTCTAAGCCATGAAAGACCAACCAGGTAAGTGCTCTAAAACCTAGGTTGGGTGGAAAAATTTTAACAAACCCAAGAGAGAGAAAGTGAGAGACAAAGCCGAGTATGAGAGAAAACAAATGAGTGGGAAAGAAAAAGAAAGGAAAGAGAAGAAAAATAAAAATTTTTTATCTTAGCTTTGGTGATGTTAATAAAGTAATTATGAATAAGAAATCATTGCTGGTCATGAGTTATAAAGATGCTTATTTAAATATGCTTTTGTTGTATAGAACTTTATCTGCATTGTTGAAAGCTTTACTTTGTGGAAATTTAAAAATTTGGAAAAGATTACTCGCTAATTTTAAAAAATGTAATTTTTCCCATAATGAGCATGTATTTCTAGATTTTTTTTGTGCTAGTGTTTGACCCAAAAGATTGGATTTGGTTACACCTAAGAAATGAGAGTTTTCCTGAGCAAAGGAAATCCAAGCTTATGTCGTGTGGAGATGGAACTTTTCAAGTTTTGGAGCAGATAAATGACAATGCTTACAAGCTTGATTTACCGAGTGAGTATAATATGAGTGCTACATTCAAAGATGCTGATTTGTTACCTTTTGCTACAGGTGATGAACTCGATTTGAGGGAAAATCCTTTTTAAGAGGAGGGGAATGATGCAAATCCGTCCTAGCTCACACAACCGACAACCTGCTGGGGTACTGATTCGATACAGATGAAGATCGGACCGATCACTAGGACTCAAACTCAGAGGTTTAAGGACAACCTTGCTGCCTTTATCCTAAAAGTAATTAATTCTCAAAAGGGTTTGTCTATACCTGAAGATAAAAGACCTGTTTTAAGCATACAAATAGTGGAGGCTGATACATCGGACACCCATACATCAGACATAAGTTAGCTCGGACATCAGGTAGACATAAGTTAGCTCGGACATCAGGCAGACATAAGTTAGCTTAGTTGTCAAAACTGTCAACTCATTTTCTAATTTGCGTTTGACTTTTTGGGTTTTTATTTATTTATTTGCTGGACAAATAAGTTTAGGAAAATTATTATTTTATTATTTTCATTGTAAATTAATTAATTTCTAATTCAAAATAAAAAAAATTAATTAATCCAAATTAGATTAGGAAATGATATGAAATTAGGCAATTTCCTAATTGGATTTTACGTTGGTCGAAATTTCCTAATCCTTTTAAGGTTTTATTTTGTTCATTCAAAGCCTATTTAAAGGCTTATTTTTTCAATAAGAATTAAGCTTGAATTTTATACAGAAAATTATTTGTGAGGTTGAATTCTCTTTATTCTTTTAAACACCTAAAACATTATTAGTGAATGAGTGTTTTAGTTTGACTTATCAATAAGCCTTCCATCATCTATTGTGGCGTCTTCATTATATACCAAAGTTTCTAATCACAGGTTTGTTAGGGGTCACGGTGACCATTAGAACTTGAACATAATTAGATCCGAGCTAATATAATATGGGTTTAGGAGCAGGTCGTCCTAGGTTCGTATCACGTTGGCTTTTGTAAATTTTTTAAAAAAATTTATGTGATTTTTTGACAATTTTTTAAGTAATTCCTTTGTCATTTTTTTCTAATTTTTTGTCTCCTTCTTTCTTTCTTTTTTTTTTTTTTTTTTTTTTGGGTAAGTTTGAGTTTGGTACGGCTGGATTAGAATGTCTTGCATGTGAAATGCAGATGGTAGTGGAAGTAGAGGAAAAAAAACACTATAGGAGAAGAGGAAGGTGCGAATGGGAGTCAGAAGAGAAGAGGGGTGGTGTAAATGGGTATCGGAGGAGAAAAGGAGAAGAGGAGAAGAGGCTCGATGCGAATGGTAAATTTTGGCACATGAGCTTCCTTACAATCTGAGCCGTCCAAGTAAAACTATTTGAATCCAATAGTCCAGTATTTTGGCATATTTTTTGTTTGCACCATGTTGATCGGGTCCATCCTAACCATAGAAAAACTCTATATATTTATATAGTAATTATCCAATCTGAATATCTTGATTTTATAAAGTTAGAATATAGTACAAAAAAATTAAGCTGAAGTAAAATTGATCGATTTATCCTAATTAATTTGAATTGTATTCAATTTTAAAAAATTAGAATATCCCAAATGAATCAAAACTATATATATATATATATATATATTACATTATGCCCTCTAAATTTCAAAAAATTATATTTTAATGAGAACCTATTAAATATAATGAAAACCATTAATTCAAAAACACTTTAGTCTAAATTATATATATATATATATATATATTTTTTTTTTATGTTTATTTTGTCCACTAAATAGTAAATTTTGGGTTATTTTAAGATGAATTAATGATAACAAAATTTAAGAAATATGAAAAAAAAAAAGATTTAGTGTTAAAAGTGGATGAACCTAATGGTTTTTGTTAATTATCAAATGCAATAAAAGTAAAATAAAAAATATGGTGACCCCAAACTGAAACTTAGCCCAAACTAAAAAATCGAAAAGTGTAATTAATCGAAGATAAAATTAAAAATTAATATATAAATAAAATAGATAAAAAATACTATTTGTAACCATTAATATTTATTATTAACGAGATTTATATATTATTTGATAATTTAAATGGATATCTAAAATAATTTACTTTTTTAACTTATTATTTTTTTAAAATAAATTAATATATAGTTAAATATTATCAATTAACAATTATCATGTTAGCAAGAGTTTCATTAATGATAAATCGTCAAATATCAAATTAGTGACCTTATCATCAAGTGTGATATTGACTCAATTGGTAGTGAACTTACCAAATTTTTGTAGAAGGTATGACTTAATTTTACCATTTTGCTCAAGCCCAGAGAATGATCTGGAACTAGAATCCTAAGCATTAACATTAAAAAAAATAAAAAATGGTTAAATGCAGACTTATTTCTTCACATGGGCCCGACTTTGGTAATTGTCGCCTGATCCTGCTCCCTCGCAATTATAATACCAAAAATTATAAACAATTAATTAGACAGTGTGCACATCTGTTTATCAGACAAAAAGCTTAAAAAAATGGATACTTGTCTTCCTCTCCTTGGCTTGGAATAAAACCCACCATAACACGTTTCCCTATGCGAAGAAGATTCTATATAATTCTCTCATTTTCTATGAAAATTTTGTTTATATTTTTGGATCTATTATGTCCCTTTCTATTATGATGGTGTGGAAAGAGTGATAAATATGGTAAATTGCCTGAAGGAGTTCACCATTATTTCTCTTCCCTATAGACTGGTTCAGTCGGTAACCAACATAAAACAGAGTTGACCATGTAATCAAAATAAAATTATCTAGTTATCTAGAATATGCAACAATACTAACGAAATGACTAATTTATTTAGAAACATTAATTAATTTATGGTATTTTCATGTCGAACTACAATTTATTTGCAAAAGCTATTGGAAAGTGAATTCAATCATCCATTGGATTTTCAAATTTTTTATTTACTCTGGTTTGGTAAAGAGTTTTTTTTTACTTTGATATAATGTTGAACTATTTTTATTTAAAAAAATTAAGCTATTAGAATATGAAACTTTATATATATCATCAAACCTGGTAATACTATAGGAAAAATCTTATACAAGTAATGATAGGAGTGTTAAATAAATGTACCAAAATGTATATCAAGTACCATGTGCCATGCATGGATATTTTATTAGTTAATATATTATTATAATTTTAGTTATGGATAAATGAATTTTTGAATGTATAAGTATAACTAAATATAAGTTAGTCAAATATTAACACTTGCCACTTAATACACATATTGATAAATTTATTTAGTACTTCTAGTATTATTCAATAATATACTAAAGATCTATTAGCTTAGCAATTTAAAGTTAATTTTATGACAAATAGATACAAAAAAATAAAAGAAAAGATAGATACAATTCAACTTAACAAATTCAACAAAATTCATAGACTATGATAAAAGTTTTAAATTTTTTATTAAGTAGATACAATTTAACTAAACTAATTCAAAGAAATTCATAAACTGTGATAAAAGATTTTAATTTTTTTTATTAAGTCAGATCTGTTAAAAGACAATTGATTGATATCCTATATATTATCTCAAAATCCCATGAAAAAGACCGTATATATTTATTTTAACAAGGTTTGAAATGAAACCTATGACATCCCCTGGAAATCATGAGGATTGCATTTTCAATTTGTAGTATACCATTTCCTAGGGGACTTGTGAATTGTCATATACAAGGTCAATTTAGGGCATGCTTAGTAGTGTTTTTGAAGCTTCAATGAATGCTTTGAAGAGCCAAAAAAAAAGAAAAAAGAAATTTATGATTATATTTGACCAAAAAAAAAAAAAAACACTAAGAACTGCTTTTTGAAAAGAAAAATTGCATTAAAGATGTTTCTAAGAGAAGTATTAAGGTTAGTGCTTCTAAAAATAAAAAATGTTTAGGATTTTAAAAATAAAAATTAAATACATTAATTAAAATATAAAAATATTAAAAATAATATAAAAGGATTTATTATTATCATTACGTATGCCTAAACACGTTACCATTTATTTTATTAAATAGATCTTGACAAAAATAAATACTTTCAAAAAGCCAATTCTCTGGTAGCTTAGCGGAAGGAAATCCCTCAACTTTCACATTTGCGAATTTAGAAATTAAGGTTCGAATCTTGCCAAGTTCTGTTTTTACCTTGGATGGTTCCGTGCTGTGTATCCGCTGGCACAGGGCTCCGGCCTGATGCCGATGGTATTATCAGAGCTCTAGTCTGATGCCGATGATACTACCAAGAGGTATTTTTTTTTTTTTTTTTTATCAAAAACATGCTCTTATATATGCATAAAAAAATGCTCATATATATATATATATATATATATCTTATATGTCTTAAATTAATGACCATAGATCATGCAAAATGTTCATTTTTACTCCTAATTCGGTTATTTTAAAGGATAAACCTTTGGCTATGGGGGCCACACAATTCCACGTGTGGCTCTGCTGGAGTTTTTCATAACTGAATAACTTGAAGTAGTATTAGCTGACGTGGCATTGCAAAATTTTCTCCTCTCATAGTTTATCTCCACGTGTGAATGCGGTCACTCATGAGTTCCTTTTCCTCCAAATGTGCAGTGACTTGAAATCAAGTATTGAAAGCAGCTATCTTCCTAATATCAATATAATAATAATAATAATAATAATAATAATAATACATATATCTATATAAAAGCATCTATCTTCCTAGGCTAGTGAGGTCATTTCATATATCATCTTTTTTTTTTTTTTTTTTTTTCCCGAACATTTAATTAGCACTCAAAACTTCACCAAATCGTTGAACCTTAGGTCCCATCAAAGATTTCGTTCATGCTCAAATAAAAAACATATCCTCATTTGGACTTTCATGAGTGCTTTTAAATAAAAAGGCGATCAAAGGGGGCAGGTTACAGATCCAAAAGGAGAAGAATTTCCAGGATTATCTCGAACATGGATTATATTCCATCCGACATTTTCCATTTTGATCAAACCGACGAGCTGTTCCACATGTCTTGCTTTCCCTGCAGCCAACAACATGATGAAATCCTTGAAGATCAAATCCCACCCACCCCTTCTCATAGTGGCGGTGATATCAATCTCACTCACGACCCCAAATTTGGCCGCCGCCGACGGCTTCGATCATCCGTCATCAGTTTTGATGAAAATGACGATGATCATGAAAACCCTAATGCAAACAAGAAGAAGAAGGTTGTTCACAGAGAAATTGAACGACAAAGAAGACAAGAAACGGCTGCCCTTTACTCATCTATACGCTCACTACTTCCTCCTGAATATCTTAGGGTCAGTCTGTTTTCCTATATATATATATATATATATATATATATACATATTGGTTCTCTTATCTGAAAGTTCTGAAAAAAAAAATTATCACACCTTTCGCTGCCCTATTAGCTCTAACAGGGCAAAAATTCTCTTATCCAAAATTGTGGACAAAATTTTGGTGCAAGATTGACCTATTGCAGAAAATAAGTTGATCCTGGACAAAATCCCGAGAAAAGAAAATCATTCCTGAGTCAAATTTCTTAAAATCTTTGTTTTATTTTCTTGTTGTTGATTAGCCTATGTGGTATTTTGAATGGTTTTAGGGAAAGAGATCCATATCTGATCACATGCATGAAGCAGCAAATTACATAAAAGATTTAAACAAAAGGATCCAAGAGTTGAGTGATAAGGGGGATGAACTGAAAAGCATGAAATCTCCATTGTCTCCATCTACTGCGCAGCAGCAAGATTCGCAGCGTCGAGATTCGGATTCCGTAGAAGTTAGATTTTCTGGGGCAGGAATGGAGGTTATCATCAACACAGCTTTGAGACAAGGGCTTCCTCTTTCTAGTGTTCTCAAAGTTATAATTGCAGAAGGGCTTACAATTAATAGTTGCGTTTCAACTAAAGTTAATGAAAGGTTGCTTCATACCATTGATATTGAGGTACATTTATTTATCAAATTTTTTAGAAACTTTTTACTTTTTTATTTAAAAAAAAAATCCGTTTCCTCACAATGAGTTTATGTGTATGCATATATATGATACAGGTGAATAAAAGTATAAGCATGGATCCATCTGAGCTGGAACAGAAATTGAAGAACTTGGAATATTAAGTATTTCCATCCCATTTTCTCGAGAAAGTAGACTGGGCAGTGGCGGAACTACAGCTGGGTCTGGCCGTGGCCCCCTGCCCTTTTTGATTTTTACATTTAGGGTATGTGTATTTTAATATATTTTAAGCTTGCATTTTATATTTTACATATTTGGTCCCATATTTTATTAGTTTCTATGATTATCAACTAAATATTACTATGAAGAGTTTCTAATTTTTTTTTTTAACTTATCATCAAAATAGTTAAAATAACAAATTAGTTGTATAAAGAAAATTGATTGATTTGTCATTTAGATATAGGTGATCAATAATGTATATTATAGTCTTATATTTCTTTTGACCCAATATCATTTGTTACCCAAAATTTAGCTTTTTATGGGGTATAAGACTATAAGAGTATTTTACCATCATATTGAATTGTTGACAAATAAAAATAAATAAAAATCTCTTACTTTTTGTACATGATGTCTAACAACTTAACATTTTATCATTTTATGTAGTGTTTTAGTCCTTTTCTCTTCCAACATATATTTATTTTTGTTCAATAAATTTAAGTAATTTAATTTATGCTTGTTCTAATTTTTGCAAAGAAAATACGACAATTATATGAAATTCACCTGTAGAATATATTTTATTTTTAAAATAATTTGATTTTAAATATTAATTTTTTATAACAAGAAGTTTAACCCCCACCCTAACATTTCTGGCTCCACCCTTGAGACTAGGTACCGGAAATAGTTGAAAGTTTTGCAAAGCCATTTTAAAGAGAATAGTCGCTTAATTTGCTTAAGTGGTTGGGCTTCGCCATGTTTCTTTATCATTCAAAAGTTGGTATTGGAAATAATGGTTGATACTTTTGGACAACTTTTCAAAGAGATAATTAAATAATTAGTTTTGCTTGTACATAAGGACCCATTTAGAAAGTGTCAAAGTTGAAAGGGAAAATGATTCTCGGAATTTAGTTTACTAGGATTCAGTTTTCTGAGAATTAATTTTTTTCTTGGTTTTTTTGATAAGTAATAAGAAAGTTGGGATTTACAAGTAATTAAATTTAAGATTATATAATAAATTAAGAATAAATATGTATTTTAAAAAAATTTCAAAACTAATTTTTCTAGAATTCTCAAAATGATAGCTATATATATGGGAACAACTTTCCCACATATTTTCCTACATTGGTGGGAATCTAATTTCCTGGACCCATATCTTTCTACCTTACAATAAACATCTAAACAAAAAAAAGTTATCACTTTCCTAAGGGAGTTAGATTCCCACTAACTTTACATCTATCCAAACATGCGGTAAAAGAAAATTTTGTCTCAAAATTATCTTTAATCTCAAATTTTGCAAAGCTCCATGCATACGTTTTAACAGTTTTAATTGCATGTTCCAAAGAAGTCCATACTGTTTTACCATCGTTAAATGTCATGAAGAATGAAGCTAATGAAAATAGATTAATTTTTTCTAAGTAAATTTATATATAGTTCTAGCTTATTAGTTGTTTAGTGCTCAACTTCCTATATTACTTTAATTTTGTGTTGTAGCTTGATCTTCTTGCCAGTTCAACTAAATAATTATCTTTATATACATTTGGTAAGTGGATTTTTAAGATCTGCATGAATCTGATAGGTGATTAAGAGAAATTGCTAATTAACTTGCAAGTTTGACCGATTACCGGGTTCAATTAATGCTATTGCTAATTAATTATGGCTTAAATATAATATTTCATGTTTTTGTTTAACTATGTTGAACTTTGAAGCATATATCTTGATATATTGAGTTTTGAAGTAGTAATCCCTAGCTACTAGAGGTATAATACTCAATCTACCATTACTATTTTTAGAAACAAGCCATCCATATTTATAAAGAAAAATCCGAATGTAGATCAAATCATCATCAATTTGTATGAGCATTTTATTTCCAGTTATTAGCTGAGTTCTTACTTCTCCCAAAAACTAAAATTATTGAGAGGTGGCACGTATAATCATTTCTTTTATAATATTTCTCTAACACTCCTTTTCAGATATATGTTTGTCTTTTTTGGTCTCAATTCGGGTCCTAACATGAGCATGTTTTTTAGTGAACTTATTGAGTTTTGAACTTTTCAAGGAATCAAAGAGTTTTAAAATCTTAAGATCAAAATCAACAACTCTATCGAAAATGTAAAAACACATGTAAAACTTCAAAAAAGTGGCCAGATCCATATACGAGGGAAAGTGTTAGAACAAACAATAAATGAATAAATAAATGATCACTCACCTTCACCTCAGTTTAAACATATTATCCATCATGCAATAGGACTTTTAAGAAACTTAATATGACAGTAAATGTAATAATTTTCCTATATATGGAGTTTGGAATTGATAAAGAAAATTAAGACCCATGGGGAAAAAGTTGAAGTTTTGAGGAAAACTGATTCCCCAAGGAATAGATTTTTTCCTCTAGTGTTGATTTGTAATTGAATTACCATAATTTGTAAGTAATTAAATTAATTCGTGTCTTCTAAATAAGGGTATAATTGTCTTTAAAAAGTTATGCAATATCATTTTCCATTGAAGTCTTAGAATGACACCACTTTGACAGAATTACTTTCTACCGTCATTATGTGAAAATTGATATCTAGCGACACTCATTTAGCGACGCTACGAAACAAATGCGTCTAAAAAAATAAAACTACGACTCTGAGGTTAATGCATCAGTAAAAATTTAATAAATATACGACGCATCCAAAAACTGTCGACCTCAAAAGGTCGCTAAATAGTTAGACCGACAAAAACTGTCGACCTTTACTTTTTTATTTTTTTTAGTTTTTTTAAACAATCTAATTTTATTTCAACAACAAATAACTAGTAAAAATATTAGACCGACAAAAATGAGCTTTTTTTTAATATATAGTTAACAGGGGATGCACTATATAGATTATGGGTCGCCTGTTCTCTTCTCCTTTCTTTTTTTTTAATTCTTTTAATTAATCTAATTTTAATTCAACAACAAATAACCCATAAAAATATTAGAGCAACATAACTGAGTTATTTTTTTTTTAATTTTTTTGTGTTATATGTGTAACAGGCGACATACCAATAATATTGTACATCCCCTATTCTCTCTTCACTTTTTTTTTTTTAGACCTTTTAATCAATCTAATTTTATTTCAATAATAAATAACTAATAAAAATAATAGTGCGCCAAAACTGAGCTTTATATATATATATATATAGTTAACAGGCGACGCACTATTTAGATTGTGCATCACCTATTATCTCCTCACCCTTCTTTTTTTTTTTTAGTTCTTTTGATAAATCTAATTTTATTTTAATAACAAATAACCAGTAAAAATATAGAGCACCAAAACTTGGATGTAATAATATAGCAAAAACTAGTTAATATTGTATTTTAAGAATGTGTCGCCAAATAGATGAAAAGGCGATGCATTCATCGACAAATGCATCGCCTTTTCTTTTCTTTTTTTTCAATTTTTTTTTAAACATTTAGAAACCCATAAAAAAATAAAATCAAAATAGGACCATAACAATAATTGAACCCAGAACCTCATACACTCTTAAGGAATCACTATACCACCAGCCCAAATGACTTGGATGTAATAATACAACAAAAACTCGCTAATATAGTGTTATGTGACGCATTATTTTAAGAATGCGTCACCAAATAGATGAAAAGGCAACGCAAAAAAGTAAAATCAAAATAGGATCATAACAAGAGTTGAACCCAAGACCTCATACACTCTCAAGAAATCACCACACCACCAAGCCAAATGACTTGAATGTAATAATACAACAAAAACTAGCTAATATAGTATTAGACGATGCAATCTTTTAAGAAAGAGTCACTAAATATACAAAAAGGCAACGCATTTGTCAACAACTGTGTCGTCCCCGTTTCACCCAACCAATTTTTAACTTTTTTTCAATTTGAAAGTTGTTTTTAGTAATTTTTTAATTTTGAAATATGCTTTTTTTTTTTTTTAAATTTGTGGATGAGCAATCATCAAAACTAATTAAAGATTAAGAAAAAAAACATGGAATAGGCTACGCGTGTTAATGGAATTGCATTGCCTGTTCCTTCAATTTTTTTTTTATTTTTTTTTAAAAAGCAATTTAATAGGTTTTCAATTTTTAAAAACAAGTAAACTATCATTGACCACAAACACATGAAAGTTAAGCTCATTTAACATACTTACGTAGATAAATTGGTTAATAAATGCTAGTTGAATTAGAATTCTATATTCGGTACCCTATCTCAAATTAGGTCTTGAGATATTTTGTGTCTCGTTTATACACATATATGTGAATAACTAAGAAGAGCATTGACAAAACTATTTTCTCTTTTTAGATCAATGTAATTTATATTCATTGGATTGCTACATGAATATATTTGTAGATAAACAATTAAAAAATTATTTAAAGATTATAAAGAAAATATAAAAACTGAAACAGGTGACGCTTTTCGACCATAATGCGTCGCTTGATCCCACAATTCAAGAACAGGCAACCCTTTTTGAAGAGAATGCGTCGCCTGTTCTCTCAATTAAAAAAAACAAAAATTTTGAAAGACATGCAAATTTTATAAAGAATAAAAGTGTACTTGAAAAATAGAAAAATAAACAGCAATCTTTGATATTTTGCTTTCCATTTTTAAGAAATATTTTCAGTTTTTATTTGTAAATGAAAAATAAAAAATTAATCAAAGAAAAAAAATGCAATTAGGAGAAAAGGCACTTTTTTGCCATTTTTTGAAAAATTTTGGCACATTTTAAAATTTTTACGCGCTCCTTTGAATCCTTTTTTTTTTTTAAAAAAAAAACTACATCAAGTACACTACCTAATAGATATTAAATTTGGAAGCAATCTAAAAGAGACTTGAAGAGTGAGATATTTCGGGTTTCATTTTTCATTTGCCTACGTTGTCATTGGCAGGGAAGCTGGATTTCTCTGTGTTGCATGATTTTATGGATTTCTTCTTTCTTTGTCTCCATCGTTTAGGTGGGTTTCTTTTTTCTTTGTGGTTGGCAGAGACATGAGGTGGGTTGTTTTTTTTTTTTTTTTCATTTTAATAGCAGGTTAGGTTCGTTGGGTTTTATTAATCTTGCTTTTGTAGAAATTTTATTTGTGATATTGTTTGATATTGTTTTGCTAAGTTCAACAAGTATTTTATGTTGAAGATCAACTTGATTCAAGATGGTCTATTGTTTTAACTTCACCACAATATCATACTTTTGTTGAAGATAATGTTCTTGGAGATACTACAATGGCTCAAAATCCATTTGTCATGTAGTTGCCAAGTATCGATGAAAATGATAATGAGGATGAATGTAAGAGTGACTATGTTTGTAATGATTGTGAGAGGAGAAATGTGCCTCGTCAAATCTTAAGAACAATAGTAATATTCTCTAAATTTTCATTTACTAAATTACAAATTTAATAATGATTAATATTTTATTTATTTTGCATAAGTGTTAATAACTTTTTAAAATTTTTCATATACAGTATGAGGGTGTAATATCGTCAACAAGAGGACGTCAACTTCCATCTCAATGAGTATGCATTCATGGAAGTTTAATTAATATTAAATTTGTTATGAAAAATACAACAGTTTACAAATTATGTAAAAATATGTTAATGAAATGATATTTAATTCATTTGATAATTAATTTGTTATGACAAAATATTTAATTTAAAATTTTGTACTCTAATTATTTTGGATGAAGCTAGTTTTCATTTTTTTGTATTTTAATTATTTTTATATTTTTACTAGTTTAATCACTTTTCACAAAATTTAAAAAATAAAAAAAATAAAAAAGAAGGGACGACGCATTAACAAATAATGCGTCGCTAAAAGTATCGACGCATCGCTAAATAGGCGACTCTATTAATGCGTCGCTAAATAGTCAACTCTATTAATGTATCGCTAAATAGGCGATTCTATTAATGTATTGCTAAATAGGTGATTCTATTAATGCGTCGCTAAATAGAAGACTTATTAGCAACTAATATATTTAGCGACGCTATATGAAACAGTCGTTAATATATTTTTAGCGACGTTGTAGTGAAGCATCGCTAAATAATGCATTGTTATAAGTGGATTGATAGAAGGCGTCGCTAAAAGTTAATATGCGTCGCTAAAAACTAAAAGATAAACGACTCTCATATTGCGTCGCTTGTTGTCTTATGGATTTAGCAACAGGATGTTAGGCGACGCCGTGCGATACGTTGTTGTTTATTTTGTGCGATGCATTTAATGCGTCATTTATCAATACAATTCTAGTAGTGTGTATTTTCCTAAATCTTAAGAATTAACTTCTCAATAGGTTCACATTTTCTATCTTTTAAAATTACTCAAGCACAATTAGTAGGAATAGTAAACAAATTGGGTTGAAATGGGGCCTCGGGAAAGCCTAACCGATTGGGATGGGTACGTATAGCTCTTAAAAAGGTTTCAGGTGGGGCAGGCTTAACAATTTTATACCTGATTCAGGTTCAGATCAGGTAGGATTTAGGTATACTCGACTCATACTTGAATATAAATGCATAAAAATGCTCTTTTTTGCAGCTTTTTTTTTTTTTTTTTTTTGTATTTATAACCAAGTTGGGTTCAACTAGGTAAAACCTTCAAAGTAAGAAATCGGATTATGTTTTTGCTTAGGTAGGTTATAATTGGGTCTAGTCAGGTTTACCTGGGTTCATGTAAATCCAACCCAATTATTGTTCCTAACCACAAGAAAAGTTAAGGACTTGCTTGTACTATTTTGTAAAATGGATTTTTATTTACAAATTGAACAATGATTAAAAAAAATGGATTTCTTTAGTTATTTTTGCAATATAGAATATGAAAAAAAATTGAAAATATTTTCTAAAATCTATGTAAATTTAGAAAACATCCCAAAGATGTTTTACATGTATTTGAAATTTTTTTGGAAATAGAGATATTAAAGGGAATAGATAATATTTATCATTTTAAGTTAAAAAATATTTATTTTATATAGATACATATCATATTTAATATATATTATATACAAATATGGATATCATTTACCATTTTGAATAATAAAGGTTTTTTGTCATTGTGGATATATATCATACTTAATCATTATCAAATTTGATTTTACCATTTTTATTTTCATAAAATATTTTTAAATAGAATATACCATAGGCACCACTAGGCTACGAACATATCTACTAAGAGTGTACACATTATTAGTTGATTGGTTTATATTTAATAATATTTATCCCTTCAAAGATTTACTTATCCATTTCTAAGTTATATTCATATGTTAATTAATCAAATAGTAACATTTGTACTCTTGGTAAATATGTTAGTAGACTATATATTGCATTTAGTATTACTTTTTTTTTTTAAATATATTACCGGACATGTTTTTAAATTCTAAAAATATGAATTTTATAATTTACCATTTTCATTTTCAAAATTGATTTATAAAATTATTTTAGAAAATGTTACCAACTGGGCCCTAACGGGCTTTAACTTTTCTAAGCAATTTCGTATTTCAATAAGGAATGACACTTTCAAAATGGGACAGAAAATAAAATAGTCTTGCCATTTGTGACCATTATCATTTTATGTGGTAAATTTTAATTGGAGTATTTAATTTTATTATTTTTTTATTTTAAAACTTTAAAAGTAAATATTTTAATAATAACTATTTAAATGTCATTTTACATGTAGATCTCACTAATAATCATTCATCAATGGTAACAAATGTATTTTTCAAAATAAAAAGTTTTTTGTATTCTTGCTCCTATTGAAATATAAAATATGTAAGTTAAACTATATGTATTTTTTTAGTTCTCAAGTATATGTTATACTGTTCTTTTCAAAATATATTTTCTTCGTCTCCAAATAAATTTCATAGTTCAAAGCAATCTCCATTTATCAATGCATCAATCTATTTGATGACGTGGAAAGTGGAAGGATTAACATAAGTTTCCCCATGAATGATCAAAATCCTTTAGATTTATAGACATCTAATAATATAATTAATTATTATAAAAAAGTATAATAATATAATTACTAATTTTCAAGTTGGACATATAATAATATAATTAATTATTATAAAAAAGTATAATAATATAATTAATAATTTTCAAGTTCGAACGATGGACTCGGATAGTTTTCTTTTTTTAAAATTAGGATCTCCATTGTTACATCCATTATTACATTAGAGCATCTCCATAATCTCTAAAATAAAAAGCATTTTAAAAAATCTTATAAAATAAAGAGCTTATTTTTTATCCAACTTCAATACTATTCTTTATCACACCCTTTAATTTTTTCCCAATAAATAATTAATATTTACTTTTCTCTATGTTTTCTTCATCAATGACTTCCCTTTTGATATATATATATATATTATATGAAATCAAATAAATTATATTAATTATGCATAGGAAAATTTTGGTATAATAAATATATGTATTAAAAACTTTATATAGAAAGTGAGTTTGACTCTCTATAGTTAGTTGGAGAGCCAAGCCTCACCATCTTTATTTTAACTAGTGTTAAGCCCATACGATACATAGGAAGTGTTACCGTAATAGATAATTTCGATAATTATCAATAAAAATTAATTAAATATAATCAAATCAAATATTGAAATATTGTATATATAGCATTCCACAAATAAAACTTTTAATTGGAATATATGTACATTTAAAAAATTATAAATTAATATAACTTTTGAATCTTTTGGCATGGTAAGTATGATTATTACTTTTAGATAACTATTAATCCCACATACAAGTTCATCCATAAAATATACTTAAATTTGTTTTATCTGAAAAATACAAAAAAAAAAAAATATATATATATATATATATATCAAAACTCGTCCAATGATATATACAAATATCATCATTTAATATTTAAAATAATTATGGATGAAATAACTCGTAGCTCTAAAGGACAATATCAGTAAACTTGCTTGTCTTTCCACAAAATTCTTAACGCTTAGCATTGTCTTTGACAACAAACTCTTCAATTATATTTCAGTAAAATTGAAAAAAAAAACTATAGAAATATAAATAGTTGCATAATTAATTTTATACTTACCAAAACAATTCATATTCATCATATTCAATCGTACTTAAAATATTGGCAAACAATTTAAAGATAAAATTTTATATTAGAAAATCTTCATCTATAGCATTTACAGCATTAGACTTTCGCATAACACATATATCTATGTCAATATTTTTGTTTCTATAAATTTCCTTTCTTCCTTTTTTTTTTTCACTTTTTTACTTCTTTGTAATTTTTTTTAACATTTTTCTACTATTTTTCCAACATCTTTTTCTTTTTTGATTTCTCCCTCTATTTCTTCTTCTATTTATTGAGTTGTGAGACTTTCGATATAATATGATTTTGAATTTTAATGTTTTTTTATTAATTCAATCTTTGACTTTTTAAATTTTGATTCTTGAAATTTATATTTTAAAATGTAAATTAAAAATATATTTTTATTTTTCAATCAAAAATATAAATTTTAAATATACTTTATTTTTCCATATACAAGATTTATTTTGATTAGATAAATAATTCAATTTAAATGTAATAATTGTATTCCCTTAAATTTCTTTCGTTCTCTAATATATGCATACGTATATATTTTTTAGTTTTAGAATCTTTCCTTTTATATATTTTAAAATACTCTTAATAAAACAATTATTTTCATTAAATTTTATAGTTCATTACTTCTATTTATAATTATTTTTACCATATATAGAACATCTTATTTTCTAGATATTAGTTAAATCCTATATAAATAGGTATATTTATGAATAATAAAAACCATTCTTGACATAATTTTTTGAAAAATCTTCAATTATCTTTTATAGTGACATTAAAATTATAGATAATTATCAATTTTTCAATTTAAATTTAAATTTAATAAATATGATTATAGTTCAATTTTATCCATTTTTTTATATTCAAGAATATAATAAAATAATTATAAAAAAATTAGATAGTAGAATAATTATTTAATAATATTATTATTATTGTTAATAAAATAAAATTGGCACGAGATAGCAATCAAGATTCGAAATTCAATCAGACCACAAAAATCAACTTAGTCATAAATACTGATTAATTCGATGGTTATTAATCTTATACAATTTTCATTACATTGTATAGTTATCAAAAAAAATTTACATCACCTTAAAACGTAAACCTAAAATTCAAAAATATTCAATTATATTTTTGAGTAGGAAATCCACATTTTATTAAAATTGATTTTATATTTTTCCACATTATTGAAATCTTGTCATATACATATTATTGTCATATATATATATATGAGCATATTTTGAGAACATTTTGAAAAATATTGAAAAAATGCATTATCCATTTTAAATTTCTGTTAAATAAATCATTTTCATTACATTACCATATATTAATCTTATTTTGCAATAAAGTTACATTTATTGCATATCCATATATAAATATATATTAGTGTATGGATTTTTTGTGTAAAATATCTTTAATAATAATAAAATATTTTTATTATATACATTTTTTTTTTAATCTTATCTTTAAAATATTCAAAAAGAAACCAAATAAGAAGGGAAAAAAAACAATCCTCTTGCCAAGTTTCTTCCCATAACCAAAAATAAAATCTTCGTACCCACATATTATGGAAATTTTCAAAAACCAAAATCAAAATTTTCCTTTCAAGCTTTATGAAGATTGTGGAATTTTATTTGTGGAAATATTATTTATGTAAATTATTTGTGGAGATATTATTTATATAAATTATGATAAAACCATTATACAAGTTATTGCAAAGATTTATAGCCAAATCTTGACAGTACCCACATGTTATGAAAATTTTCAAAAATCAAGATCAAATTATTCCTTTTAAGTTTTATTAAGATTGTGAAAATTTTTAGATAATATTATTTCTGGATTTTAATTTTTTTTATAATACCTTTGGAAGGAAATAAAATGAATATAAGGATGCTATATGGTAATGATTTTAAGATTATGAAATTTTTGGACAATTTTATTTTTGAATTTTAGTTTTTTTTTTTAATGCTTTTAGAGGGAAACAAATTGAATATAAGGATAATATGTGGCACATGTTTTTGCTCATAATGCCTTTGGAAGGAAATAAACTGAATATAGGGATGCTATATGGCAATGATTTTAAGATTGTGAAATTTTTAGACAATTTTATTTTTGAACTTTAGTTTTTTTATTTTTATTTTTTTGGGTAATGTTTTTAGAGTGAAACAAAATGAATATAAGGATAATATATGGTAAAACATTTTGCTCACTATCTTACTTTTATATATTATATATACATTTTTAGTTTAAAAAGTATATTAGAGTTATAAAAAAGATAGTTGACTCTTTAAAATTAAAAAAAAGAAAATGATTTTCAAAAAGTCTATTGAAGATGCTCTTAGTGTTTTGTTGGGTTCATATTGAATTCATTTTGTTTATAAAGTATTTTAGCAGTTTATTAGGCCCATAAATGTAGGGATGGAACCAAAATTATATGGGGGGCCAAAATTTACATATAAATTCTCACGTAAAAAAATAAAAATATTTTGAAATAAATTATTATTAAAAAATAATAGTATCCAATTTTTACAAATATAACAAAAATTTATATTAATAACAATACCATAATGTTCCAGTTACATTATCGAAAGAAGAGTCGTTAATCAAGATAGTATTCTACATTCTTTCAAATTCAACAATCGACTTAACACTAAATTGTTTTCTATTATATGCCACAACCAAAGATATTTTTCTAATATTTGTCATTATGTAAATAATGAAACAGATTTATGCATTAAATTCTACAAATTTTACAGTATAAACAAAAGATAACATATAACACCCCATGTTTATTAGTGTACCTATAACTCTCTACCAACATTGTCCCCAATTTAGTCAATATTGTTCCTAGTTTAGCTACCACAAGCCAACTGCTCTGAAAAGATCTCAGTGTTATGAAAGTGACTATTATTACATTTGAATCATCCCTTTATATATACTTGGACGATGTAAAATTAGATACCAAGTAGCCTGCTAGTGCCCTGTACTTGCCCACACTGGTCATCACAATCTACCACTCTTGGAGTCCAACGTCTTGGCTGACACATTTTCGGCAGGGTACAAGCTCTGATAGCATTTTTAACATCTAATATCCACTGACAGACCTGTCACTTTCTACCGATATTGTCTCCAATTTAGTCACCGCGCTTGGCATGAGGTTTTTTTATTCAGAACCTAAGAGATTATCCATCCTATGACTACTCTCGTTTAAGCACGTTAATTTCAAAGTTATTTCGAATCTTGAAGCCAACACTCTGAAAAAGTATTGGTATTATAAGAGGGATTATCATCAAATTTCAATCATCCGTTGATCTACTTTTAGCAATGTGGAATTAAACACCAGGTAACTTGCCAGTATCCTGAACCCGCCCACCATGGTCATCACATGTAATGAGTAGGCTTTATGATATATAAATTAGTAAAAGAAAAAAACTTCCTTTTCAATAAGGAATTGAAAATAAAAATGCTATTGACATAAGATGCCAACTTCAATTTGTTTTTATGCTTTTATTTATTGCAATTTGTAGATAGTATAAAATTTTTTAGATTGATTAGGTTAGGTTATAAAAATAACATATGATATATAAGAATATATAAGGCAAAACCTATAAATTAACAACTAAATATAACTTGTATTAGATATTAAAGAAGATTTTTTTTCCTTTAGATTTTAAAGAATCTACTCTGTTAATGAACAAAATTTTGTTTGTTAACTCTATTAAGACCCCCCCGAAAAAAAAAAAAAGGCAAAAAAAGGGGTTAATAAGTAATTGACTTTGAAGAGATAAGTTAAAAATGAAAGTCATAAATTTTTTCTCTTTTTTTGGGAGAAAATTTAATATTTTGCTTAGGCGTGTATGAAAATGCTTTTTAATAAGCAATTATTTTTTTATAGCACTTATCTTGTAATACTTTTCTTAATAAGTATTTCATAAAACAAATGTTAAAATGTTTGGTCACACATAATAAAAAGCACATTACATATATTGTTGTTATTTTTATACTTTAATTAATGCGTATAATGTCTATTTTTTAAAATATCTTGAAGTACTTATTTGGAGAACTTTAGTGCTTAATTTTTTTTTTAAATTTTTTCCCCAAAAAAACATTTCTTAATGTTGTGCCAAACATGATTACAAGTTTTTTTTTTTTTTTAAATGTACTTATTAGATCTTCAAAATCACTTCCAAATACATCCTAATTTTTTTATGATATATATAAAAATGTTTTCAAAAATTTAAAAGGCTTAGGGAAGCGGGAAAGGGGGTTGACATCGGGTGATGGCCCTTCTAGTTTTAAGGTAGTTTCATCTTTGCATAAGGGTCATTAATACATTTTTAAGATAAACAAGTGAAGTAATCTAAAAACTAATAAAGAAAATTGTGATATAAGAATTGATTCTAATAGAAGCCTTTTTTTTTTTTTCTTTTTTATAAGAATACATTGCCAAGTTCTTCAAATCTCATTTTGAGTTCAGAGAGAGCTCCAAATCATCACCATTTTTAGGACGTTAGAGCACCCTTACTGTGAATAGGTCTTTAGCCATAATCTCTTGTCGGTAACATTTATATTATTGGTTTTTTTTTCAATTTTTATTTATTTCTTAAAGGTTTGAAATAAATTGTGTATAGTTTGGCTTTAAATGATAGTTAGATTTCTGACCTAACCATTTGCTTTAAGAAAAAGCAAATAGAACATTAAATTAAAAATCATTTCAAACTATTTAAAAATTGAATCTGATCTTTGTGATAAACATTTCTATTTTATCATTATAATACTTGTCATTTATCATTCACAAGAGCGGATTTACCGTGAGGGCGGCAAATCTAGATTTGGCTAAATATGATTTAGTATTCAAGTCCAAAATTTTGTAACTTTATTTTTTTGCTCCAACATAGAAAATTTACTTTGTTTGTAAAGAAGGTTGATAAAGTAGTAACATGAAAATTTTAAATTATTTTATTTATGAGTTTCATAGGGAAAGTAACTCATCTGTTTTAATTTTACCAAAATAAGTTTCACAAGGAAAGTAACTCATCTGTTTTAGTTTTACCAAAACAAACTCCTCTATTTTAGGGATCTCACATTTACTATAAGTGATATTAATTAATGCTTAAAAAAACTATTAATGTTGAAAAATAACTCTTTTGTTTCTTTATTTGATTTGTTTCTGTTTGTTTCTTTTTATTTTATTTTGTCTCTTAATCCCTTTTACTTATCATTAGAAACAGATAAAGGTATTTAATTAGAATTAATTATATATAATTTATATTCAAACCATATATTTAACTTTTTTAAATGAGAATTTTAATTTTTAGTTCATTTTATTCCATAATCTTATTTATTTAATTGTCTAAGTTATATAAATTTTTTTTCTCCTAATAAAATAAGCTATATAGTTAAAGGTAATTAGAAAAATTACCGTACTCTCTTGAAATCCTAGCTCCACCCTTGGTTAACATATTCTTGATCTCTCAAACAAAAAATATGAACCTTTACCAAACAAGCCTTAAGTTTATAACTATGACAACCTGTAACTTGAATGGCTTAATTTTCAATTTTCATTAAGCTTGATTGGGTTTGATAAATTAGATTGCATGTGGATCTCAATGTTGATTTTTGTATTGTGAAAGTCTGGTTTTGACCACATACTAATGGATAAAGCTTGTCAGTATCAGTTCATAAACTATGCTTAATTTTGATTCATAGTTAAAAAGTTATGGGTTTGACAAGTTTATGCATTTGTATTTTACAAATGTCTAAAACCAATATTAATTTTTGTCTTTCTTGGACCCATAATCTATAAATTCACGGGAATCTATTAATCTCTTTCCACTATTAAGTTTGACGAAATTGACCCCATTACTAGCCAAATCCTACTACATATGCTGGATTTCCAATTGATCCATCAATTCTAGCTTGAAAACAAAATTCCGCAGCCATTGGATAGACGATGTGATGGAATAGTAGTTTAAGCTCTTGTCGGTGTTCCGGTAGAGACACCAAAAATTTAGCCATTTTCAGCTATTTCATGATGTGCCATAACTCTTCCTCCATTATTTCGGACTCTTTGGGCTCAAATCCAGTCTCTTTTTGCTTTAATTCCTCACCATTTAGGAGATTTAAGAACCTCAAGTTTGGTTAAAACTTTGGATGCATTTTGTGATCATCGACTACAAAGTTGGACCAAGGTGAGTATACCAATATGCTACTCATTTCACGGGCTTTTCATTGGTATATGATTTGTCAATTTCGGTTAACGTTTGAGTAATTAACCATTTAAGGTTAGATTAGTATAATACATGGTAAAGTGAACTGTAATGGGATAATCTAGAACCAAATTCTTATTAGTAATGTGTTCCTGGTACACCTGGCAATTTGTGTTCATGGGTCGTGTTCATGTTAACCCGTTTAATAATTGTATCAAAAATGCCTAACCCGAACACGTCCCATTTATTAATCGTGTCAGGTACCTAAAACACTAACTCGATCCATTTATAAATAGGTCAATACAACATGATCCGTTTAATATGATTACTTTAACGGGTCGTGTTGACCTATTAATCTGTTAACCTGAAATTGATCCGTTAACCCGAAAATTAACCTATTAACTTGAAAATTGACCTATTTATTTTTGTTTTATTAAAGATTTATTTTTTATCTTTAAAAAATTAATAATAGAACATTGTTTTTATAAATTTTTAAATTTATAATATTTTTTAGTTATTAAATATTATATTATGGATAAAATTATAATCTAAATGGGTTGTAATAGGTATATAATCGTATCGGGTTGAAATTGACATGTTTAATAAATGGGTCATAATGGGTCAATTTCGAGTCAAGTGGGTCAACCTGAAAATGACACGATTAATAATCGTGTTAAACGGATTGATCCGATTATGATCCAAACCTATTTATGATAAACCTAAACCCATTTATTCCGTATCATTTTCGAGTCGTGTCATCGTGTCATGACCTAGATTGCCACCTCTAGTTCCTGGAGGTTATTATGACTTATTGGAAGGTTCAATTTTATAAAATTAGCTCTAGGTTGAAACTCCAATTGTGGGTACTAGAGCCAAAGGGTTTGTAATATAATTAGATTCCCTCAATGTCTAATTTTTGTAATCTTAGAGTTGTTGAGTTAATTTTGAGATATTTAATGCTTACCAATGTCCTTAATTTAATTTTTGAAAGCCTAAAAAATATTTAATTATATTTTAGACTCTTGTACAAAATTTGTAGGTGACCTTATAAGAGAGCAAGCGTAATCATCGATAGTATCTATGAGTTGAACTATTTTTAAAAATATTTTGGACGTTTCTGAATGTTAATTTCATGTTTTGAATCCACATGTAAATTTTAAGTAATTCTAAGTATATATGAATATATATATATATATATATATATATATATATATATATATATATATATATGTATATATGTTATAATTTCTTGTGATTTTTATCAAGATTTTAAATAGATTCAGTTTGATTCATTCACGGTGAACTTATGAACCTTGCTATTTAAATGTTTTGATACTTCAATTGATGCTTTAGTCCAATAGTTATTCACTAAAATGGAAGTCATTGGTTTTGGGAAAGCAAGATTGGAAATGTATTTTAATTTTAATTCTGCTTAAATTTTTTAAGTTTGAAAGTGATTAAAAATGATTTATAAGTCATATATTTGCATTGGTTGGTGTTTATGTTACATAGACATATGGTTTTAGCATGAAATGAGCATTTAGAATTCTTAAGATATTTATCGAAGATTTGTGGTTTATAAAATCAAATAGTGAAATATTTAAATAAGTAGTTTGACTACTTGATAACAAATTATGTTTATAGTTTGATATTTGTTGGAAATAGAAATGTATGGTTATGGAAATAATGGTTATGAATACTATACTGTTAGGTTTTAAATAAATGTACCGTATAATACCAGTGTCTTTGTTTGATTATTATTTAGTGTGCAGGTTTTTGTCATCCTATGAGTAGTCAAAATATAAGAGAATGGTGATTGAGTTTTCTATTATTCTTTTAGAGTGATGATTGAGTTGTGTGTTAAAGGATGATAGGCTTGCCGGAATGCTTTTAGGATTTTAAAGTGTTTGATGGTATTCTGGGACAACGTGCACTGCCTAACAACACTAAATATATAATATAGTACACTATCTGTTTTCAGATCTATTCATAATTTTACACTAAATATATGATATAGTACACTATTTTTTTTTTTTTAGATCTATTCATAATTTTACTATGTTTTCATAATAATTTTTATGAATAGATTTATATTGTTTATGCCTAGTACTAAATTTATGCTTGAGTTTGATTATGATGTTTTAAATTTTTTATCGTGAAATATGTATTTTATAATAATTATTAGAGTATAAGATGGGGTTTGTGCAATGATTTTTAAAAGTGAAACTTTAAGTTGGGATTTGTGAAATGATTTTTAGAAGTAAAACTTTTCAAAAGAATGTTAATGTAAGATATTGAGAGAATGCTTTGCCATGAATAAATTATTATTTTCTTATGGTACCACACCACTTATTCTTTATCTCAAATTTTATTATTTTTAATTCATTCTTCTAGATCTAGATAGCTAGCAAGTAGTCTTCCTCATGCATTATCAGTTTAGCTCTTTGCCCACATTAGCATTATTTAGCTTCCGTTATACTTCTATCTTATTTATTTAGAAATTTGAATCATTTGCATAACTTAAATTTATAAATCACTCTTATCATGCTTCGACAAAAATTACGAGCTTTGTAATGACCGTAATTATGACTCTATGGTATTAAACCTGTAGTATTATTTCAGTTGTCGTAATGGTCATTGATGTTAAGTTGTAGTATGTGACTTGCATTTTGCTGTGGATTTATCTATATATTTGATATTGCTGTTTTATTTACTTATATTTTGGGTTGTTTAAGGTTTTAGGTGAGGTTTCGTCAGGTTTTTTCATAATGTTTGCTTGGCTAGATTTCCCTAAAAAGGCTTCTCGAGGTTCTTAAAGGTAATCCTAGGGTAGGTCTTGTTAGCTTAATATTAAAGCTTTAGTTTTAAATTCCTTGGTTGTTGTGCATTATTGTACACCTTATCCTATGTTCGTTTTCCTTTCCTACCTTTCTTTAAATAATTACTCATACTTTCTTTAAATTAATCGTACTTTCTTATTCCTTCATATCATTTTACCTTCAATTATGCCGCCCTAATGTGATAAACTTAATACTAATCAAGACCTAGCTAAAAGCTTTGAAAAGCCAATTTTATGGGAATGGTGTTGTTGATTGCATAGCTTAGGCCTTCAGCAAATATGGTCAACTTAGATTTAGTTGAGCAAGCTAGAGGATTAGGTGTTGCAAGTTTCATTGGTTAGTTGAGTGAATGACCTAGACATAGATTCCATTCACTATGTAGCTCACGTGGTAGATTCTATTCTAGAATTTGCTATGTTGGTGAAGGATGCTCCCTTTATAGACAGATTGGTTACTTTAAGAGAGAGTATCTTTTCTTAGTATCCAAAAATGTTAGAGCTTTTGAATTTGATATTTCTTATCAATAGGTTTATGGAGCTGGGAGATAGGGTACTTAGAGATTAGGACATTAATTAGTAAGTAGTGATGACAAGCTCTATCGAAGTTCATTGTTTGGAGCCGATTTTCAATATGCATGTAGCCTATGATTTTATCGTAGTGGGACATGTCAATGATAAAATATATGCTTCACTTGCGAACAATTAGGACATTATAGGAAAGACATCCTTACCTAATAAAATAGGATGCTTAGACTCCTACAGATGAGGATATTGGTATGACTCTTATTCATTATATCTATCCTCATATTCTTATTGTTTCACAATTATTCATTCTTCTGTATCATATAACTTATTGACACATGTGAGAAAGAACCTTAGAATCACCTAGGCCGAATCATGTGTGGTAAGGGAGTGAAATTATCAATGGTATTTAGGAGATTAAGGTGGTTTAGTTTCCTTAAGAACCTTCAAGCTGATATGCTACCTTGGAGGATGGTTGTTGGGATTTATAAATTGGTTTTGTTCTTGAGCATGTTACTTTCTTAGAAATTAAAATTTGATATTTGAACCTGGTGTAGATCAAGAGTGATTGATGCTTTTTGGTGTTATTTAATCTTTTAAGTTGCTCTTGATTTGTGAAATATAAAAAGATCTTAAAGATAGGGTGGATGCTTTTCGATAGTATAAGAATGTAGCATCAGTTTTTTAGTATTTGATTGGGATATTAGGATTAAGACTTGAATTCTTTGTTGCTTGAAGAATTAATTTTTAGAGTTTGTTTGCAATTAGGAGGAATTTCAATTTTCTTAAGAATGATAATGGGATTATGACAGAGTTTGGACTTAATCTTTTGAACTTTTATTCCCATTCTTGCTTTTACTTTAGCAGTTGTTTGTATCTTTTTATGACTTGTTGGTTGACAATCTAGAGAATTATTTTATGCGTTATAACATATTAAAGCTTCCAATTAGAATAAATGTAAGAATTTTAAATTCATGATTTTGATGAAGTAGTGCAAAGAGCTTTTGTTGTTTGGTGTTTGGATAATTAAAAAATAAATGAGGAATACGGATCTTATGCTTGAAAGTACTAAAAGTTATGGTAAAAGGCAAGAAGAATACTTGACAAGTTTACTAGTGGAGGTAGGATGTTACAAATAATCTCAATTTTATCTTTGTATTCAATTTTATCTTTGTACCACTAGTATTTTGTTTTGGAATATTAGATTTAAGTTCTAAATTTTCTTCTTGGCTTGATAGTTTGATTGTTAGAGTTAGCTAAAATTTGGGATAGTTGTGGATCATGCAAGAGTGATCATAGTGGTTACAATATAATTTTAGAACCAATCTTTGGAATATAAGTTTTTATACAATTTGTTTTTAGAGTTTGATAGTAATTTCTTATTAGTGTTAAGATTTTTGTGGATTTTATTGGTTGATCATTTAATCAAAATTTGTTCTTATTTTGGGATTATATGTGAAGGCTTTGGAAATGGGACTTTAGAAATTGTTTTGTGCTGTTGTTGTGGTACTTTTATGGAATCTTAAAATGTCATCCCTTGTAGGCTTAGAAATGGAATCATTTTACTTAGTCGCACTAATGTTCTCTAAGTTTGAGTTATGGCCAAGATATCATTAGTTAAGGATTAAAGAAATGGATATTCCTAAGGTAGAATTCAGTACTAGACTTGGGCATTATGAGTTTTCGGTGATGTCTATTAGACTCACCAATAGCCCTGCAACGAGGAATGGCAATTTGCTCCGCACAACCCGATCCCCACGGTGTACCTCCCCTAACGGGGCTGTTTTTTCCCGAAAAATGGGGATTATGGGATGGGCTCGAGGCAAAGGTTTAAAACCCGAATGAGGGATGGGTTGGGGACGGGTTGAGGTCTAGGAATAAACACTCGGCCCCTAAACCGGCCTGGTATATATATTTAATTATTTTTTTAATTTTTTTCTAGTTTCATTTATGTAAAACATCATTTCCTTCTTTTCTTACAAGCTCCAACACTAAGCCCTCAAATTTGACTGTCAACATCAATGTATTTTATTATATTTTTGTTTCATTTTAGTCACTTTATTTATATTTTATTCATAAAAAAATAATATAAATTTTCAAAAAAAAAATTATATGAATAATAAAAAAAAAAGGCTGGTAAAACAGCCTGCCCCGTCCCCGATTGGGGAATCCCTATCCCCGCCCTGCCTATAAAGAAACAGGAAAACCTACCGGGACGGGATAGAAAATTCCCCAAGGGGACAGGGATGGGATTTAAAAGCTGGCCTCGCCCCGTCCCGTTGGCATTCCTACCTGCAACAGGTTTTGATTTAATGAGCCAGGTTTTTTTCATCATTTCTTGGTTTGGTTTTTCATTGTCTTTATAAGTGACATTTTGGTATACCCAAGGAAAGAAGTAAACCATGATGCATATGGTAATGATACTCATGTGGATGATCAGGAAATTAAAAGCTATGTTGGATTAGGAACAACTCACTATAATGATTGAAGTATCACTGGGCCATAGAAATGTTCCCTAAAATTGGAGAACTCTTTTTGAATAACATAGTAAGTTCACATGGGTTGCCGATATCGACTATGTTAGATAAAGATACATAATTCACTTTGAGATTTTGGCGGAATTAAGGGATGAACTAGGTGCCCAGTTGAATGTTACTATCACTTTCATCCTTAATCAGATGGACAATTTGAGAGGACTATCTAGACTTTGGAAGACATGTTTAAGTTTAGTGTACGATAATTCAAGGGAAATTGGAACGAGCATTTATCTCTTATGAAGTTCACCTACATCAATAATTTTCACCCAAGCATTGAAATCTTACCTTTTAGGTATTGTATGGAAAAAAATGCAAAACTCCTTTTGTATAATGAAGTAGGCGAAAGAAAGCTCATAGGTTTTGACTCTGTGCAATTGATGGTGGACAAGGTCAACATCATTCGAAATAGGTTGGAGGCAGCATAGAACAGATAGAAGAGTTATATGGATGTGTGAGATAAGGACCTCAAGTTCGAGTTTAGTGATTATGTGTTTCTGAAGCTCTCTATTTGGATGTGATATGCTTCGGAAAGCTAGAAAAACTAAGTCTTCACTACATTGGACTATATGAGAACAGTTGAGAGGATAAGCCAATGGCCTATAGGCTATATTTGTGAGAGAGACTTTCTCAATTTCATGATGTGCTCCATGTCTCTATGTTTCATAAGAATTTATCAGACACATCACATGTATTAAAAGCACCAGAAATTGAGTTAAGAGACGATCTATCTAATGAGGAGCAACTAATGTAGATGTTGGATTAGAAAAAGCTAGAGCTTTGCAACAAGATTATTTCTTTGGTGAATGTCATTTAGAGAAATCATTAAGCAGAAGAAGCAACTTGGGAACAGGAGGATCGCATATAGAATTAGCATCCTTACCTGTTCCAATAGCAAGGTATAAATTTTGAGAATGAAATTTTCATAAGGGGATAGGTTCTAACAATCCATATTGTGAATTGATCAAAATTTTAAATAACCAAGTTTGACAAGGTTTTTGACCTACTAGACCACATACAAATTCTAGGGTTGAGATTTCGAATGGTCAAGCTTTGATTTTGAACAATATAGCATTGCGTAAAGCTTCTCAACATGAGTTTACAAAATTGTGGCATTGACTAATTCTTAATCACAATTTAAAAGTTGTCTGAGAACAATGCTAACCAAAGATATTCTAATGTTTAAGGAAGAACAATGCTTGAAAATTGATAACAAAGTGAATGTTTTATTATGTACTTATTTTAGCCCATATTTATATAGCATTTAGGAAGTTAATCCTAATTTGATTTAGATTCCTAGTTGTTAAACTAGACTAGATAGTCTTCGTTGTTTTGGTACCATGCCAAAATGCTCGTCCAAGACATACAGTTTTTAACCGTCACAAAATCCATGGTTATCAATTTCATAGCAATTCCTTGTCATCATATAAAGCTTGCTTTAGATGATGATCACAAAGGTTGGTTGTCATCTTAAATGGAAACAATATCCAAGACGGTTAAACTATTAGTCGTCGTTTAAAGTTTGTTTGACCAAGTTAAATTAATTGCATGACTGTAACACATTGGTTTTTTGCTAGTCATCTTCTTATGTTAAACATAAAGTGTAAATGGACCAATGTGTAAGAAATTTATAAGTTGAAGATCTAACATGGTAGGTTTTAAAAGAGATGGTTTAAATTGCAAAACCTTGAAACTAAATAATAGAATAATGTAATTAACTTGAAAAACGAAAAAATAAAATTAAAGAACGTTTGGTATGCATAAGCAGTAATTGCCTCCCCTTCTCTGAAGGTTTCCAAAGATGGAAGATAACTCTTTCAAGTTTGGAAAATTACAGAGACCTCTCGTACCATCCAATCTCATCTAAAAAGTTATGCTCTCTTCTACATGTCACTTGAAAAGTACCATAGTATCCTCACTTTTGTTATTTATTGGAAAGAGTAATTTTTTTGACTGATTGTAATAAAAATTTTGAAATATAATAATATTTTTTGAAATAGCCATGTGGGACCCACATAATAATAATAGTATTTGTTAATATAATAATATGTTTTTAAAAATTAATCATTTTTTATTTTTAATATAATTTACATTAAAATAATACTTATTATTAGCAAAAAAAATTAAATAGATATTTAATAATTTTAATAAAGATTTAATAAAGATGAAGCACAATTTGGACAAAAAATTTAATGAAGATTTTCTCTCCTTTCTATCTCTTTCTACATCGCTCTCTCTCTCTCTCTCTCTTCCTTCTCCATCCAAAACCTAGAAAGCTCTTTTGTTTCACTTTTTCTTCTACACCATAAATTTTTTTTATCTCTTTTAACGCCATGATGCATTTTTCTCTCTTCTTTCTCTCCTTTCTCTCTCCTCCCTTTCTCTCTGTTGCTATCTTCTCTTTCTATGGACTTCTTTGTCTTTCCTTTATCTTGATCTCTCTCTCTTTCTATCTCTCTCTCTCTCTCTCTCTCTCCTCCCTTCAAAATTTCCAATCCTAATTTTGTCATTATAAAATTACAAGCTAGTTCTCAATCTTCTGAATTTCAGACATTGTAGTTTTATCAAATTCTTAAAAATCTCTCTCTCTCATTACATAGACAAATACAAAATTTTGTATAATTAAAATAAAATAGAAAAACCAAATATTGTGGTAGTTCAAAAAAGGAAAAAAAAAAAAACATAAAACAAAAATTACAAAGCCTGGCTTTTGAATTCCAAGTGAGATGGGTATGGAAGGCTTTCTCCCTCTCTTTCTCTTTGGATTCCACACAAACCCAAACACTTAAAATTTTTTTGAGAATTATAGAGATCAAAATTTTTTTGATTTGCAGTAAAAGGAAAAAAAGAAAGGAAAAAAGAACGAGAGAAGTTTTTTAGGATGAGAGAGAGATGAAGGAGAGAGAAAGAGATAAATAATTTTTATTTTTAAAAAATATTATTTGTTACCATTTATTAATAATTATTAATAAAATTTATATGATAATTAATAATTTAAATAATTATCATTAAAAATTTATTTTAAAAATTTTAAAAAAAATTATATAATTAAATATTTTTAATTAAAAATTATCATATAAATCAGTGATTGTCATAATAAATAACAATTTTTTTTTTATATTTTATTTAATAAATTATATTTGACAATTAAGGAGAGAAAGAAAAATATATATATATTTGAGGAAAGCGACGAAAGAATAAAATAAAAAAATAATCATATTTTAATCAAACTGACATATGGGCTCATGTTTAAATGTACAAAAATATTTAGATACCCATGTAGATTTAAGTTTAACTTAGAAATGTTGACGATAGGGAGATACAATTTAGTAAAACCTTAGAGTACAGTGTAATTATCCCACACCTCAAGGAAGAAGATCCAATTATCCCTATGCATAATGATTATTTATAATAAATGTACATTTAAGCTTTTGTTTTTATTCACAATAAAGGTGGAGAAAGATGAAGATGCAACAAGAAGTTAAAGTGTGCAAAGGATTTACAATCCTAAAAAAAAAAAAAAAAAATCAATTAAGATGTTGACTTAATGTGGTAAATTGTTAAAACATGGCTTTCAATAATTTGTAGTGTCACTAGCTTACTTGGTACCACCCTTTCATACAAAAATTTTTTAATATGCAAAATCAATTAAGATATTGATTTGATATGTAAATTATTAAAATATGGCATTGAATAATTTGGAGTGCTACTGATTGACTTGGTACTACCATTTTATTGAAAATTTTCTCGATATGCATACCTATATTAGTCGGTATCTCGTTATCAAATATGTCTTACCTACTATAAAAATTAGGGTAGTTTACATAATTTATCCTTAAACTATGTCATGAGTAACAAGTTGATCCCAAACTATTATTATTATTATTATTATTTTATTGTTGTTGGTCTTTTAGTCTCTAAACTGGTAGAAATACAACACCGTTGGTCCCCAGCCAATTTGTCATCCATTCTAAACTGTTAAGGTCATGTGAAAATGTAGAATAATTTACATAATTGGTCGCTAAACAATGTTGAGTTACATGCTGATATCCAAATTTTTTTTCTAGCATTTTAGTCGCTTAACATTAAATTAGTTCACGTAACCTTAACAGTTTAGAATGGATGAAAAATTAGATAGGGACCAATGATGTTGCATTTCTACAAGTTCAAAAATTAAAATAACAAATATATATATATATATAATTTCGTTACCAACTTGTGACTCACGATATCATTTAAAAACCAATTATGTAAATTACCTTAAAACTTAATCATAATTAACTTTGTTAGGTTATCTTACTGTATTATCATTTGTTATTGGTGGTGATCATCTAACAATTATACATTAGTATTTTTTACTCAATTTAAAATCTAATTTATTTTTTTGTAAAAGTTAAAATTATGTTAAAATTTGTTATATAGTATATGCATTTAAAATATAAAAGACAGAGGGATGTAAAGACAAAGAGAAAATGAAAAGAAATTATGGTCTTTCATATATATTATTTTTACCTAATATATCCTTATATTATATAGCAAAAGATTGGGATAATGTTAATATAAATAATGGGCTAAAACTTAGTAATAAAAAACATTTTTTCATTATTTTCTCCATATGAATTTTAGTAGTATTCACATATATCATAACTTTTTTATTAATTATTAAATCCCCTTAAAAATTATGATTGAAAAATTGTATTGATTATTTATATGATTTGATAGGGTTTATTTTTCAAAAATAAAATTTTATTATGTTATTAATCTATATTAAATAATTAATTAATTTTAAATCTCAACTTTTAAAATAATTCAATGATTAATAAATAAACTTTAATGTTAAAACCATATAAGCTTGACTATATATATACAGGAAATTCAAATCAAATTCATCTTGTAAAATGATTTTACTATCTAAACTTTCGTTAATAATCATTAAATTGTTTTAATAATTGAGATATAAAAATTCATTTATGATTTATTCTATTATAAGATTTATTTTTTCTAAATAGCTATATTTTATAACAAAACTTTTAATTATTTTGAATTCCAGGTGGACATAAACCGAATCGGTTTGGCGTGAAAACCAAATTGAATATACCTATGTATATTCTTTGTTAAAATATTTTTATTATAATTAATATATTTTTAAATATTTATGGTACATTTTAATTATATAATTTAAATTATAAATCACATTATTTTAATTAATTACAAAGAATATTTAATTTTTTGGTGCTGTGTACCTGAGATGGAACACTAGTGTAAATACTTTAAGGGGAAAATAATAATAATAATAAAAGCTAAAGTAAAAGAAGATGGGGCATATTCAGAAGTTAGAGACCCATATTCTACTAGACAGCACAGCAGTCCTCCTATTTAGAATTCCATAACAATGGCAGTCCAAGAAAGTTCAGATCTTGAAAGCTTTGCTCAAAACCAGGTCCAGTCGGATCAAGATCATCTTCCTCTAGTCCTCGTGCATCGTCTTCCTTCCTTTGACATCCCACTCACGCCCCTCTTACAATCCCACTTCATCGTTCTCGATCCCCACCATTCTTCTCACTCACCGCCAAACTCCTTCCTCTACTCCCAAGCTCAGTCCGTACGTGCCCTCGTCGTCTACGGTCCCTGCCCGCTCACCGCCGACACCATTCGACTCCTACCTTCCTTGGAGCTCGTGGTTGCGACCTCCGCCGGCGTCGATCATATTGACGTCTCCGAGTGCCGCCTCCGTGGCATCACCGTCACCAATGCCGGTGATGCCTTCTCTGAGGATGTAGCTGACTATGCGGTCGCTCTGCTGGTCGGCGTTCTTCGTCGGTTAACGGCGGCTGACCGGTATGTACGCTCTGGGCTGTGGCGATTAAACGTAGAGTACCCACTTGGGTCCAAGGTCAGTTTTTGTCTTTTTACTTTCTTGTAAAATGCCCCTTCGGCTTTTGTCTATTTATTTTTTGAAAATGTGAAAAAAAAATATATATATATATATATATGATTTTGGATGCTTTCCTTACTTATTTTTATTTTTTATTTAATTTATTTATTTCATTATTTTTATTTTTATTTTTTTGCTGAGAGCTTTCCTTATTGATCTATGAGCACGGTTATACCAATTTTCATCATAAATTGTCCTAATGAATCGATTTCTATAGCACTTTTATCTTTTTTCTGGATATGACAGCGGTAGAGTATGACTCTCTAAAAAGCATAAATTTATGATGGTTTAGCAAAATGAAAAGTGTGAATGTTGGACCGGGAACATATATTTTTAACAATCGCAGCTACCAGAATGAGTGAAAAACTTGCATATATATATATATATATATATAAATAAAAATGCTACGGTGCGACAATGTTTGAACTGTATGGTAAATATTGATAACGATTTTTTTGTTTTTTTAAAGTGTCATCGATATTATAGGTGCACATAAGAACAATTCACACCATTAAGCCGTACTCGCATCATTTGCTCTAACATTTGCTTATGTACTCTATTCATTACATATGTCCTTTCCTTTTGCCATTATCAATACATTTTTCACATGAGATATAGTCCATACTTCTTCATTTTAATTACACAAGTGCCATATTGACATAGTTCTCTCTTTTCAAATTTCTTTTGCCTTTAAAGTTTTTTTTAATAATATTATATGCACAAAATTGCCTTGGATGGGATTAAAGTTGGAGAGGGCCATGGATATCTTAACTACAAGAGAATTTAATATACACATTTAGATTTTAAAAAAAAAATTCAAGAGGATTTAGTGTTAGTTTTTTTTTATTAATATTAGAATCATTAATTTTTTTTTATCACATTAGTGTCATTAAAAACAATTATTTATTAAATAGTGGATATCCAATATCCTAAGTGAATAGCATTATTTCTATTAGTAAAAGATGCAAGAAAGGGAAACATAATAAAACAACGTATAAAAAAAAATAAAAAAAATTAAAGGTTTCAGAGGGTAATGGACACGTGAGAAATGATAGTTAAAAAAGTAAAAATGAAAACTGGTAAGTTTTTAAATGGTTGCCAAAGATGACTCAGAAAAAATATATGGTGGCTAAAAATTTTCAATTTATTAAAGTAATTTTCAAAACCAAAGCGAAAATTTGTTCTTTGTATTTCTATGATCAACTTTTCAAAAATTAAAAATTACAACTATGGAGAACATTGTAATATTTTTTTATTTTTAAAAAAATATTGCAAAGACGATAGTTGAAGAACTTTAATTTAGTAGATATACCGCTAATAATTTTTGGTTTTGGTTTTATTGTTTTCCTTCCTCTCATCTTTTAATAATAGAAAATCCACTATTTAATAAATAACTTTTGACATTGTGTTATTACAATAAAATAAATTCAATACTAAATCCTCTTGAATTTCAATAAAATATAACTGTGTATATTAAATCCTCTAGTAGTTAAGCGACAGATGACGTTTTCCCTCTCCAAAGCAAAAAGAAATTGAAAAAGAGGGAACTCCATCTCGTTTAATCAAAATGAAAAAGTGTCTCTATATTTCATGTGAAATATGTATTGATTTTAGCAAAAAGTAAAGAACACGTGTAATGTGCAGTGCAGGCATAGATTTTTTTTCCTTTGGCACATCTTTTATTTTTGTACACATTTCGTTGATATTTTGCATAGAATTAGGATAGGGCATATTCGTTTTTCACCAAAATTTCCTTCAAAACTTTTCTCTATTTCTGTTTTCTTTCTAAAAAAAATTATTTCTTTATGGTAGAATAATTCTATTAATTTTACAAACATCAAATTCAAATTTGAATCTAGTTATATATTCGATGAATTTTATGATTTAATAGAAAGATACTTTTTATATCAAACTTTTTTAATTATGTATATATATATATATATATATATGAAGAATTGTACACACTACACACAAGGAAGCAAATAAGTTTGAACTTTTGGTGACGTGAACATACTTCTTTTTCATAATGAAAAAGACCCGTATTTTCTGCATCTCCTTCCCGTTGACTCCGTAACCATGTCGATCCATGAAAGCAAAGTTAGCAATGACTTTGATAGTGAGTCAGAACACCTTCCTCTAGTTCTTGTGCACCGCATCTTTTCTTTACACACCCAACTCACGACCCTCTTACGTACCCACTTCCAAGTTCTCGACCCCCACTGCTCTTCACAATCACTCCACTGCTTCCTTTCCGGCAGCCATGCCCAATCCGTGCGTGTCATCGTCGTCTATGGGATGGCCCCACTCACCGCCGAAACCATCCGCCTCCTGTCTTCATCATTGGAGCTTTTGGTTGGCACCGCCGCCGGGGTTTGACCACATTGACATGGCCGAGTGCATCAACCGCGGAATCACCGTCTCCGGTGCCGGTGATGCATTCTCCGAGGACGTCGCCCACTCTGCGGTTGCTCTGCTGATCGACGTTGTTCGACGAGTGTCGGAGGCTGATCGGTTTGTGCGCTCCGGATTGTGGAGCTTGAAAGGAGACTACCCATTTGGATCTAAGGTGTCCTTTTTTGTTAGATCTCTGCGTTGATTGCTATCGTTTTGAAATTCTTGGGTTAGGACTGTTTACTACTGGATTTATCAAATGCCTGAATTCATGTAAGCAATGATAGTACCCATTTAATGGCTTACAACCCAATTATACAAATAATTTTTTTGTTAAAATTTTGCGTTGAATCCTTTAGATAATGAAAAAGTCAGGATTCTTAATTTCAATTTGCACACAAGATTGATTGCTCATTTTCAACAAAGAAATTGGAGCATACGTAGTGGAATATGACTCTGTTATTGGTGAGTAGAAAATAGGGTCATGATCTAGCTCAGATGACCATAAATAATTACTGTTTTATCAAAAATGAACTGAAACCTTTTTACTAGAAATATTGTGACCGTTGAAGGGGCCTGTGTTGATGGAATGTTATAAAACATTCATATGAAAGGTTAATCCCTGAAAGAAATACAGGTTTAATAAAAGGAATTGTATATTGATTTAACCATCTCGTTTCCTTACTTTATATACTGGAATTATATATTTTGAATACTGACTCGAAACGCATAATATCCTAGGATATTTTAATCTCTTTTATGCCATTCAGAAATAGTAACTGTTTCCATAAATCTGTTCTATATTCTCAACAATGTTTTAGACATATGTTGTTTGATAACTGTGTCTACTGTAATTCTGCCAGCATATGTTATCCCCTACATCTTGGCACATTAGGTAGTATTGTCCTAAACAATTTTGTTGGTACTTTCCGTGGGAGGCCATATGTCAGATCATCAAAGGCCATTTTCTCAGCTACAATATATGCACACTATGGACTTGGAAAAATGTACGGTACGAAGAGTTTTTTGAGTTGCTTGTGGAAAAGAGCATTGGGCTCTTAGCCCATGGTTACAGGTTCTAGCCGTGCCATACCC
The DNA here is from genome assembly GCF_031755915.1 of Ziziphus jujuba. Classification (NCBI taxonomy): domain Eukaryota; kingdom Viridiplantae; phylum Streptophyta; class Magnoliopsida; order Rosales; family Rhamnaceae; genus Ziziphus; species Ziziphus jujuba. The sequence continues at coordinate 25,674,086 of NC_083384.1, forward strand.
AAACCTATCTTACACCATACTAGTGTTAGTAAGGATGTGTGGGAGCATTTAAAGAGCACTCTTTGGCTTCTAGACTTGCCTCAGCTATTTTGTCCTTTTAAGCGATAAGGGAGGCGAAGTGAGAAGTATAATCGTGCATAGTAGTATCGTTTTTTTTAAAGCAAACATTTAACAGCATTCATTTTGAAGTTACCATGACTGATGTTGTGATGAATATGTTAGTGGTTACATATGGTTGAACGAGACAATACTAGTATTCCTTTTTAGGTAGATTTACACTGATAAGTTATCAGGACTTTTAAAACCAATGTAACTATGATAAGCAGATTCTGCACTCCATAATTTCTAGGCATTATGCTTTCGTTTTTCACTTTTTAACATGTATATTTTGAAGTGTTTCATTATTTTGGCCTTCTGCACAATGAGTAATCGACTCTATAGTCTTTCTGGTCCTGACGGACTTTTTAAGTATCATCCCTCCCAGCTTCTTGTCTTAATTCTTTTTTCAGAGCCAGAACGGTACAATTTAACTCTACTTTCTTTGATTTCTATGCTTGATGTCTAAGTAACTTAATGGTATTTTGTTTTAAAATTATTTTTCGTTAACTGAAGTTATGATTGCAGATAGGTGGAAAGCGAGTGGGGATTGTTGGGCTTGGACGTATTGGCTCCGAAGTTGCAAAAAGGCTTATGGCATTTGGCTGCAGCATTGCTTACAACTCTAGGAAGAAAAAACCATCCGTTCCATACCCTTACTTTGCAAATGTCTACGATCTTGCCACAAACAGTGACGTTCTTGTAGTTTGTTGTGCGCTGACATCTGCAACTCATCACATAATTAGCAGAGAAGTTATGAAAGCACTTGGAAAGGAGGGGGTGCTAATCAACGTGGGACGTGGCGCTCTTGTAGATGAGAAGGAGCTGTTTCAGTTTTTGACAAGAGGAGAAATCGGTGGTGCAGGTCTTGATGTGTTTGAGAACGAGCCCGATGTGCCTAGAGAATTATTTACTCTGGATAATGTTGTACTGTCTCCACATAAAGCTGTGTTGACACCAGAGTCCCTTGAGTCAGTGTTCCAACTGGTGTTAGCCAACTTGAAAGCTTTCTTTTCGAATAAACCTTTAATGTCAGTTGTGCATCAAGAATAAAGCAAACAACCTTAAGACTTTAATAAGGAAGATCAAGAAGCTGTATCAATCAATAATGGAATCTACATGGCTAAAATCAATATCTCTTGTTGATCAAAGACCTCGATCCAGCTTTGTTTCGGTGAAGGTACACAGATAAATGAACTTTTTCTTGTTGTTTTATCAAGATTTGATCTACCAGTGCAGCCCTAGATACAATTTCTGTAAGTTTAGACGTAGTTTCCAGTTTCGACCTTTTGTTCTTCTATAGCATTTCCCTTTGCTGAACTGTTGGAGCAAGTTACGGTACAAAATAAAAAAGGCTTCATGAAAAAAACTTTTATGTGCAAGAACACAGGTGAGGTGATATGGTGTAGTATGATATTCATAATCAGACTCTTAACAATGGCATGATATAATCTTTACATAAAACAATTAAGTTCAAAAAGTAAACAGAGCCTTGACAATGACTTGGCTAATAAGGTCTAATAGAGCCTCTTATTGTAAACATTTGCCTTGACGCTGAGCTTTTGATATACAGTGTCTGTTACTTTATTTTCACTCTCCGATTGAGATGCTCTTGTATACCGGTCTCGTAAATAAAGTATATAGTTTTTATTCCGTTTTTAACAAAAAATGGAAAAAAGGGTCCAGGTGTCAGTAATGCTTTTTGCCCAATATGAGCAGCTTTCAACAAAAACAATATGAAGAAGAAAAAGCAGAGGATGAGGATGAGCTACCTCTTGTTCTGGTTCATCGCCCGCCGACCTTTGACTTTCTTTTCCAGGACAGCCTACTGACCCATTTCTGCTTGCTAGACCCTCTAAATTCTGGCGAGACTCCTTTTTTTGCCGTCATGCCCAGTCCGTTCGTGCCCTCCTCTGTGTGGACCCCACCCCCATCTCCTCCTACCTCCTCTGGCTCCTCCCTTCTCTCCAGATTATAGTTGTTCCCAGCGCCGGAGTCGACCATATCGACCTCTCCGAGTGTGGCCATCGCCGAATTGCCGTCACCAATGCCGGCGCTGCGTTCTGTGAAGACGTGGCTGACTATGCTGTCGCGCTGTTAATCGATGTTCTGCGCCGTGTGTCAGCCGGTGACCGATATGTTCGTTCTGAGTTGTGGCCTCAAAAGGGAGACTACCCACTTGGTTCCAGGGTCCAATCTTATAATCTGTCTTCAAAATCTGATTGATTATCCGTGATCATTATGGTTTATCAGCAAATTTTGGAGTCCTTTGAAGTTTCCAAGTGTCCTACGCAAAATTTTGTGAGTTTTGTGCTGAATTTTATGATTTCTATATCAACCATTAGGACTTTCTGGTTTTCCAAACCACTCTGCAGAATAACTCCATTTTGCCTTCTATTTTCTGACTGGCATCCTACACAGTTAATTAGAAAGGTTTTGAAATTTATGTTGATTGCCATCAGTATTGAATTATACTCAACCTCCCCTTGCTAACCCAAGAACAAGAAAGGAAATCCATAGTCTTATTGAAGCACTATTTTCCATACTCAATGCTTATAACAGTATTCTTTTTATGGTTGTGTACTCTGGTTTCTAAAATTTTGTCTTAGGTATTAATAGCCCTGAATTTTTTAAAGAATACTTAAAAAGTTCAACACTTTTATGTTAAATTTTTAGGAGACAATTATTATTATTATTATTATCTTTTGGTATGTTAAAAACACAAATTGGTTTGAGCTATTTACAGCAAAAGAAAGTGCTTTCAAACGTCTACAAGATAGTTATCTTTAGTATCTTTTAGTTATCTTTAGTATTTTTAACTGCACAGTTTGTGAAGTTCAGAGGAATTGCTGTGAAAAACAACCAGGATCAATAACACATGCATTGATTTTTTTATGGCACGGAGCATATAATCTGACCTAATGACATGTTTAATAATTGCAGTTAGGAGGCAAACGAATTGGGATTGTGGGTCTGGGAAGTATTGGCTCCTATCATTTGGTTGCAGCATTTCATACAACTCGAGGAAGAAGAAGCAAAGCGTTCCATACTCTTATTTTGAGCTAGCAGCTAATAGAGACATCTCATAATGCGCTGTGCACTGACAGAAGAAACGTACAACATATATCGACAAGGATGTGCTAATGGCTTTGGGAAAGGAAGGAGTTGTGATCAATGTGGGACGCGGAGCTCTAATCGATGTAAAGGAACTGGTACGAGTTTTGATCCGTGGTGAGCTTGGTGGTGCTGGACTGGATGTGTTTGAGAATGAACCTGATGTGCCAAAGAGCTATTTGGATTAGATAATGTCGTTTTGTCTCATTGTGCAGTTGTGACACCAGAATGCTTTGAAGCTTTGGAGGAGTTGATAATCTACAACTTGAAGAGCTTCTTCTCAGATAAACCTTTGCACTCTTATCCGGTCGCGTGAATTCAACTTGAATGACGATTATGAACTCTCTGTGTTCATTTCCTTGGTCTTGTAATAATATAATGGAGAGAGGGAGTCAATATTTTATCGATGAACAACATGGGGTGAAACAGAACATGGAAAGTTTTATGCACAATTAATTGAATCCATATTTTAGAGCTCAAAAAATTATTCATAGCCCACTTATTTCAGCATGATGAAATTGATCAAATAAATTGATGTCTTTAAACTTCATAATATAGCAAACCAGAAACTATATGAATTAAAAGATCAAAACATGTAATTTTTGCAATTTGTAAAATTTTTGATAAATTTTTGTTTACCTAGTTTATTGTAAATCATTGCAGAAAACCATAATTTGACTAAATTAAGAACACAAATCTAAAAATATATAAAAACCCAAATATAATATATAAATATGAATTTTCGAATTTTTTTTTTTTTTAAAGAAATATCTCGAAGTGCTAGTTAAGTTAAACTTTGGGTCCTAAACCTAGTTCTATACCACGATATGGCATAATTTTATGATGAACTTGGTCCTTGAATTACCCTAAACTCAATTCTCTACAATCTGTTGGAGTTTGGTATGGTTTTGGGTTTACTTGGCCAAGAGTGTTGTGCACAAAGTGTTAGTCGTGTGCACAACCTTTGATCTGGTGTTTGGTTTGATGTTTGGGTGATTTTTGTGTTTGTTTTTGGTATGGTGATATTTAAGATTGTTAGGGTTTTATTTTGAATGAAGAAAAAGAAGATGAAGAAGAAGAGAAGATGTTAGAGTAGGCCACACAAAACTAGACAGCACACTAATTCATTTTTGCTTTTAATTCATTTGTTGCATATGTAGATACAAAATTTGTCTCATACATGTGAGGTGTGTGTGGGACCAAATGAAAGTTTTTAAAATTCAAAATTTACATATTTCCCACTCAAAATTATGATACATGACCGTTCAACCACCAGCTTCATATGTGAGTGCATAATCATGACAAGAGTTGGTGAGATTTTGAATTTCAAAAAACTATCTCCACTTAATCCTATACCACTACTTTGACCAGATGGAAGACTTAGATATTTTCATCCAAATTGCTTGAATTTTAGCATGTGGCATGTTGAAATATCAATGATGAAATCTGGAGAAGAGCAAGTCCAAAAGAGTTGGATAACGCCTCCAATTCATCTCAAACCCATGAGCCATAACTGCTGGAAATCTTAACAGTTATGCCAACTTGCAATCTGCATATCTTGGACTTCCCAAGGCTGTTTTTAGTCATTAGTTTTTCTATATTTTCATTTGCATGTCTACTACAACATATCCAAAAATCATAAACTCGTTCTAAAAGCTCAGAGAACACCAGTCCCAACAATGGACCTATGTTGCTTGGAACACTGTTTCCAGCACATAGCCATTTTACAAAATAAAATCAATACCCAACAAAGAGACAATTCCTAAGCTAAATATAATAAAACTTAGGTATTCAAAAGAGATTAAAAGAAACATAAAACATAGACATAAATATTGCATTAGGTCATTCAACAAAGTATTTCTTTTAAAGAAAGAAAGAGGGTGCAAACTTTGGTGGATTTTGGTTTGCACAATATGGCAAGATTACCACCTTTTCAACACAATCAACTCAATATTAATAATATTTCTTCTCTCTCAAGTCCTTACTTTCTTCTTGATCGGCTATATATTTATGTTAGAAAAAATACATATACATATATATAATATTTATTATTTTATTCAAATCATGTTATACATTCTTTATCCCTGTCTAAATTTTAGGGATAATTACATTTTATGAACTCTCTTGTTAGGCTCCTCCATTTAGATAATAGTAAAATGTGCGAGAATTTCATCCTTTGGAAAAATGATAGACTTTTCTCAATTTGAATATTTATTTTGAGATGGGGAAGTATGGGCCAAAGAATTAAATTTCCACCAATATGGAAAAAAAAAATGTAGGAGAGTTGTTCTCACATATAAATGTATCGTTTTAAAATCCTATGAAAAGTAATTTTATAGTTTTCTTAGAAATACAATTTTATCCTTAGTTTATTATATAATATTAAATTTAATTAGTTATAATTACTAAACTTTTCTATTTCTTACTAAAGATAACATGTGAAAAATTAATTCTAAGAAAACTTATTCTTGGAAAACAAAATCTCATGTGAAAAATTAATTCTAAAAAAATTTATTCTTGGAAAAACAAAATCTCAGGAATCAGTGTCCTTTCAAATTTTAACACTTTCTAAATGTGGCCTTATTATCTCGTAATGGTGACAAGTGTTTCTTGTCTAAATAAAATATCTATTCGTGATAAAATACAAATAGTTATGCATGGGAGTAAAAAAAGGAGACAGAATAGTAATTTCTATTCACATGTTTGGTAACAATACTGAATAAAAATAGGCTTAACCTTTTTAAAATATTTTTGGTTTAAAAAATTATCAAATTTAGTAAGAATTAACGAACATTTATTTTTATACTTATTTATTTATTTTTACTTTATCATAGTTTATTTAAATTTAAATTTATCAAAATATGTTAAGTATATTTTTTATGTTTATGCAAATTATAATGTAAGAAAAGTAATTCCAAAGTATATATTTTTTTTAATGGATAATTTTTTCAAATGCAGGTTTGTCTATTCCTATAGAATTATTATTTGCAAATTTAAAAATATACCAAATGTAAGAAAAGCTAAACGTATGGAATAACTATTTTATTCCTACATTTATTTTACCAAAACATACTCTTAGCTAAATCCGATGATGCATTTTATAATAGATGCATGTAATAAAATTAAATATACACAACTCATGTAACTGTATTTATAAATCATACTACTATATTTATTTTACTTTTGGATAGTATACATGACTAATTTTGCTAAATTTATTAGAGAAAAATTCCTTAATTGAACTAGAGATGCCTTCAATTTAGAGTTTAGTAGATTTAAAAGAAGTTATATATTTTAAAGGAGTTCATCAATTGTAACGGAAATACATAGACTACGAGATAATTTATAAGAATCTAATTAAATCTTTTAAAAATTCGTAGAATAATAATAGTTCAATGGGTAGTACTTTTTTTTTTTCTCAACTAAGAGTACAAAATAAAATAAATAAATAAATAAGATGGTAGTTTTGTTCACACTATAAAATTTGCTAAACAAACTACATTTTTATTTTTATTTTTTTATATTCTAAAAATACACATTGATAAAAGGTCAGGAATATCCTTAAGCACCTAAACAAATATGATATAGGCTACATACATTAAACAAATCAATATTGTCTAAATTATGGATAGCATGCTCTTAACAACAGATGAAAACATGAGCCTAGGTTATGTTAATTAAAGGATTGTACTAGTATACATATATTAGGTGAACCAATATCGTCCTAGTTATGTATACCACATTTTTAATGACAGATTAAAACATAGATTTGAATTGTATAAACTAGAGGAGTTTATACACTCCAGTATACATCTGATAGGGAAATGTATATCGTCCAGTTTACATATACCGTGTTGTCAAGGGTAAAATTGATATTTTCTATTAGTGTACAAAACAAATATAAAAGTTAGGGAATATTTCATCTACACACCTCTTCAAATAAGAGCTAAATACAAATCTATCTCTTAAACCAATACCTAATTTTCATAGCCATAAATTCAGAGTTGAAAGTCCATTCTCCATTTTAGTTTTTTATCCTTCTTTTCCTCTCCCCCTTCCTTTCACTTTGGTAGCAATGAAAAATTATTCAACCTCTCTCCTTATGAAAATTTGTTTGTTTTCTTTTATTTTGTTTCCCTAGGATTGTTAATTTGTGTGTTTCTTTTTCTTTTTCTTTTTTTTCCCTATTTTTCCCATAACATTCAAACATGAGAAAATGCTATAAATTTGAACTTTTGACAAGTTTAACTAAAGTTAACTGAGGTTGACAAAGTGGATTCCATAATTTACTTTTTACTGTGAGAGAAATTTTTCTTTGATCAAGGCATCGTGACGAAATATTCATCGACCCAAATTCGTAAACTAGTATTACACCAAAATTAAAGTTGATATTAGAAAGTTAAGGTTATAACAAAGTACAGTCTAGACGGATCAAACGAACCTGAGGATGACTTTTTCATTTTTATGGATTTTGATTTTAACTAATGTACCATGTGATAGTGCCCATTGATATGAGTTTGTAGGAAAGTGACATGCTTAATTTGGACCTACGGTTGAAAATTTACAAATCTATGAAGTTGTGCTTATTTTTCTAGGATTGACTTTTCTCTAAATAGTGGAATATTTAAAAGGGTCTCTGATAAGTGCCATGTGTAACCAATTTGTAGGTGCCACACATCACCAAGTGGTTCTGACCACTGACCACCAAGATGTGTTGACCTGCATAGAGGCCCATGGTGAAGTAACACCAATTGCTAAATTCCCGGTATTTTGGCTGGCGGACGTGTCGAGATCGATGTTTAAATTTTGGTGGCGAATGTCGGCCACTTTGCTGGTTTTTCGATTGTCTTTGGCCACAAGGTTGGTCCTTCTCCCTTATTTTCGAACCCATAATTCTAAATATGGCCTCCATTTTTACAAGTTCCAAGTGGTTGAAAGAGATATAATGGTTTGAAATTTGACCAAATCTGCCTGACCATTTTCCGACTACCGACGATGAGATATGCAAGTTTAAGCTAAGTATCTTTGATCCTCATCCCTCAAGATTTCATTTGGTATATAATTTGTAAAATATGGTTGGTATTTGAAATTTTGACTTTTTTAAGTAAATTTTTGTATTTATCATGGAAATTGTTTTAAATTATATATATAAATATATATATATATATAAATATATATGCGTGTGTATGTATGAGTGTGTAAATATGAAGCAGAATGTTAATTTTTATTTTAATAATATGTTTAATGTTATGGTCCTAATTGTCACAAAGATTGGATTATTTTTATTATGTTGGCAAACTTTGAGGTGGTGCATAATATAGGTGTAGTACTGGCTTTAATAGTGATCCTTGGAATGCTGGAGAAGATGATGACATGGCAAGGTTGGTGATATGGTAGTAGATGTGGATGCGGCATGCCATGTGGCATGCTGATGTGGCAAGTCTGGTGAGTTGGATTTTATCAAATTTAGTTACTATCAAAAAATGGATTTTAGAAATTGGCAGTAGATTGATGGTTGACATTGTTGCTAATTCACATGTGAATATGGCATTTAGTATTAAGCTTCTATTTTTGTAAATATATATATATATATATATATATATATTTATATCTATATATCTATGTTTGTAAATATATATTTATATATATATAGATATATGTGTGTATGCGTTTGGGCATGTGTATAGATGTATATATCTATGTATATATATATTTGTTAAAAGATTGTGCATCTATACATATAATAAAAATGGTTCATAAATTGTGACTACTTATAGACTGTTTTCATAAAGTTGTACTAGGATAATATGACCTAGCTTTAGGGTAGGGTTTGCTATATATGTGCCTGGCTTTAGTTAGTTTGTACATGCACCATAAATATTGTAGCTTTTGAGTAGATATTGTAGTGTTCGAACAGGTATATTAGCCTTCGAACAAGTATTGTAGCCTTAAAGGAGGAGAGGATAGGAATTTCCATTTTCAGGCAGATATCGTAGCCTTCAAGTAGATGTGTTAGGGGTCAGAGATGTGTGTTAGCCTCCAAATAGGTATTGTATTCTTGTGCTGGTTATCCAAATTTTTTGTGAATTTGTGTATAGATATGTAAAAAATGTGTGTAAATATACATATTTTTACGTTGGTTCTTGATAATGGTGATGTTATCGAAGTTACCGTTAAAACCTCAATTATTCAATTTAAAATATTGTTCTGTTACATACATTTTCTTAACTTTAATTTATTTTATTAAAAGTTTTTGTACAATTTATCAATTATTACGGTACAATTTGCAACGGTACATTTTCTACATATTAAAAGGTAGATTGAATGATTTAGGATTTGAGACCCATGTTGTATTATTATTATCTTTCTATCTATATTTATGTGTTTGGTATGTTCATGAAATGCTATAAAAATATGAGGTGGTAGTAAATAGGAGGTGTGAGCGGCCATGAGTTATAAAAGTACGTATTTTCGATGTTGAATAAAAACTTAGGAAGAGTTAGGACCATCTCAGGATATAGGTAATAAGCTCTGAAAGGGGTTCGACATTTAAAAGTATTTACAATTTATTAATTTATACTCATATTTACATTCCTACTTTATTGTTATTGAAGTCCTACGAATTTATGGACGACATATAAATGTATTTATAATTTATTAATTTATACTCATATTTGCATTCCTACTTTATTGTTATTAAAGTCCTACGAATTTATGGACATTGATAATAAAGTGGGAATGAATAAAGCAGATGTATGTTTTCGTAATGAATTTTCTATGCAGGGAATATTTAGGATAATCTAGTTTACAGGGGAGATACTATTGGATTTTCTATAAGATTTCAGATGGGGTTTTCCTTAGTTGGGGTCATCCTAAAATTCGAACAGGTAACTTTAGGAGGATTCTGACATTTTCTCAGTTGTAGGAAGTGACGATCTCAATTGGCATATATACCCAAAAGATGATCCTGGATCTACAATGACATCATTCCAATGAGCTATAGTTTTATTCTTTATGTTTATTTATTTATTTTATTTTTACTATTTCTTTACAATGGACGATTCATGGTAGAGGATGAAATCGTCTTCGAAATACCCCCATTGTACTCTCATATTGTTTATCTTTTTGTTACATGTGGGTTGTTATATTTTTTTGTTATGAGTTTTGGAGAGGAGAAGCAAAGATGAAATTTAGAAAAGTGAAGTAGAAAAATGTTAGAACTTAGAAAAGGGTGAAGAAGAGGGAAAGGGGAAGAAAAGGAGGAGTATGTAAAAAAGTAATAATAATAAATGAAAGTTGTTTGATATACAATTATGAAGGCAATTATGAAGGATATAAGTGGTAATTCAAGGTTCCACATAGGATAATTGTAAAAAAATATTATATATAATATGTTATTAGGAGGTGTGTTTGATTTTTCTCAAACCATAGGAAAGGATGTGCATTTGGTTTTAACCTCGAAGTTGTAAATAAAATATTCTCTAAAATTTATTTTTTGATGCTTACAGAATGTATTGTGCGTAATGATTTTTGTAATATGAACAAAATTGCCTAAAATAAGATAGTCGAAAGTGGTGGAATGGAGTTACCCCTAAGTTTAATATATGCACGCAATAGAGAACTAATAATAATCGAAAGGGGTGGAATGTAGTTAACCCTAAGTTTAATATATGCACACAATAAAGAACTAATAATAGCAGGAGAGGCAAGGACAAAAGTGGAAAATAGTACTCATCTTACTCTTAAATTCAATTCAATGTAAAGATGACAAATTGATAAAGTATTTATACTTTTAGTACAGCAAAAAAAAAAAAAAAAATCATTTAAAATACATCCACATCTTTTGGGTTCAAAATCTAGGTTTGGATAAAAACCCCCTTACCTAGTGTAATGTTGAATGTTGACCCAAAAAATCAATTAATAAAAAAGTAAACCAGACAAGAGCTAGTGTTAAAAGACTAGGAAAAAAAAAAAAAGGTTTTGACATATACTTTTGCCTTTATTATTATTATTATTATTTTGTTGATTGTCGTGAAAATACTTATAAGTGCAGAAATCAGGTAATAAAAATGATTTTGAGTAAACTAGTTTTTGTCAAACCCTAGATAATAGTCAGTTATTAATTCTAATTAAATTATAATGTTAAATTGAACACTCCAAGTTTAATGAAAAATTGCAATTAAATTAAATTAAATTAAATTATTAAATTAAACAAATTAAAAATAAAGCAAACAATTAAATTGAGATTAAATTAGGAGGACAACGTAATGATGATGAGATTAGGGCGTGGAATTCACTGCATACTGCTTCAATTTAAATAATTATGCATGGAACCAAATTAACTAATAATAACTGCTAACTGACATTCAATCATAAAATACTCAATTGTTAATTCCTTAATCAACTAGTAAAGATCACGCAAGATAATCTAATTATACCTAACCTAGGATTATCTAATTAAGTCATAGGACATCCAAACTTCAATAACAGTGATGATCAAGTATTTTTATGGCATCAAAGAAATGACATAATTCAGCATGCTTGTACTTTTATTCAACATGTAATTTATTGTTCTTTCTTGTAATTTATTCTAATCCAAGACATAAATCATATAAAAATCATTCATGAGATCAATCCTATAAAAGCATTAAACACACAATAAATTATTAACATTTAAATTATCAATATAAGAGGTCCATGCATAAATATATTAGAAATGCATAGTGTTGACTGCATCCAAGTCTAGAAAATAAAATTAGTTCATCATAAAAATCAAATTCATCATCAAAATATTAAAAAACATGAAGCTAAACATCAAACAATGAAGAAAAACAAAAATATATATATTTGTAGGCCATGATTTTTGGTTGCTTTAGCAAGGCTTCCACAAATTCAACCTTTTTCTCCCTTGTCCAAGTTTCAATTCAAGCTTCCAAGGATGTCCAAAAGTGCAAGGATGCTAATTAATAAAGATTGTGCCACTCAACTCACTTGTCCTCCACCTACCTCTCTTTAAAACCCTTGAAACTTCAAACAAAAATCTCTTTCTCAGTAGTAGCTTGTGTTTGCCATTCATGATAGGTGGGTTTATAAAGATTTTAGTTAATTGGTGTCTGCACAAATTTACCCACTCTACTAGGTTACCAAGGTTTTGTAAACTTCTTATAGGTCACCAAGAATAAAATTCAACACTAGGTTTATGAGTGACTTGTTATTGTAAATTAATGTTTAAATTTTTAAAAAAGGAAAGTAGGGACCATGACATGTTGGAAGTGGTGACCAAAGGAGTGCTTATGAATTTTGTAGAGGCTTGGCCTTAATTTGCATTGTATTGCCGAGTGTATGGTGTTCCAAGAAGGACAATTTGGTCATTTCATCTTGTTCCCACATGTGTTTGAAATCAATCTTCAATTCTTCATTTTGGATTTTTTAAATTTTGATTCTTGACTCTTGGAGATACTTGATGATTTGGACAAATAATATGCTGCTATATAGATGAATTATAGCCTTTGACTTGATCAATGCTCAATGGTGAGAAAAATTAGAATCTCCAAGCTTTTTGAAACATTCATTTCATCAATTCCAAACTTCAAACGGTAATATCTTTCTGCTCACACTTTAAAATTTGGAAAATAAGTTAATATTTGACATTGTGAGATCGTAAGGATTCATATGACATCCACTTTCACGATAAAATTCTCAACAAAATTTTTATGAAATCTTTAAAAAATATTTTTAGAATATTTAAGGAAGTTTTTTGAAATCTTCTAATGGTTGGTCCATTTGAACTTAAATCTTGTTTCTCACCCTTTTTTGACCCAAAGAATTCAAATTGATATTATTTTTACCTTATTCTATATCTTTCTCCTACATTTAGAAAAACTCAAGACTAAGTAACTTTCATAACGATTAAGCAAAAACTAACAAATAATAAGTTAATCAAGTAGTACAAAATCATGAATATTTTATGCCTAACAAATTACCCCTGCTTAATATTTGTTAGTCCCAAGCAAAAAAGGAGAAAGGAAATAAACATATAAAACCTCAAAATACAAAGTAGTACTTTAATGGGTTATCTCAATGATTGTATAATATATTAATTCAAAAGCAGTTTTCAAGTAATTATGCAACTCAACATGCTATTTTATATTCAATATATATGTTACTTCCAAAGTGTTTGTGTAAGATCAATCAACACATTAATGTCATACACTTAAATAAATTTACAATAATTAGAGATTGGAAATAAAGTATGAATTATATGCTTGACATAATTAATAACTCTCCACTAATGTAAAATAATGCGTTACCTTAAATCAAATGACCTTTATCAGGCTTGTAATATAAATATCAAAGGGTAAAAAGGTTGAACGAAAGATAATGATTGACAAATAAATAATAAGAAAGAAAAATCAAATCTCAATGAATATATGCTTAGAAGAACATTGTGTTTTTACTTCAAACTTGTTTCCCCCTTTCCTTCCTTCAAACATTTCCACTATTTATAATGCTTTTTATCTCCAAAATCACAACATTCTATAACCTTCAATGCAATATGATCCTTTCTTTGGAACAAAATAGAACAATCAGAAGAAAATAGAAAAATCAAAAGTAAGTATTTGTATCGATCATCATTTATTGAATCTTGAATCATCATCATTAATTTTTTTGTTTTGTTCTTTTCTCTTTTGAAAATACCTTTTTTCTGTTCTTTTTGTGGCTTTCAATGCAATACGATCTAATCTTTGAAACAAAATAGTAAAATCAAAGGTAAGTATTTGTATTGATCATCATTTATTGAATCTTTAATCATCATCATTAATTTTTGGTTTTGTTTGTTTGTTTGTTTTTTTCTCTTTTGAAAATGCCTTTTTCTGGCTTTTTCTATATTTTTCTTTTCATTTTTTTCAATGCTTTTTTTAATTCTTTTTTTTTTTGGCAATGATGAAGAAATTGAATGATGAATTTTGATGATCATATAGTGGATTAAAATCTTGATTTTCAAATACAAAAAACATTTTAATTTTCAAATGCATCAAAGAATATATATATTAAAGCCATAACAATGCATAGGCCTTAACCCCAACTTAATTTTTCACTTCATTCTTGCTTCTTCATATTAAAAAAACATATATTAATATCAATTCAAAGTTAAGCTCTCTTTATAATATGTAAAAGGTAGGAAAAATAATAATATTTAGGCACATATAAAAGGGTAGGTAAATGAGGTTAAATGAAACAAATGCTCTAAATATGCATATTTATATGCATCCTAATTAAGGATAAAATACTAGTACTAAGGATACAATAATCCTTAGGTAGGCTAGAAAGGCTCAAACTGAAACAAATATGGTCTAAATCAATTTCTTAGTAAAAAAAAAAAAAAAACTTAAGGATTTTGCCTCAAGAATTAATTAAGAAAGTTCTACAGTTCAATAGTAATTAATGTACTCTAATTCCACATAAATTTTCTCCAAGATATAATCCAAATCATGCATAATTGATCAAGTGCTCAATAAGATTTTTGAAAGTAATAACATGTGATGTAACATCCCGATTCAAGAAAGCACTTCGAATTTGAATTTTTGACCAGGTTTGATCAAGATTGATCAGGGTTGACCAAGCAGATCCCACAGTCGACTTTGTACTTTGAGAAGAATTTTGTGTTGATCAAGGTATCATGGCAAAGTACTTATGGATATGAGTTTGTAGACTAGTAGTACGCCAAAGCACAGCTAAAAATAGAAAGTTATGGATATGAATTTACGATCCAAACTAATCGGCAAGTCTAAAGCTGATTTTTTATCTATATGAATTTTGATGTTGACTCTGTACTATGTGATAATGCTTGTCAATATGAGTCCATAGACTGGTGATAAGCTTAATTTGAACCTACGGTTGAAAAGTTATGGATTTGTAAATTCGTGTCTATCCTTCTCGGGATTGACTTTACTGGATAGTGGAAAGGTGTCACGTGTCACGTTATAAAGATGCCACGTGTCATGATTAGTGAGGGACACATGTCATCCTTAATAAAAAATATTTTCTTTTTCTTTCTCCTTTCCCTCTCTCTCCTCCCTCATGCGAAAAACACCTCTCTCTCTCTCTCTCTCTCTCTCTCTCTCTCTTTCTCTCTCAAGTTCTCTCAAATTGATGAACTTTTGGCCATCCATCAATGACATGCACCAGCCATCAGCATTGCATAGTCACTAGCAAACTCGGTTGCCAAATTTGGTTGCCGACCGCTAGGCGATGCACGTAGATCGGGGGTTAGAAGCTGACAGAGGCCGCTTCTTTTCCTTCGGTGAATCCTCCATGCTCCGACATGCTTAGGCCAAACTGCCCCCACCATCTGATAGCCCATCACACAACTTTGTCAAGTGTGCTCCGATTACTAGGGAAGCCGTCAATGCATCAGAAAATGGCCATGGAAACTGGCAGTGAACACACCATCCGACCATCTGATTCCAACCTTCTCAGGCTATTTAATTGGTCTGCCCCCCTTATTCAAGCCTCCTGAAGCTAATGGTGGCCTTCGTTTGTTCCAATTTGAACTCGTTTATGGCATATAAAAGGGGCGAGTTGGCAATGATTTTCGATGAGAATTCTAACCACCGCTGGTGATGTCAAGTTCAATGGAGAGTAGTATTGAGTTTCTCATACTTCTAGCTTTCCATTGGTATCCTGTTTGTGAATTATGGTGGTGTATTTCAAAAGTTGTCATTTTTCAATAAATTTTATATTTAATGTGATAATTGTGTTAAATTGTGCACATATGTATATGTTTGTGTATAGATATGCACATGCGTATTTGCAAATGCGTATTCTTGTATATATATATATATATAAAAGTATATGCGCTTGTTTAAAGAATTGTATGTATATGAATATGCTTATGTGTGTGAACGTATGTGATTATATATATTTATATATATGAGTGTATATGAATATATATATATATATATATATATATGTATTTGTATAAATATGTATATAAGCATGTATATATTTGTTAAAAGGATTTTGTTATGTATATAGACGAATATATATATTTGTATACAAAAAGATGTGTATACATATATATGTTGTGTTATTTAAAATTTTGAAAAATATTTTGTATGTTTTAAAATTTAAGAAAATTTTTATTTGATTTTATTGTGCTATTTTATGTGATTTAAATATATTAGTTATATAAAATTTATTATATGGTTTTGGAGAAATTATTTATGATTATTTATTGTTGAATTTTACTGTTATATTTATTTTGCATAATAAAATGTATATGTGTGTAATTAAGTTATATGTAAATTTTATGTAATTTAATAGAACTTTTTATAAATTAATTTTAAAGATTTAAGAAAGATAATAATTTTTAGTGTATAAAAATATATTTGTGTATTTGAATAGTTGTGAAATAATTGAAATATTTGTAGAAGTAATTAATTTTATAAAATTGTTGGATTTATGCAGTTGTTTAAAAGGAAATCTGGAATTTTATGGATTTAATAAAATTATATAAACCCTATGGATTATAGTTTTTAGATGCACTATACAGTACTATTGTTTTGTACTGTATATATTATTTTAGCGCATAAGTATGTATAATTACCAGTAGGAGCCATGGACCTAGTGGTTGGCAAGTATATTAGCACAGCGAGCATCAGCCGACCCCCTCATTGACCGCATGATGGTTGATTATTATATTGTGGTCATTCTATGAGAGCCATGAACATGAGGGTTAGAAAGTATACTGAAGCAATGAGCATCAACTGCCTCTCTCCTTGGCCACAGGCTAGCTGGTTATTATATTATAGATTAGTGCGCAAGTTATATTTATGGTCATCTTTTATGAGCTGTGGTGAGAGAGGGTAGGCAAGTATAAAGTAGAATGAGCACCAGCCATCCCCACTTGGCCGCAGGATGGTTGGTTATTATGCGTTAGTGCACACTATGTATGGCCATCCTGTGGGAGCTATGGGTCTAAGGATTGACAAGTATAGTGCACAGTAAGGATCAGCCACCCTCTTCTCGGTCGAACAATGATTGTTTTAGCCATGCCAAGTTATTAGCAATCAGCATCGTGGGATGCCAATGTGACCAATTCTAGGTTTCTTTCTTTAACCTCCCCGTCAGATAGTGCTTAGGACGGCGAGTACTATCTGATACCATTAATATAACATATGGTGCATCAAGTATCTTTTTTGTGTATGTATATATATATATATATATTATGTTATATCTATATGTATTATACCGTACAAGGGCAACGATCTGATTCAACCATGAATAACTTAGCCTTGTAACTCTGTTGCCTATGAGACTATTGGGTCGGATGGCCATTATAGGCAACCATCTCGGACCATATTGATAGCAATGTACTTGCGACAACTGATATTATCGGATCGTGTATTAACATGTTATATGGTATCGAATGTACCTCCGCTACAAGTGTGCACCTTTCATGGTTTATTTATAAATTTTAAAATTTTATTTTAGTTTATTTTATCTTATCTATTCATGATTATGATTTTCTATTATCACTATTATTTGTCGCTATTATTATTGTTATTAATTATTATGGGATTATTATTAATTGTTATTAATGACATTATTATTATTATTATTATTATTATTATTATTTACCACAGCTATTATTGTTAATTATTATTGTAGTTATTATTATTTATTATGATTATTATTATTGTTATTAATATCTTTATTACTACTACTAGTATTATTATTATTATTGTTGTTGTTGTTGTTATTATCATCACTGTTATTATTTTATTTTATTATTATTATTACTTGTGAATTTGTTACTGTTACTAGCAGCATCATTAGTATCAATTGCATACTCATTATATTTATCCCATTGGGCAAGTATAATAGCTTTCAAGCAAGTATAATAGCGTTCAAGCAACTATGATAATCTTTGGACAAGTATGGTGGCTTTCAGGCAAGTTGTACTATTATTATTATTAATATTATTATTATTATTGTTTTGTTATCACTCTTTTATCTACATTTATGCATTTGGTGTGTTTGTAAAGTGGTATAAAAATATAGGACTATGCTAAGTAGGTGGATTGGGTGGATATGAGTCCTAAAGATATTTATTTTCATTAATTTATTTTTAGCACTTGTATTCTTGTGCTCTTATTGCTGATATGCCGCACTTTGTGGAAAAATTTTGTAGTAAAGTGGAAGGATTAAGCTGGTATGATATTAGAGTATATTTTCTATGCAAAATTTTTTTGAGGCATGCTCAACTCTTAGGAGAAATGCTATCGGATTCTCAATAGGACTATCCGATAGGATTTCCTCGAGGATCAGGGCTTGTTTAGAATTCCTATAAGAAATCTTGGATAGGTCCTGACATATGAACTTAACTTTAAGTAATAAAATATACATAATACAATTCCACTGCCTAAGATCTAATTTGATTTTTATCACAGTCTTATCATTGGTCCATTAAAATACTAAAAAAAAGGACCAAATTTGAACAAAAGAAATTTGTTTAAAAACACGTCAAAACCCATGGCCTAAACTAATATGCATAGAAAATCTAATTCTTCGTTGGTTTTTTTCTTTTCTTTGGTTTTTTTTCAATCATTTTATTGAAAGCACATGAAAAATGAACCTAATAAATAGAAAATAGACATGAAGCAACTAAAAACTAATAAAAAATAATGAAAAAACACCAAATTCACAAGACTAAAAGAATGTGAAGCATGCTTTTTCACCATCAAACTTAAAATAGACAATATATATCCTCAAATTTTTAAACATAAAAGATAATAACAAAGAGGTAAAAATAAGAGATACTCCCCTAATTTGTGTTGCCATGCATTACAACATTCTAAAGACTAACAAGAGAAAAAATTGAGAATCCAGCACAAGATGAGGTGTGGCAATTATCATGCGACTATGCATGTTTGCACACCTATGATGATTGTTAGATGATGTTATGTTCAAAACTATACCTATCATGCTCCTTTATCATGTAAACACATAAAACATATTAAAATTATTAGCTTGTAAATTATATCATCCTCATAGTATTGTCCCAGCATTGAATATGGTAATCTTGCATATTGTTGATAATTTACTGGCCTTCTAAAAGTATTCTCAACACCTTATCTTTTATAGGTCACCATTTGAATTAAAAGTTTGATTTCAACTTTATTGGCAGCAGGTTGGACTTCTTTGAGTACAAAAATATTTTCTTTTTCTTCTTTGGTGAGCATTCAGCCTCTTATTTGCTTGTGTGGAACATGTATATGCATCTTGGACTCTTAAAAATTTGACATTTGACTTGAAAAGTTGAGATTTGACCTCTGTTGGTGAGCAATCTTCAGGGAGTGCGCCCATAGATCTATTCTTCTTGGATTCAGGAAAACCTGCGCTTGTTTGATTCCATGATGTGTCCTTTTGATGATTCTGAACCTTTTTCGCAATAAATTTGTAGGAAAATTAGAAAAGTTCCTTTGAACTAAAGATAGTGAATTAAGAATCTTCTCTGGACAGACGATCTTCGTTATAAGTGCCTACCTCCTTAAAGTTCTCCAAAATTGAAGTTTCTTCTTGTAGTTTTCTATAGAGACTCCCCTTCATGTTCCACTTTATCAACATTAAGTGGCATTTGAAAGAATACACATATAATATCTTGTTTTCTTGAACTAGTCTCCAAGTTGCTTGACAAGTTCCCTTCAGTTTCTTGCGAAATTTTTTTCTTCAATTGCCCATTTGAACAATTTTCTATTTGAAGAGGACTGGTTTTCAGGGAATGACTTACACCATGCACAAAATTGGGAAATAGATTCTTGGAGCTCCTGCATAGCCTCATCGAAAGATGTGCTCACTTGGTATTGCAGAAAATTTTGAATTATTTTCTTAGAGCTATTTCATAGCCTCATCCAAAGATGTACTCACTTGGTATCGTTAAAAATTAGAATTATCATGCCATGAATCATTTTGTTGATCATTCCATCCAAAATTATATATAGTCGAATAAGAGTTATGTTGCCTTGGCAAGTGCTCAAATAAGTCACCTGAAGTAAAAGGATTCTCCACTTAACAATCTACACTTGAGTGATTATCTCCACATAATTTTCATGATAGAGCATGAATCCCAAAATTTTTAGTTGATTCCAATAAGCTTGTTTACCATATCTTTAAAATTGCATGTTTACCTCAAATTCCATTTCTTAATACCTCAAAGTTCAAAAATTACAGTCTCAAAGTAAACACAACAATTCAATATCCTAGTATATCAAAACCAAGTCCAAAGTAAGCAACTCAATAATTATGAAATAAAACACAATTAGTTATGACATCTAAATAGAGAAAAACATAAAATAAAAACAAAAACACAAGAAAAAGTCCTAGAGTTGTTTCTAATTTGCAATTTAGAAACTAAATTCAAGTGCAACGTGAACAATCAAGCAACAAAAATTTAACTCTTAATATGCTTACCTAAACATATCACTAAGAAAAAATAAAAATTAAGCAAGAAAACAATGTTAAAATAATATTAAATTTAACCAAAATTAACGATAACAACTATTCCCTGTGACAGTGCCAAAACTGATAAAGTTGAAGCTCAAGCTTCTATTGATGCTGGTGTTTTACAGAAAGAAAGGATGCTTAAAGATCAGTGTAGCATGAAGTTGCTTAAGGATGGGGATAGGAATACCATTTTTTTTGTTGCCATGCATCATGATAGAAAGCTACAGGATCCTTTAGTTTAGACTGTTGTTACAGATGGAAAAACTATATGGAAACGCATTGTTAGCTATTGTCAAACTTTGTTCTCCGTTGTGCCTTGTGAGGATGGGAATATTCAACATTTGGATATCTTTGTTAGGGTGCGACAAGGTTATCCTCTTTCTCCTCTTCTTTATGGCATTACTGAAGATTTTTTGAGTCATCTTTTTGCCCACTTGATGAATTAGACATTGATTCGTCCTATGTCTTCTCCTCATTATCAGGCTGCTTCAATTCACTTTTTATATGCAGATGATGTGTAGCTTTTTTGCCGTGGTACTGTTTGGAACATTAAAAATATCATGCACGCTTCAATTCATTTTCTTAAATTTCTTTAGCTAGACAGCGATGCTTGCTTTTTGAAGTTGGTATGAAGAATTACACTCTTCCTTTTTAGTATCTTGGGATATGTTGTTTAAAGAGCTGCCTACCAAAAGCTTCCTCAAACATAAGTGGATAGTCTTTTAAAATAGCTTGCATCTTGGATGGGTCGGTCCCTATCTATGGCAGGTAGACTTTGTCTGATTAATTCTGTTGTTATAGCTAAATTTGTTCATCCTTTTATGGTCCATAAATGACCTACTGATCTTTTAAAGTCTCTTAATTGTGTCATTTGAAACTTTTTTTGGACAGGTTTTATATGCTTACGTAATTTATCACCGTAGCTTGGTCGGCTTGTTGCATGCCAGTTAAGTCTGAAGATTTGGGGAATAAAAATCTAGTTTCTTTTAATAAAACTTGTTGACTAAACTTGCTTGAAAACTTATGACTAAGGATTCTACGGTGTTCAGGTTTCTTAGAGCTAGTTTTTTAGGCAAGCTTAATCCTTTATTCTATATTTCTTCTATGATTTGGCAAACTTTAAAAATCATTTACATTCAGCTTTCTTTTGAACCTTAATGGATCATTGATGCTCATTCTAGAGTGAGGTTTTTGGTTTCAGAATTGGCTTGGAAAGCCGATTATTAATTTGCTTCATGTTCGCTTTGATATTTGTGATCCGAAGTTGTTGGTTGGTCATTTTGTTTTTCCCGATGGCACTTTTGAGTTTTTTAGGTGATTTTTGTTGTGTTTTTCCTAATTCGGATGCTTATTAACGAGATGGTTGTTGCTTCAGACTCTCATGATTCTATTATTTGGGTTTATTCGACTTGGGGCTCCATTTCTTATTGAGAGGTTTATTCTCATTTGCTTATTGGCACTTAGAATATGCCAGATTGGTTAAGCTTTTTATGGAATTAATTTATTCCTTCTTCTCATTCTATGTTTTCTTGAAGACTTTTGTTAGGGAGGTTTCCAACTGATGACATCTTTACTTGGAGAGGGTATTTTTTGGCCTTAAAATGTTAGCTTTGCAATATGGATGCAGAGTTTATGTATCATTTATTTTTTCTTTGTCCTTATGTGACGGCTACTTGACAAGATATATATCGAGTTTTTGGTTTTAACGAGAGGGTGTTGACTTCTTTGGAGTAGATTGTTAATAGAGCTTGGTTGGGTTCTCTTAGTAGCCATCTTTCTACTTCATGGATTTCTTCTATCCATAATGCCTTGGTTCCTATTTAGTATGCTTGTAATCATAAGAAATACGCAAGTTTCTTTATTCCTTCTAACAAGTCTATGATTTTTATTTGGTTTGTTGTTCGGGAAGCTAATACTCTTCAAACTGGTACCATGTTTAATTCGGTGGATGAGTTGATGATTCTTAGTGGTACTAGAGTGGCAAGATATTGTTCTAAGTCTCCCAAAATCATTCTTAATATTTGGTCCCTTCATTTACCTAGGTGGTTGAAAGTCAACGTCGATGGTGCGACTTTTGGTAGTCCTGGTTTTGGGGTTGTAGGGGTGTTTTCCAAACTAGCATGTTTTTGGAAGGATTCCTTCACCATTCCTTTGGGTACGTGTTTTGCTTTTGAAAGTGAACTTTTGGTTGTCATCTCTACTACTGTTTTTGTTGCAAATTTTACTGAGATTGTCTTTGGATTGAGAGTGACTCAATTTATGTTGTTTATTTAATTCAGTCTCGTTTGGCTGACGTTTCTTGGTGGTTGAGGGCGAGGTGGCTTAGTTATGTTTACTGATTTCTGTTTTTCATATCATTATTTACATGTTCAGGATCACGAATATTTTAGATTGAGTAAGATGGTTGGGATTTCATTTGTATGGTAGGTACTCTTTTTCCGTTTGGTGATTTTCCCTACAGGTATTTTAATCAAAGTGGTTTTAATGAGGCTGACTTTGCGTTTGTGTTAAACCTTGTTGGTTTAAATTATTTTTTTGTTTTTGTATTGAACTTTTGAAATTTTAATTTTATTTTTTTAATTATATTTATATTGGTTTTGGAAAGAGTGGTGGAAGTGCCACACTATTTTGAATAGCTTAACCTATTTCTTTATCCCTGATCCCTTTTACGATTATTATTATTATTTTTTTATATTGGAGTGCTAAAACACTGAGTTGTTTATCGACTTGTTTACTGTTGACATATAAAGAGATGGGTTATAATTTTATAAGTTGAAAAATTACCATAGCTTAAACATGGATAAATGCAATTTTCATATAGTGGGCTACATAATCTATTGTGTACTGTATGTTATTGATATGACACAATGTTAAGTGAAAGAAAATTATAATTTTTTTGTAATTTTTTAAGAAAAATCCAATGGAAGTTACACCATGTAACAAAATTTTTTGTTCTTCTCTTTTTGTTAATAAAACCATGAAAAATTTAATTGGCTATCGTTATATAGTTTATTTTTTATATTAAATTTTTAGTATTTAAAAATAAAAATAAAAATAAATGTCATAGATTAGTATTATCATCCATAATTTATCAATTCTATAGGACCCTCTTCGAGAATCCGTCTAGGAATGTCGGGTGGTCGCACTTATAGAAGCCCTTGAGCAATACATATGAAATGCTCAATAGAACCTCACCAATATTATGGACAACCAAACACATACAAGTAAAACAACACTTCGATATATATTGAAAAAACCACAACAGCATGCAATTCCTCAAACTACCATCAACAACTAAATTTAGTCATGTTACAGCCCCAATGTCACACATATACAAGTACAATCACTATTGTATCTGTATTAGATCGGAGCATGTATGCTCTAAGAGTGTTTATAAAATGATATTGTAAAAATGATATAGACGTCTATAAAGATAAAAATATACAAGGTAAAAATAAAATACTACTATTGTCGTGAAATGATGAAGCAAACAAGTAATACAAAAGGTATACTGTTGGCTAACTACCTGGACCCAAGTGAACAAATTAAAAATAAATAATCTGCAAGATAAAAATATCTCATTAAGTAGTATAGTGCCATAAAAAAAAAATTATTATTGTAAACTGTTTTCTTAATACGTTGCATTCCTACTTGTTTGACAAGTTCCTATTTTTAAATACCAATTCGTAAAATCCAACTTATACCCCAAATAAATATCATAAAACAAGCATTCATTATAAATAATTTAAAATATTGTCGATTAAATATAGGTTTGGAAATGATATTGAGTATAAACAATACAAATATATTCATAAAAACATATAACAATGGAAAATAAATAAAACCATAATATATCAGAATACAAACAATGTATCATAATATGCAAACATTACTAATCATGTAGAGAAACCTCTAGATATACCTAGTTACCTCTAGTGTACCATACTATAATATACTGTCATCGTTTATCTTATAGAGAAACCTTGTATATATACTCAATCACTATCAATGTACCATATGATATAGTTAATGCTATCGAATGGCTCTTGGTATCGGAAGGCATTAATGAATAGAAAGGCAAGGGCGAAAGATTTATCATGACCTTTAGTGTCTCAAGGCATAGTGATGGGTTCTTATAACTAATTGTTGCAGTAAAGGATGATCAACTAGAGTTTGAAATCATTTAAAATCTTATTAAAAATAACATAAAATGATAACATTTATACATATTCACACACATACACACACACATACACATACACATACAAGGATATATATATATATATATATATATATATTTGTAATTACTCAAAACTTTCGTAAAAGTTCAAAACCATGAAACCATCAGCTAATCATGCCTATTTTTTTTTTTTTTAAATTTAATTCCACTTGCAGATACCTTTGATGATCACTTCTGATTGACTTCTAAGGTTGCCTCCAAGTTTAGTATGGATGCTTATAGTATAATAAAATATTTTTTATGCTCCAAGAATTAAACCAAAGATATTGGTACGTACCAAATTTCTTAAAATAATTTATATAACTTCAATTATACTGTAAACCCTTAGGAGCCAATATCCAAAACTAGGTTTTTTTGACTCAAAGGCTAATTTTATGAAATTGAACCTTCTAATGGGTCTCTAAAATGTCTAAGGATATCAATTAGTCCTAAATTGTTCTTTCATAGTCTAATTTTATCTGGCATTAAACTAATTGATCCAAAATTACTTAAAGCTTAACCAAGGTTAACAACTTATATACAATGGTAAGCCCATGTAATAAGCAACGTATTGGTGTATTCATCTCGTTTGAAAAGCATCACAAGTGACTAAAAATGCATGAGAAATTTTGGCCAAAACTTGATCTCTTTGTATCTTAAAAATCAGCTCAAAATGGACTTAAGGGTTCAAAAAATGGTTGATAAGGGTGGTCACATGGCTTGAAATCGCCAGAATTGGCTAAACATCTAGCATTCCGAGTGGAACATCAATGATGGTTTTAAATTACCGATCTTTGTGTATCACCAGTCTGATCATTAAGAATCTTTGTGGCAGTGCTAGAAATTCCATGGGTTTTCATTTAAAGTGGCATGTGTAGGCAAAAATTGGCTTGAGATTGATCGATTTTAACAAGGTTTTACAAGGTGTGGTGGCGGGTGTTGGTCGACCTCGGTTAAGGAAGGTGGATCATGGATCTACTGTGTTCTTGGGGTTTTAGGAACACTTTGAGTACTTTGGGATTTACTAATCCCAAGGCATGGATCCCCATGTATTTATGAGCATTTGAATCCACTAAAAGACAACAGTTAGCACTAGTTTAAAATTAATAAAATGTTGATAAGTAAAAAACTTCATAGACCAATAAATTTTAAGTTGTAGCTCAAAATTAAGCATTTTTCCAGTGTATGAACTTATGTCAATGAGTTTACATAATGGTATTATGGTTAAAACTAAAATGTAATGACATAAAAAGTCAACTTTGGGAGCCACATATGATCCAAATGGTTAAACCTTGTAAAACTTGGTCAAAATTAAGAATGGGTTGTTACAACATACCCTTTATAAAAATTTCATCCTCAAAATTTATCCCTTAGTATGTAATAGGTTAGGATTTTGAGTCCGCTTATGATCCTTTTTTCTTAAGTTGTCTCTGCTACTAGATGATTCCCCTATAGGACCTTTACTAAAATAAATAGGTTCAAAGCTCTTTCTATCTTTGCTCTAAAATTTACATTGATTGCTCTTCATAAGACAATTCCTCTCTTTACTTAATTTCTAATGTCTTGAGCACAAATTTACACTGTGTAAGCTTACTATTTGGTCCATAAATAGCCTACTAACTTCTATGAAAAGAATCCGTAAGAAACGTGCAGATTCATTGAATTGGTCTGCCATCACACAAATATCATCATGCTTCTGCACTGTGGAAGGAAGCTTAGATACAAAGTTCATGGTGATATGTTCCTATTTCCATTTAATGAAATGTATATCCTCTAGAAGTGCAGAAGGTTTTTGTTTCATTGCCTTTATTCATTGATAAGTCAAACACTTAACATGTATTGAGAAACTTCTCTTCTCATTTCGATCACAAATTATGTTCTTTTAAGATGTGATACATTTGTTCTATTAGGATGCATAGCATAAGCAAAACTACATGCCACTTCCAAATTTAATCTTCAACTAAACTGTCAGGACCCATCTGGAATCCTTTACTAGAACCCCAGATAAGTCCTAATCCCAAAGGAAATCCTACTAGACTATCCTATAGAAAATGTAGCAGCATCTCTCATAAGGGTTGAGCATGCCTAAAAAATTTTCTATATAGAAAACACACTCCAATAACATACCACCTTATTTCTCCTACCTTACTACAAGATTTTTTACAATAGGCAGCATTTCAATAACAAAGTATAAGAATATATATACTATAAACAATTTAATAAACAAAGAATACCTTAAAATATTTAAGTCCGCTTACACCACATTTAGTACAATACTATATTTCATTATCATTTTACAAACATACCAAATGCATAAATGTGGAAAAAGGGTGATAAAACAGTAATAATAGTAATATTAACAATAATACTAGTATAACTTACTCGAGGGCTACCTCACTTACCCAAAGGCTACCACATTTATGCGAAAGCCATTATACTTGCCCAAAGGCTACCATATAATTATAATGATAATAACATTAAAAATAATCATAATATATAATAATAATAAATACAATAATAATTTGCAATAATGATAATAATAGTAATAAATAAATAAATAATGATGATAATATTAATCACAATAACAATATTAATAACAAAAATAATAACCACAATAATTAATATAACAACTTCGATAATAATTAACAACAATATTAATGACAAATAATAATAATAATATAAATAATAATAATAATAACAACAACAACAACAACAATAACAATAACAATATTAACAACAATAACAATAATAAATAGTAAAAATAATAAAAATAATAATAAGTCATTAATGACATAATACTAATCCCCTAACAATTAAAAGTTTTAATAACAACAACAACAACAACAACAAAAAATAAGGATAATAATAGAAAATCAAAATCATGAATACATAAGATAAAATAACATAAAGTAAAATAAAATTTAAAAATTATAAATATAATACTATACCATACAATATGTTAATACACGGTTCCATGATATCAGCTGTCACAGGTACAATGCTACCAATAGAATCCAAGGTAGTTTCCTCTAATGGTTGTTCGACCCCTTAGACTCGTAGCCAGCAAAGTTATGAGGCTAAGCTATTGATGAGTCGAATTATATTGTTGCCCCAATACAATGTGGTACAAACAAATATAACATAATAATATATATACATATATATATATATATATATATATAAGATACTTAATGCACCATACAATATATCCGTGGTGCCAAACAGTACCTGGCGTTCCAAGCACTCCCTGACAAGGAGGTTAAAGAGAGAAACTTGTAATCGGTCATTGGCATCCCACAATGCCGATTGCTAAAACAATTACCCTTTGACTAAGGGGAGGGTGTTTGATGCTCACTATGCACTATATTTATCATACCTCGGGCCCATAGCTCCCACAGGATGGCCATACATATATGCACGCTATTCTATAATGACGACCATCTTGCAGCCAAGGGGGGGAGACGACTAGTGATCACTTTGCATTATACTTGCTTACCATCTCCCACCACAGCTCACAAATTGCTCGCTGATCAATAACATAATAAACAACTATCCTACGGCCAAGGATATGGGGCAACTGATGTTCACTATGTGAATATACTTGCTAACCCTCAGATCCATGTCATCCACAGGAGAGTCATAATATAATAAATAGCCATCTTACGACCAAGGAAAGGAATGGGAGATGCTTCACTATGCAAATATATACTTGTCAACCCTTAGGTCCATGGCTCCCACAGGATAGCCATATATACTTGCACACTAATCAACAATACAGTACAAAAACCAGTACTGTACGGTGCATCTAAAATCTATAAAATTATACAATTTTATAAATATCAAAATTTGATAACATACGACCAGATATATATTCACTACAAGAATCGCAATGATAGATGATGCAATTAATGTGTCACACAAAATAAAGACCTGCGTGTTATAAAGCATCGCCCAACATCCTGTCCCTAAAACCATAAG